>NC_069397.1:15431624-15739020 GCF_027475565.1 Acinonyx jubatus
TATATGCACACATAAATACAGTGGCATTCAGTCCTCTTTTCTACAAGTGTCAGAAGACTAGATGCTTGGCCCTTACTGCGGTGGGGCTTGGGCTAGTCGTTCCCTGAAGGCACAGCCTTTTGGTGACTCTGCATTCTCCTTTCCTCTTCTCTTGCAGTTAAAGCAGCAGCATACCCTTCTGTACAAAGTGAATGGAATCCTCACACTGACCACCTTCCTCTGCTGTCGGATCCTTCTTTTCCCTTTCATGTACTGGTCCTATGGCCAACAGCAGGGACTAAGCCTACTCCAAGTGCCATTCAATATCCCTTTCTACTGCAACGTGGCCAATGGCTTCCTCATCGCTCCCCAGATCTACTGGTTCTCTCTGCTGTGCAAAAAGGCAACACGGCTCTTTGATGCTCCCCCAGCCCGAAAGGATGGGTAATTGCTCTCCGGAGTCGGGCAGTGGAGGTGCCTCCTCACACCAGCTGCCTCCTCCACTCAATATTCTATGGACCAAATTGTGCCCTGGGTGGCCTCAGCCCTTGGGGTATTGATAAGCAGAGGCATTTGAGGTTTTCTAAAGAATATTCATATTACCTCCCTCTTCTACCCCTTTTGCAAAAGCACTTTTTTCTTAGTAACTATTGGCTTCTGTCAGATTTCCACTGGTAGCAAGGTGGTTTCAATGCAAGCCCAAGGATCCTTCCTTGGGTCTTAGCTCAAAGGTTCTGGGAGGTAGAAGCATGGGGTATGGAGACAGGTAGACTAGGGTGGTAAGTGTTTGGGCACCCACCTGGCCCTAATATTGGTGGCTACCCACCTTTCCAACCACTCAGGGCAGTATCCACACATACCGGGCCAGCAGAAGCAAGACTTGGTTCTTCACGTCAGTTCTTGTGATGTTGGCCTGGGAAATTCACTGTGTGTAGGTAGTTTTTTACCACTTACTAGATAACCCATTGGTCCCGTGCCTCATCCTGTCATCCATTTGCCAACACTGAATTCTTGTGTCCACTGACTTCCATTCAGAAGTCTCACTGGCAGCAGGGTAAGAGGTGGGGAAGGGAACCTACAGCACTTGAGTAGGCAGAGGCCGATAGATCAGCGCCTTCGTAGGCTGCCTTGGGAAGACCAGTGTCAAACATGTGAGCTTGTTGTAAAGTCACAGATGCTGTTCCTTTTTTAGCACGTTCCCTCAGGCCCAGCTTTCCCCATATCCACATGCACAGGATGCCGTTGTTACGATAGGGGTAAAGCGAACGGTGCCTATCAAGCTCTTTACTGGGTAACCCTGCTTTGACACTGCCCTTTCCATATGACATGGAAACAGGCTTCTGTATTCCAGACCATGAGATGTCTCATCTAGGCTGCCTGATAAACCAGAGCCTGTGTCCCAAAGCCTGTTCCTACATGAGCGTACGGCCACTTTGCCACAGAAGGCTGGAGAGCAAGGGCGCAAGACAGCGCTGGCCAAAATACATCCTGTGGACTGACTCCTTCACCCGCCACTTGCAAATAGAATCCTCTGGTGCCAGTACTAATCGTTCCTTATCAACTAGGATGGTTTTTAGAAACTGCTACCATGAAGCGTTTTTTCAAGTGGTAGTAAAAATCTAGATGTTTTTAAAGTGCCTTTTAATTCATTGTTGTCCATGAACTTTTAAAGTACTGGGTATGTAACGGTGTCTCAAATTTTGACTGTTTCAGTCTTTAATGGGTGCCATTTAAAAAACCTAAAATGCTGTTAATTTTTTTTTTTTTTACCATTTTTATTATCGGTGTATCTTTATAAATCACCCCTGTGGTGATTAAATTGCACTAATATTTCCCAGCTTCTTCTCATTTGTGAAATACATCAATACTGACTTCTTTTCAGACCCATCCTGTGACCTGACTGGACTCACTGTTGTGTGCTATGGTTTCCGGCCCATCCATGCACCTGGAAGAAGTGGGGGTGTTGGGGGTGTGGTCATGCTGTCAGTGTCTAGGAGGGCCTAGTTCATACCTTACTCTAACGTTTCTGGGGTTCCAAGAATACATGGTAGGGTCCTAGAGTTCAAGCATATTGATCAGGTAACTTTTGGCGCTTTCTTCCCTTCCTATGTAAGTACCAATTAGAGGAATTGGAGGGTTGAAAACCAAATGTAGGCCACTAAGCCAACCCACTTAAGGTGGGGGCAGGAACCAGAATAATGCCCCATTTTGAGTGAAGGTATGCACAGGAAGATGACGGGGCATATCCTTTTCCTTTCCCTACCTCCCAAATTAAACGTCTCACCAACCAGTTCTCATAGTTCTGGGATATACCCAGACATGTTAAATTTGCATCTTTATGCTTCTGCACACACCACTGCCTGCTCCCACTCTTCAAAACCATGACAACTTACCCTAGGCAGAAGATAACTGTACCCATCCTTTATACCCATCTCTGCTGTGTTTACCAGACCTGGTTTCACACAGCCCCTCCTGGGTCCACTGAATGGAGTTAAGACCGTACGCCAATTCCAAAGTCACCCATTTTCTTAAGGTTAGTAGTCTACCCCCTGACGTTTAATTTTCTTGGTCCAACGTTCTTTTACAGTGGTGCAGGCTGTTTGGGCACACAAATCACACAGCCACTTGCTGGCAGAAGGGAGTGGTTTTCCTTGTTGCCCTTTCCAAGGTAGCACGAAATGACTCTGGAAAGGGGTTTCAGTGCAAAAGAACATACCTGGTAATTTTTCCACTTGGGTGATTTCACCTTTGGACTCATTTGCCAAATTCTAGGGTGGGTAGGTCCAGTTATGAGCAAGTTCCTCCCACCTTGCCTTGATCTTTAAGACTCCAGCTGAGCCCAATGTCAGGGAATCTCTAAGCCTAGACTATTGACGAGAAAGACTCAAGAGACAGGATAAAACTCAGAAGAGAATTTTATAATTTGTACGTTATAAACATCTAAGAAACTATTTTCTTTATAGTTACTGCCATATACCTTCTTAGCTTGTGTACAATTTCACATAACTGAAAAGTTTATGTTTCTCAGCTTGACCCCTAGAGACCCCACCCATGTTGAGGGCCCAGCTGTTTTCTGATCTACAAAGGTCAGAAGTTGCTGATCTTCTGCAGCAGGGTTTGGCGCCGCTCCTCAGGGCTAATGTTCTCGGCGATGGACTTTAAGAAACGCTGCTCATTTACCTTCTGGAGCAAGGAACTAACAGAAGGGTTGGCCTTGCTCAGGGTTTCGTAGCAGGTGAGGATTTCCAAGGCCAAGACATAGAGAGGTTCACACACCTCTTGGTGGACCATGGCCATGATGTGCAGAACATGACAGAATACCTGGGTATAAAAAAACAGGGTTTCCTGGGTCAGGTCCTGTTCTTGTCCTTGAGCCCAAGGGCCAACTGACTGTATCAACCTAACGGAGTCCAGGAGGTTGGTCAGACTGTTACAGAGAAGTCTGACCACATGGCTCCAGCCTTCCATAGGAAGCCAATTACGACAACTCTGGCTGCAGAGAAACTGGAAGGCTCTCAGAAAGAGTACAGAGAGTTGGAGCTCCTGGGCAAAGGGCTTCAGGTTGAGCAGAGGAACAAACTGAATATATTCCAGGCTATAAGGGACATGTAGGAGCTGTTTCTCCAATAGTCTCCTGGTCAACTGGTAAAGGTACTGCCACTCCTGGGGGCTGCACCAAGGCATGACTTGTACCAGGGCCACCAGAAAACCCTTGCTGAACAATCTGACCTCCTCAGGGTTGCCCACATCTACCACCAAGAGGGAAAGCATCTGCTCAGAGATGCTGCTGGAGAGGTGGCAGCACTCCATCCAGGCAAGAAGCCCTGTGCCTGGCCCGTACCCAGGGTGGGCCTGGGAGGTCCACTCGTCCTCAGAAAGCTTACAGATCTCAAAAAGTGTGGCCGGCACCTCACACTTGAAGTGGCCCTCAAAGAGGTTCTTCATTCTCAAGCGCACTGTCCAATCGAGCTGTTCCAGCTTCCGGTGGAGCCAAGACTGGGACTTGATCCATGTGTCCGGGGAGAAGGTCTCAGCATTAGCCAATACAATCTCACAGAGGATCTCCAGGATATGGATCACCAAATCCTTCCCATCCAAAGAGAGGCACCGCTTCTCTTTGGGGAGCTGCCAGTATTTGCTGAAGCAATCCAGCAGCTGGCACAAGCTGAAGATGAGAGGGAACGGAGAACAGGTCTGCAGCCAGTATCCCTCTAAAGATGCATTTGCTTGGAGAGTCTGGATGAAGATCTTCAAACTGAGGTCCACCCCTTTGACATCTAGCATCAAGAAGGGCAGGACGAACTCTTTTAGCACTTCATCTGGCTCAAGAAGAGCAGCAACTGGGATACCCTGGGGCTTCACAGGAGTCATGAGACAGCTCAGGAGCTCCAAAAATTGCTTTTCTTCCTTGGGTGTAGAGAACTTTCTCCAGACGGTTTCTTTGAGGCATGACACCACAAAATTGGTGGGTGGATTTGGACTGTGCTCTTCCATGAACCTAAGGGCAGGGAAGGCAGTGAGAATCTGAGCCAGGAACTTGTGAGTGCCAAGATTGACCACAGCCATGCTGCACATTTTCTTCACCGTGATCTCTGGGTACAGAATTACCAGGCGAGCCACAGAAGCTACAGCTTTAGCTAAGCCCTGTTCAGAGGCACTCTGTGCCAGCTGGTTAAAAGTTGTATTGAGGTCTTCCTGAAACCCGTCCAAGTAAGCCAACTTCTCAGACAGACCCTTTCGCCCCCAGGAGCGCAGGGTGCCTGATAGGACTTTATTTTTGTCTGGCAGTGAGAGGTCTGCATAACATTCCAGGATCAGGCTGATCACTTGTTTGATCTGAGATTCAGGGATGGCTCTGTCTGTCACGGTGACTTCCATCACCGTTTGCAACAGCTTTAACAACAAGTCCGGCTCTTGGAAGAGAGCCTGGTTATTTACCAGGCAGGCTAGCCACTCATCTGAGAAAGCCCACTTCTTCTCAGAAGCAAAAATGTAGCACATTTCCGTATGCCGGTCCATCTTCTGGTCGATGATGGCCATGGCGATCGAGGCAGTGATGTCCTTCTCGAAGCCCTTGTTCTTCAGCACCCTGTTTGTTTTCTTTAGGAAGTCCCCTACACACTCTGCCAGCTCAGAGACCACCTGCCCCTCCTCCTTAGACAAGCTGGTGGAATCCAGGTAGAGCTTCAAGTTCTGGCTGAAGGAAGTCAGACTATCACACAGCCGGTAGCTGTCATAACTTGTCCCCTGGCTGCTGTTGAGCACGGTCTGCAGCTCCTCCCCCCATTCTCGCAGCAGGCTGCACATGAACTCCAACCCGATGAAAACTGTGTCGCTTGGAAGCTTGGCCAGGGAAGTCAGGCTGATGTCCCGTTCTGCTTCCTTTACCTTCTCGGCCAGTGCCTGTTGGTGATACGGGTTCTGGGTGTCCAAATTCCACACAGAGATCACCGCGGCCAGTTTGTCCAGATACACAGTTGCAGACACTTCCTGGGGGTCGTCCGCCATTAGTGCAAACACCGTCAGCATGTCAGCCAAGTTGGCTAGCGCATAGCACTTCATCCCGGGGCACAGGATTCGATTTTGGATTTGTTTCAACCCAGTGAGCAGCATGGCCAATAGGGGCATAGTAGGACACACATCTGGGTCTGACTTAAACCTCTTTGGAGGATGGGAGAACTCATCTGAAGAGGACAAGTACTTATGGGCCATTGTTCTAAACTGGGAGAGCAGGGGGTCCTGCTGATTGCCTTTGTGCTTTATCATTTCCCACCAGACACTGAGGAAAAAGGCCACATCCTTTGAAGAAGTGTCAACAGACATGTGCTCCAAAAAGTGCTCTAGTTCTGCACGGCAGATAGTGGTGGGCAGGGCCATCAGGAGCTGGATAAAGAGTCCAGAAGCTTCCAGAGACTTGAGCAGCTCAAAAAGCACTGTGTGATTGATGGTAGGGATCATGTTGACTACTGAGAAGAACACATCTTCCTGCCACCGAGTGTCAGTGTCAGAAGGGGTGACAGGGTAGGGCTGAAGAACCTTGGCCCAGATGATGATCAGAGCTTTCTTCTTCCAGGCAAAGGGCTGGGAATGTGCCGTGGTGGAGGAGATCTCCCTTAGGGCCTCCACAATGGGCCGCCCAACATGCTCCCAGTCAGACTTTGTTAATTCTGCCAGTGCCTTGGGGTGGAACAGCTGCTCAGCGAGCAAGAAGCCTCCATGAAGAATAGTCATTTCCTCGCAGATATTCAAGGGTCCTGCACAGAGAGAAACCGAACAAGACAGAATGTGGTGAAAAATATTTAAAATAATTAGAAGGAGTTAGAGGCAAAGAGACATCAGTTAGCATAGGCTGGTTGTCATTATCAGAGTTGGACATGAGAAGGGTTCAGTGAGACTGGGAAGAAGGGATAGTTCCAAGAGCTGCTGCAGAGCTGGAGTCAAAAGGACTTGCCTGAGGAATAAAAAAGGACTCCCATACTCTCTAGCCTGGATTGGGAAGACAATGGGCATCACTGGAGGAACAAAGAAGAATCAGAACAGTTTTGGAGGAACCCACTGTTCAGTTTGGGTTATTTGGAGTTTGAGGTAGAACATTAAGGTAGAAACATCCTCCAGCAATGGAAAGGTGGGGTTGACACCCAGGAGGAGAGTCCATCCTGAAATGTAGCTCAGGGAGATATCCACCCAGAGGGGAATCAATGGAATGAACAAAGTAAATGAGATCCTGCAGGAAAAGCATGTGAAAAGGGAAGGGCTAGGCCCTCCAGCACAGGATGGGCCAGCAGAGGATGTGGGGGGGAAGGCTGAGAGAGAGAGATATCACAGCAGTACCAAACTGCAGGGGCCACCACGTGAGTAGTGTGGAATGTGACAATTGAGCCTCTAAGTAATGATATAGCCTAAGAGGGGCACAGGCCAGGGCTGTGGGCATAAAAGCAATCAGACAAGCCTTGCCGTCCTTCCTTTCCCTTACAGCCTTGTCTTGCAAACAGATTTCAAATGTTCTGCCTTTCAGGGAAACAGTTTACCCCATAGCTCTTTCTGTCAAACCAGAACAAGCTACTGAAGGCGCTGGTTCTCTGGTAGAAACCGAGAGGTCGACACAAAAAAATGCTAGATTAAGAAAGAAAAGTTCTTCCTCCAGTGAGCCATGAATCAACAGACTTCTCAAGGAAGGCATTTTGGGATGTTTAATTAGACACAGCTTTAAATCCTAGCTCAACCATTTAAAAGCAGTGCAATCTTAGATTTCTTCTCTGAGCTTCCCTTCTGTGTATGTGGGGAAAATAGAGACTTCCTATTAGGACTGTGAGGAACAAGCGATAATATTAGCTAAGCCCTTGGCAGAGGTGGTTGCTGTTAGCTCCCGATTCCATCTCCCAGAGCTGCTGAGCGTTAAATAAGATATAGCTACAGTAAGCATCTGGCTACAAAGAGCCTGGTAAGTGCTCAATAAACGTTGATTCCCCCCAAATCTTTCCATTGTTGGCAGGACCAGAACCTTGTCACTACTCTTTGCCTTCCCCAGCTCAATAATAGGAAAGGACATAGGTCTTCCTCAAGTAAGCTTCTTCCGGCCCGGAAACAAAATAGAGTACAAACACTACTCACTATTGAGTATTCCTGGCTTCTCTCGCCTTTCCCAGGGCATGGAGATGCCACCCCTTCCTCATTCCCTCATGCCTCCAAGGACCCATCTTTCCCATTTATACAGGCCAAGAAGCCAGCAAGTGAGAGCCTTGATTCAGATTTAAAAAGGTCCTGCCCTTCGACTTTAAGGGAGCAGCTAAAGGCAAAGGATTATCCAACCAACTGGTGAAGGCAATTCACCTGGACCCCCAGTGGCCAAGGCAGACTCCCAGGGAAGATCAGGTTGCCTGAGGGGTCTCACTGGGGATTCTGCCCCTTCCCCCCCCACTTTTTTTGGTTCAGGTTGGTCTCCCAGGACCCCAAAATATGCTCCCCATGAATCTGTACATTTAATTTTATTGCACAATCAGTTCAGCCAAAATGTTTGGCCCCCAATACCCACTTTCCAGAGATGGTATGGTCACTGTGCTACCTGAAGGAGTTAAGTCCCAGGAGCTATCGGTTAACAGCTGGTTAAATCCTAAGTATTTTTATTACTCCTGGTTAACTGGTGCTTGTAACTCCCTCCCTATGTTTATTAAGTGTTTACTCCGTGTCAGGCACTGTGCGAGATCTTTTTGAATCTTCAAATCAACCTGCTGACCATTTCTGCTGTAGCGATGGGAACACTGAGATTCAGGAAGAATTTGCTCAGAATGTCTCTACTACAGCGTAATGGGGCCGGGACAGAAATCACCACAGCTGCAGGGCTCCAAACTCTCTCCTGTTCCACCACTGAAGAGCTAACTGGGGATAGGACTACATTTCTACTGGCACATCTAGGGGTGCCTCACCCCAGCTCTCTCAGAACGGCCTCCTGGTCTTATCTCCGTAAGAGCATGGCTAGCAGGGTGGGAGGCTGGACAAGGAGCCACCGATTTATACTAGCTCTCCCCTCCCTTCCCGCAGACCCTGCCTGTGAGGATTCTGAATCAAAGGCACAGAAGTTCAAAAGTGCCCCTCGGTTGCTGCGGCCCTCCCCACAGCTGCTGGTCGCATGAACGTTAGCTGTGCACAAGGCACCGTACCAGACACTGTATACACGTGCTCTCAATCCAAAGGCCCCCAAACTGTGTGGTGGATACATTATCATCGTCCCCGTTATATCTATGAGGACCTCAAGAGCGTAAAACGCTTGCTCAACAACTCGGTAGCCATTCAATAAATGAGACTGTCGGGGTATCCGGGATTCCCCCGGGCGTCTTCTGAGGCGGGAATTTTCCAAAGCACGTGCACAAACCCTGCCTGTCCACCTTCAGGAAAATCTAACTTCACATCCGCTTCGCCCTTCACGTGGAAAGGCGTCCGGAGGGAGCAAGATGCCGGCCAAGGAGCTGCCGGGCCGGGGTTAGATCCCGGCCTCCCGACCCCCGGCCTCCCAAGGATTACCCCGCCCTCCAAAACCCTCCCCAGCCCGGAGGTCTCCCTTAGCCCGGACCCGCTCAGCACCGCCCTCGTCCCCCGTCTCGGGACGCGGACCAGGAGGGCCGAGGACCGGCACCAGAGACACCCACCTAGGTCCATGGCGGCGACGCCAGCGGCCGTGAGGCCGCCCCTCCCCCGCGAGGCCGCGAGCGCAGCGCAGGCGCCACGGCACAATGGGCAGTTCCGGGGGGCGGGACAATGGGCCGCGCGCCTCAGCCCCCGCCCACAATCTCAGCCCCGGCTCCGCGCGGTCGGTCGCGATCCTCCCGCCGCTCCGCGCGCATGCGCGGTCCTCACCGACAGGTCAGCGGCGCCCAGGCAGCCCGGCCCACATCGCCCCCTACCAGCCCGAGGCTTCCAACCAGCCAACAGGCAAGAACTCGCACTTCGTTTCCGCCCTGCGTGCCCCGCCCCGCCCCCAAACGTCCGTCCGGTCACTGGCCCCTGGGCTCTACAGCTCCCTTTGCCCGCGCGCTCAACACCGCTTGTGTTCAGCCCCTGCACAGCCCAGCCTTCTGAGTCCCAGTGGCTCCTACCCACTAGCTCCATCCCAGGTTCCGCTTTCGCTCTCATACAGTAACCCCCGGGATTACCCGCACTGAACGCCCTCCTCCTGGCTGCCCATTAACCAGCACAGATGTGCCACTCAGAGGCGTCTTCGCCCCTAGCGGGTCTGCCTGGTCTCACTCAAGACCATCTGCCCAACCCCCCCAAACGCACAACCCGCCCTCCCCCCGCTCCCCAGAGTGCCTTCTTCTCATAGCAGCAGCATAGCATCCTAAATTTTCTGGCATCATAATAGATGCCTGTGAAATGTTACTGGTTACCCTCCCCAGAAAATGCATTTTGCCAGCCAGAGCAATAGGAGGGGAGATCCAATCCAATGAGCCTCAGTTTGCAATCTGAACTTTATAAAAACACATTGGACTTCTCACTGGGAAGACACACATGGACCTCTCGTGTTCTCAAACATTACCGTCTCCTTTGCTCCCTTTCACTCTTCCGAGACGTAATTACTAGCCTCCAGTGTTTCTAACTCTCCATCCTCCATCCTCCAGTGCCAACTGTCACCTAGAAAAGACACAGGGACCCGGCCTCAGTTCCCCCAATGTGCCAAGTCGAGTTTGAGATGGCCTGCGCTGCTGTCAAGCAGTTGAAGGGACCTGTGAGTGATCAGGAGAAACTGTTGGTGTACAGCTTCTACAAACAGGCCACCCAGGGCGACTGCAACATCCCTGCCCCACCTGCCACAGATGTGAAAGCCAAGGCCAAGTGGGAGGCATGGAACGAGAACAAAGGGATGTCCAAGACGGATGCCATGAGGATCTATGTTGCCAAAGTGGAAGAACTGAAGAAAAATGACAGCGGATAAGGAGGAGTGCCAAACAGAATGAAGTGGCATGGCTCCTCTGGTAGGGAAAAGGGCTTCTTAAAAGTCTGATGGCTGAAATGTCATGAAGCCATAACAACTGTAGCTGAGAGACCTCAATAAATCACTTAAACTGCATGAGAGTGACTGTTAGCTGACAGGTGATTACACTCAAAGTGACTGGGAGAATCCTGGGGAGGTGTCCAAAATATATGAAAACAGCCTCTCCACTAGGGAAAGTTCCATCAAAACTGGCTTCATGTAGGATTCTAAGAGCTACCAGCCTTCCTATTCCCAGATAGATATTTGGCAGGAGTAGAGGAGTTGGGGGAAGAATCATGCTATGGAAATTGCCCAAGATTTGAGGTCAGTCACAAAGACCATTCTCCAGAGGCTAGGCCTCTCAGGGGAAAGGAGAAGGAAGGAGGAGGCTGAGGCCTCTCTCTCTTCAGGGTTGTCTGTTCACTACTAACCCAACATTACTGAGGGGAAAGGGTCTTTGTCTTCCAAAAAGCTCAAGTCAAGTCCTACTTCCCAAAGCCCCACTGGAACATAGGCCTGATGAAGTTAATTATTTGAGGGAAGTCAAACATTTAGTGTCGTAATTGATGCATGACAACATAGCAGATGAGAAACACCGAAGCAGATGGTTTCAAAATCCCAGCCTCTGAATGCAACCAAAATTTCCTTGGGATTAGTCTGTAGTTAACCCTGCTTTCTGCTTGCATGTCGGTAGGACAAGATGTGTACATGTAAATGAGTTTATTTATTTGTTTATGTTTGTTTATTTTTGGTAGTGAGAGAGTGCAAGCACAAGCAGGGGACGGGCAGAGGGTGGGGGACAGAGGATCCCAAGCGGGCTCTGGGTTGACAGCCTGATGCGGGGCTCAAATTCAAGAACCGTGAGACCATGACCTGAGCCAAAGTTGGACACTCAACTAAGCCACCCAGGCGCCCCCGAATTTGTTTCAGAAAGACAACCCACCCCTTGACCCATGCAAAGGCCAAAGTGCCTGAGCTCAGCTTCCACTCCTTAGTGTTGATTATCACAGAGGCATCGATGGACAAAAAGTGCACTGGGATATGGACTGCTATTACTAAAGACATTTCAGAGAAAAAGCTCTGCTGTGGCATGGAACTTCCCAATACTTTTCCTCAAAAACTATTTTCACAGATCATGACATCAGGTCAGCTCCAGTTCATGAAGGACCCTTAAACAATAGAAGCAACAACCATAAAGACTTCGGAGGACAAAGGAAACCAAAGATCTTTAGGATCTTCTGCTCATGTATTTACAGGAAGTGGCTATAGACTAAGTACATATATTACTTGAGAATAAAGTGTCCCCAGGACACCAGTGGTGTCTGTGACTAAAGAACTATTGTAACTATAAACTGGGCAAATAGTTTATAGTTGTACAATAGTTGTGCTGTCCTCTCTTCTTTGGAGGATATTATAAGCACATTTTGATGCTTTTAGGACCCTGATTCACATTAAATGTGAATTACTTAAAAATAATAATGGAGGGGCATCTGGGTGGCTCAGTGGGTTAAGCTTCCAACTCTTGATTTCAGCTCAGATCATGATCTCACATGTGAGTTTGAACCCCACATCGGGCTCTGGGCTGACAGTGCAGAGCCTGCTTGGGATTCTCTTTCTCTCTCTCTCTCTCTGAACCTCCCCTGCTCTCTCTCTCTCTCAAAACTAAACAAACTTAAAAAAAAAAAAGAAAAAAAAAAGAGTATCTTGCTCCAAAATATGGTATAAACTCAGGAGTTGTAGGTATAGCCATACCATTCTGTAAATCATTATATAAAACCTGATAAAATAAAAATACACCATAGTTAGGACTGTAGAAAAAAACCATAAGATGCATTATTAAAAAAAAAAAAAGTGGGGCATCTGGATGGCTCAGTCAGTTCAATGTCCAACTCTTGAATTTGGCTCAGGCCATGACTGTAGTGTTGTGGGATCATCCCTGTGTCAGGCTCTGCACTGAGCTAGGAGCCTGCTTAAGATTCTCTCTCTCTCTCTCTCTCTCTCTCCCCCACCCTCTGCCCCTCTCCCCACTTGCCTGCACTCCCTCTCTCCCTAAAATAAAATTTAAAAAAAAAGAGAGAGAATCTCTCTCTCTGCCCCTCCCCTGCTGGTGCACGCACGCATGTACTTTCTCAAAACAAAACAAAAAAAAAGTATGTACACAGTGTGCTAAAATTTTTGGAGGAATGGGAGAACATAAGTATATTTGTATGCTTAATAAGTAGGAGGCAGGGAGAATGGGATTGATGGGGACAGGTAGGAGCAAGACTTTTCAAAGTATACCTTTTTATATTGCTCTGATTTTTGAATCATTGACTCTATTATCTTATAGAGGCCTGAGGCAAAAGTATTTGTTGATCATTAAGGCCGGAGTAAATTTCCTATGAACTTCCCAAAGGCAAGGTAGGAAATCTTAGACCAAACTGCAAGTTCCCATTAACTCTCACTATAAATTTCAGTGCACAAACTGGAGCCCCTCCTAAAAACTCTGCTAAGCCACAATGGCAACATGTGACAGGTGAGATGGGCAGAAAGTCACATAAAAGAGCAGTGAATATCCACAGCTTTGCTAATTCCACCAAGATGTCAAACAAATATGGACTTCATACTAACTCTCTGGCCTAAGCTAGGGGAACTCTTGCAACATAGCCATTCTAAATCTCTCTGGATTTAACCCAAGGGAAACTTGAATTTAAACTTAATATGCTAGGGGCACCTGGTTGAGCATCCATTCTACTTAGGCTCAGGTCACGATCTCACAGCTCGTGGGTTCGAGCTCCTCGTCAGGTTCTGTGTTGACAGCTCACAGCCTGAAGCCTGCTTCGGATTCTGTGTTTCCCTCTCTGCTCTTCTCTCTCTCTCTCTCAAAAATAAACATTAAATTTTTTTTTAATATGCTAGAAGTCCACAACCCCTCAAGGCCAAAAAACAAAATGCTCTGAAAACACAACCCTGAAGAAGCTCAAGAACTTTCCAGCTTCATCTGTCTTAAAACATCAGCTTGGGTAAAACCATCTATCTATCTATCTTTCTTTCTTTCTTTCTTTCTTTCTAAGAAAAAAATTTTAGGTTTTATTTACTTTGAGAGAGATGGCACAAGCAGGGGAGGGGCAGAGATAGAGGGAGAGAGAGAATGCCAAGCAGGCTCTGCACTGCCACCACAGAGCCAGACACGAGGCTTGAACCCACGAACTGTGAGATCATGACCTGAGCCAAAACCAACAGTCGGACGCTCAACCGACTGAGCCACCCCAGTGCTCCCAAAGCCATCTTTCTTATTACTTCGTTTTCTCGTGGAGCATACCAGAGGTGGGAAAGCAATCATACCTGGGGTCTAAAATCACTAGCTACACTGGGCAGAGGCAAACTTTTGGATTCCTTGATAAAAGGCCAAAGTTGTACACTAAATGGTTTTAGGATGAACACAATACTAAAGATTGCAGCTAAAGAAAAATGACTGGC
Organism: Acinonyx jubatus; assembly: GCF_027475565.1. Lineage (NCBI taxonomy): Eukaryota > Metazoa > Chordata > Mammalia > Carnivora > Felidae > Acinonyx > Acinonyx jubatus. The sequence goes on from NC_069397.1 coordinate 15,445,528, forward strand.
TTGAGATAAAAGGGGGCTTATTTCGTAAAGTCAAAATGTCCCAGGTGAATAAACAGCATTAACTTTTCTCATGCATAGCTGTAATTTAAGAGAGGAAGATTCTGGTATATTAAAATTGCAGTGAATAAAAAGAAATCCAGTATGTGTTTAGTCATTCAGTACTTACATAAACCACTTAATTTATAATAACAAACTCAGATGGCCTATGTCAGCAGCCTAATACACTGGGAAAAGCATAGTTTCTTTGCACAAGAACAGTATTACCAGAGATAAACATCAAGAATTACTCATTAAGCTAAAGGGAAATCTGAGAATTAACAAATCTTAGTCTAAAGAGACACAGAGAAGTTTGGTTGTTCAAAATTTACACAATAATTTCCCCATGTACATGAAAATAGGTGAGCCAATTGTTTAGGGAAGGAACATCTAAACTTGGTGTGCTTTGAACCTCGTGATTGCTTCCCTAAGACAGGGAATTTAAGTTGAATGAAAAGTGCTGTGGAGCTGGAAGAGGACTATTTTCTGTCAGTGAAGGTAAGACCACCCTATAAGATGAACTGAAACCCTGAAATTTCCTGCCAGCAACGGAGAATAACTGAGGTAATTTCATACATATTATTCTGGAACTGGGAACCTCTGAGCCAGCCCTTTTCAATCTCCTCAGTTTCTTCTCTATAATTAGAACCTGGCCACAACCATTTCAAATAATGAATCTTATGGCTGGTATGAAAACTTGATTTCAGGAGTATACTTTCAAAAACCATTTAAGAATAAATATGGCCAATATAATTCTGTTTCCAATCATTAAAATTTGTTCTGCAGAACCAAACAGAAAACTATAAGAAAATGTTAAAATAAAATTTTTCAGGCTGAAGAAATAATCGAATCCATAGTTAAGAAATCTAATCCATATTTAAGAAATTGAAATTCTTGAGAGGATTTAGAAAAATTATATAAAGAAAGTGGCCTGAAGCCAGGCATGTAGCAGCACAACACATTAGATCCTTCCATCTGTTTTCTCTGGATACTCAAAATTTTAACGCAAGGAATGTGTGGGTGTTAGTCAAATCTTTTGATTCAATGAACAAAATGTCTTTAAAATGTTTCACTGTCAAGGCCTGCCAGAGGAAGGCATCAGAAGAGCATACTATATGGTATTGGAAGTATTCCTGCCATAAGCTTATCAAAATTCCCTCCATCTCCAACCAAAGGTCATGTCCCACATAGTTGCCCAGGCTGAAAATAATTCTAATCCACTAGAGTTACACATAGAATGTGCCATTCCAGTGACAGCGCAGCTTACAGCAAGAGTTCTCCTCTAATGGGACTGACAACAGTAAGATTTTATTTCTAAATGTGTCTTGGAGCTTTCAAAGATTAAAACACACATATCTTCACCACCCCAGCCTCCTTGCCTGTACAGGAAACAACCAAGTTGTGAGAGCGTTTATCAGGCATGGACAGACACATCAGGCCTTGCAGGTGCTAGACAGGAATCACAAATGCTGTTCCATGAGATGTCTTCTGTTAACCCGAAGCCTTTGGTTTATTTTGTTTAGCAAACCACTCATCACTTTTATCTGCCGCCATTGCCTATAGAAAGAGAATTGGAATGTATATTTAAGTCTATAAAACAAAACATACAGTCCACTTGGTGCCTCTCATTGCAAGTGCATTGTCCACAGTCATTAACAATTACAATATACTGAATGCATTCATTCGGTATAGAGTATTATGTTTAATTTCACTGGATGCTGATGAGTTTTGAGCAACTGTTTGCAGATTCTCACATGGCAGAGCGAAGGGTAAAGCGTGCAGCCAGGGGGTGTGGCTGGACAGCTGACTGATCAGAGAGCAAGGAGCAAGCACACGAGTCTGCGGGGTCCTTGGTAGAACAAAAGGCTTGTCACTCTTCGCGTCTGGGTAGGCTCTCAAGAACTTTCAGTGCTAATGAGACTCAGTGTTACGAGACCAGATATGAAAAGCTATTTTCATGTTTTAGCCATTAAGCCTGGAATGATTTGCTTTTACAATGACTCCTCTGATACCATTCTACTGATGTTGGTACTGTTTGGTTAGTTTGGGACCTCTTAATTAAAAAGGAAGCCTTGTGAATATGTTTTGGTTCCACTAGAGTATTTTTATTTTATTATTCCATGAGGCTGAGACCATGGAGAAGGGCTTATAGAGTGATCTAGGCTTAGAACCTAAGTCTTTTAAAACTTCCTGTCCAGGGGCACCTGGGTGCTCAATCTGTTAAGCGTCCAACTTCGGCTCAGGTCATCGTCTCACAGTTCATGAGTTTGAGCCCCGCATTGGGCTCTGTGCTGACAGCTGAGAGCCTGGAGCCTGCTTCGAATTCTGTGTCTCCCTCTCTCTCTCTCTGCCTCTCCCCTGCTCGCTCTCTCTCTCTCTCTCAAAAAGATAAAAACATTAAAAAAAACCCCAACTTCCTGTAATAAAAACATGCATATGCTAAAAGGGTATTTGGTAAGGATATACATTAATTTATTCAGTCAAAAATCAAGTACAGAAATACCTTTAAAAATGTCAGTTTTCATTATGAGCCAGGTATTATGCTAGGTTCGGGTGTGGTGGCAGAGACCTAGTCTGAGGCTTTGAGGAGCACACAGAATAGCTGAGGACTCAGATGGAGACAACTATTTTGCATGAGGGAGCACGCATGTGTGTGTCTCGTAGGGCATTTGCTATAAGAGAAGCAAGAACAAGGTGATATGAGACCAAAAGAAAACAACTAAGTGGTTGGAGAAATGGTATAAAAAGACTCATATACCTCAGCAGGAAGTGCAAAGATGGTGTCTGCCACTGAAAATGAAGAAACAGAAGTATATGTATTTTTTATTTAGAAACCGTGAAGGTGAAAGTGGCTGTCTTGGGCGGTGGGATTCAGAGATGGGACTAGACACCGTCGCACTGACTTATATAAAATCTTAGCGTTATGTGACTTTCTTTTGATGAACATAAAAAGGTTTTTGAAAATCAAGGTATGCAAAATAAGAGAAAACTGACAAAGGTGCAGAAGTTTCTGTCACTTAGGAGCCATAAAAAATGAGGGAAACAACAAACGCTGGTGTGGAGGATCCAAGAAAGCTTCTGAGTTCCGAAGGATGAGCTGACTAAGAAGGAAGGAAACAAACCTTTGGGTGGAGGCAAGAAGATACATCTTGGTGAATATACACGGCTCAGTGGGACTAGAACAGGAGGAAGGGTGGGAGAGGGGCAGCACGGATCAGATAGCAGGGAAGGGCCAGACACGCTCCATGCTCTGTCAGAGTTTGGAATGTATCCTGGAGGCAGCAGGAGCTATGAGAAGACTAAACGGTTTTTGAAATGACTGGATTTATGTGTTAGAAAGCTGGTGTTGGCAGCAGGGATGGCTGGAAGGTGACAGGAGGCTTTTGCACTATTATAGGTGATAATGAGGGCCCTTTCCAAAGGGAAGTGGATAGACGAGAGATTTCAGAGTGGAACTCACACCTCTTGGTGACTAAATAGCTAACAGAACTTAGGGGTGAGGAGAAACAATGTTCAAAAATTGCTTTTTAATTCCAAAACAATTCTAAGATAAAAAGCCTATTAAATGTGAAAGTAAAAGCAGTTCCACTGCTAGGTATTTACCCAAGAGAAATGAAACATGTCTACGAGACTTCTACAAGGATGTTCCTAACAGTCTTCCTTCTTTTTTTTTTTTTTTAATGCTTATTTATTTTTGAGAGAGAGAGAGACAGAGTGTGAGCAGGGGAGGAGCAGAGAGAGAGGGAGACACAGAATCGGAAGCAGGCTCCAGGCTCCAAGCTGTCAGCGCGGAACCCGACGCGGGGCTCGAACTCACAGACTGTGAGGTCATGACCTGAGCTGAAGTCGGCTGCTTAACCGACTGAGCCACCCAGGCGCCCCGTAACAGTCTTCCTTCTAATAGATAAAAATGTTAAATTGCTCCACCTTTTTTTAAACATTTTTTCATGTTTATTTTTTGAGAGAGAGAGACAGAGCATGAGCAGGGCAGTGGCAAAGAGACAGGGAGACACAGAATCCAAAGCAGGCTCCAAGGGCTGAGAGGTCAGCACAGAGCCTGATACGGGGCTTGAACTCATGAACTGTGAGATCATGACCTAAGCTGAAGTCAGACACTTAACCAACTGAGCCACCTAGGAGCCCCTAAATTGCTCTGCTTAAAAAAAAAAAAAAAAAAAAAAAAAAAAGTTTTATTTATTTTTTAGTAATCTCTACGCCCAATGTGGGGCTTGAACTCACAACTCTGAGATCAAAGAGTTGCATGCTCTTCCAAGTGAGTCAGCCAGGTGCCCCTAAATTGTTCTACTTTTTGAAATGCCCATGGATATCTGGGTGAAGAGGTTTCGCTGGCTGTTAACACTAGTCTGGACAGAGACAGCACTAAACATAAAAAAAAGCTGATAAAACTGGACTTAAAAGTTTTTCTGCTCTTCCCCACTTACAGCAATGGACAGATCATCTAAACAGAAAATCAACAAGGAAACAATGGCTTTGAATGACACACTGGACCGGATGGACTTAATGGATACATTTAGAACATTTCATCCTAAAGCAGTGGAATACACATTCTTCTCAAGTGCACATGAAACATTCGCCAGAAAAGATCACATACTGGGACACAAATCAGCCCTCAACAAGTACAAAAAGATTGAGATCATACCGTGCATATTTTCAGACCACAACACTATGAAACTCGCAATCAACCACAAGAAAAAATGTGGAAAGATAACAAATACTTGGAGACTAAAATTTTTTCTGTTCTTATAAGACTGTGTTAAAATAAATCAGCAAGCCATAGACTGGGAATAGTACTTGCATTTGTAGAGATTTAACAAATGACTTGCTTCCAGAACTCCAATAAATCAATGAGATTTTTTAAAAAAACAGATTTGAGCAGGCCTTGAAAAATAAGCAAAAACCCAAATGACAGAAGGGCCATTCCAGGAGAATAAAGTCATGTGAGCAGACACACAGTATGGAAATACATTCATATTTAGAGATTATAGACTAGAATAGCTAAGATGTAAAAGAGATCAGAGGTGTCTCTTCTAATCTGTTTGTCATGAAACTCAGTGGATCATATACATTGTTCTGTATTGATATAGTCCAATTATATTAAATATAATTAAAAAATACATAGGGAGGGGTGCCTGGGTGGCTCAGTCGGTTGAGCATCTGACTCTTGATTTTGGCTCAGTCATGATCCCAGGAGTGTGGGATGGAGCCCTGCATTGGATGCTCAGGGAAATTTTAACAAAAACTGGGTCTTCACTGACATTAAGGATATAGCATTGATTTTTTGGGGTGTAATATCAATATGGTATATAAGAAAATTTCTTGATTTTTATTTTTTTTAATTTTTACTTCTTTTAAGTCATCTTAAAATGTATAAAATACTTAAGGACTGAAATACAGCATCTAAGATTTGCCTTAAAATTCCCCAGGGGAAAAAAAAAAGTGGGGTGGAGGGAATGATGAAAGATTATGGCAGAGTTGAATGGTGACAATCACATAGGGATTTGCTCTATTCTCCTATGTGTTTCTGGAATTTTTAATCATCAAGTATTAAAAATAAAATCTACTAAGGAAAGAAATGGATGAAAGATTTGAACATAAAATTCACGAAGGAAGATATGCAAATAGGCAATAAGCAAATGCAAAGGTGTTCAACATCAACAGTTATCAGGGAAATGCACATTAAGCCACACTGAGAAACCCCTGTACATGTTCTAGGAGAGCTAAAACAAAAACCCAGAAGAGCACAAATGCTGATGAGGATGTGGAAAAGTCGGAACTCTCAGATACGTACATGGCTGGTAGGAGCGTAAAATGGTTCAACTGTTTTGTACAGTGGTGGCAGTTTCTTACAAAGTAAGAACAGTTCCTCTCTTAGGTATTTACCCAAGAAAAATGATTCATGTCTATAAGATTCACACAAGAGTGTTCACAGTAGGGGCGCCTGGATGGCTGAGCTGGTCAAGTATCTGGCTCTTGACTTCAGCTCAGGTCATGACTTCACAGTTTGTGGGATCAAGCACCGTGTTAGCCTCTGTGCTAATGTCAAGGAGCCAGCTTGGGATTCTCCTCCTCTCTCCCTCTCTCTCTGCCCCTCCCCTACTCGTGCTCTCTGTCTCTCTCTCAAAATAAAGAAACTTAAAAAAAAAAAAAAGAACGTTCATAGTAGTCTTCCTTATAAATAGATAAAACTCTGGAAATAACTCAAATATCCACCATTGGAAGAATGGGTAAGCAAATCATCATATTCATAATATTGAATACCGTTCAGCAATTAAAAAAAAACGGGGCGCCTGAGTGGCGCAGTCGGTTAAGCATCCGACTTCAGCCAGGTCATGATCTTGCGGTCCGGGAGTTTGAGCCCCGCATCGGGCTCTGGGCTGATGGCTCAGAGCCTGGAGCCTGTTTCCGATTCTGTGTCTCCCTCTCTCTCTGCCCCTCCCCTGTTCATGCTCTGTCTCTCTCTGTCCCAAAAATAAATAAACGTTGAAAAAAAAAAAAAAAAAAAAAGAACATGGGTGCCTGGGTGGCTCAGTCAGTTAAGCATCCGACTTTGGCTCACGTCATGATCTCATCACAGTTTGTGAGTTTGAGCCCCGAATTGGGCTGCTTTGGATTCTCTCTCTCTCTCTCTCTCTTTCTGCCCCTCCCCGTTCATGTTCTTTCTCTAAGAAATAAATAAACATAAAGAAAAAAGAACTCTGATATGTACAATTACATGGAGGAATCTCAAAAATGTTATGTTGGGTGACAGAATCCAGGCACAAAAGAATATCTACTGAATGATTCCATTTTTAAGTCCAAGGACAAACACAAATAATGTGACAGAAATCAGTACAGTAGTTGGCTACTGTAGTAGTTGGTGGGAACTAGCTGGAAATGGGCACGAGAGAACTTTCTACAATGATGAAAGTGCTCTACATTTTGAGCAGCAGTTGTATGAGAAGAGTTAGCTGTCAAAACTTATAAAATTGAACACTAAATTTCTGTTTATTTAAATTCTAGGCAGGGGCTCCTGGGTAGCCCAGATTCCCTCTCTCCCTCTGCCCCTCTATCCTGCTCAAGCTCTCTTAAAAACAAACAAACAAACAAAAAAATCTCATGTATATTTTACCTCAGTAACAACAACAAAAAATACTTGTTTGGAGCTTAGGGAGGAGTAGGGACTAGAAATTAGAAGTCAGAGAATGGGGGTACCTGGGTGGCTCAGTCAGTTAAGTGTTCAACTCTTGTTTTCAGCTCAGGTCATGATCTCATGGTTCATGGGTTCAGCCCCATATTGGGCTCTGCGCTGACAGTGCGGGGCCTGATTAGGACTCTCTATCCTCTCTCTGCCCCTCCCCTGCTCTCGCTGCCTCTCAAAATAAATAAATTAAAAAAAAAAAACCAGAGGGTCGGAGAATGATGGTTGCAGCTCAGTGCAGAGAAGAAGAATGGCACATGAGAATAAAAGAGCCAAAGTGGGACCACATGTAAATCATTTTGGAATGAGACAGAAAGCCATGCCTGTGTCTGCGAAGCTGTCAAATATGAAGATGGCAGGATCTGTAAGACCAAAGCAGAAGTGAGCTCGAAAGAGGACGAAGTTGGTCAGTGATATGAAAAAGTAAGAAGGAAAAGAGTCTAACGAATGTGCCACCTGAGAGGCTGCCTGACATTCTCCTTTCCTTCATGATAAAATTTATAAACGCTACATTTTCTGTCTCTTGCTTTCGCTAACATTAACTGAATGTCTGTTATTATGTCAGCAGTTTGCCATGTTCTAGAAGCCACACGACAATCCTAGGAGGTGGCTAATACGATTTTCTCAAATTTTTAGGTAAGAAAACTGAAGTTTAGGGGCGCCTGAGCATGCAACTCTTGATCTTGGGGGTTGTGGGTTCGAGCCCCACATTGGACACAGAGATTTCTTAAAGGAAAACAACACTGAAGTTCAGAGAATTTAAGCAAATCACTTAAGGTCAGTCACACAGATATTAAGTGACAGAACCAGGACAGATTGATTCATTCCTTTAATCATCAACAGAGCACTCGCAGAGTTCCCCTTACACACCCAAGTGTGTGCCAGGAGCTGGAGTACAACAACTGCTTTGGATGCTGCTGAAGACTGAGTTTGAGGAAGATAGAAAAGTAGCTGTGGGACTAAGCAAGACGGAGGTCATGGGTGACATCTACATGAGCGTTTCACAGAGTCACAGGAGCCAGCGCACAACAGGCTGAAGCGTGAAAGGGGTAAGAAGTAGAAACGGTATGTGGGCAGATTTCTTTAAAAGAAATACGGAGAAGGGGTTTGGGGGTAAAAGATTTTTAAAAGATGGGAGATTTGAAAGCTTGTTTGTGTGTGGAGGAGAACCATTCACTGGAAAGGACAGGAGTGGCAGTGTAGATTGGAGATGAGGGGACCAAAAGAGCTAAGAAGTGAGGGGGTGCATCCGGGCATTTCCCTTAGCAAGCGGAGTCATGATGCATACAGCAGAGCAGCAGTGGTTGCCCAGGCAGCCTGAGCACATGCGAAGGGACAAATGCTGCACCCAGTTAAGGGTCACGACGGGGGCGGGGGGAGGTTGCTGGCTGGCTCAGTGGGTAGAGCGTGCGACTCTTGATCTTGGGGCTGTGGGTTCAAGCCCTACGTTGGGTGTAGATTACTTTAAAAACATAAAATATTTTGGGGCGCCTGGGTGGCTCAGTCTGTTAAGCAGCCGACTTCAGCTCAGGTCACGATCTCACGGTCTGTGAGTTCGAGCCCCGTGTCGGGCTCTGGGCTGATGGCTCGGAGCCTGGAGCCTGCTTCTGATTCTGTGTCTCCCCCTCTCTCTGCCCCTCCCCCGTTCATGCTCTGTCTCTCTCTGTCTCAAAAATAAATAAAAACGTTAAAAAAAAAAATTTAAATAAAAACATAAAATATTTTAGGGGTGCCTGGCTGGCTCAATCGGTAGAGCATGAGACTCTTGATTTCAAAGGTTGTGGGTTTGAGCCCCATGTTGGGTATAGAGATTACTTAAAAATAAAATCTTCAAACAAAACAAGAGTCATATGGGTGGCAATGAAAATACATAGTCCTGGCTCAAAAGTCACCCCAACAGCAAAAGGACACAGCTGTGGAGCCTGTTGCTTTGGCCCTTCCCCCACACACTTAAGACCATCCCCGGTGGGCCTGTGGGAATATAAAGTCAGAAATGAGACTCACATCATCCAACAATTTGCTTCCTTCTGGATCCATCTCAGAAAGTTCTCGAAATGCTTCATCCCCCACAAAGCAAATTTCATGTCCATCCTACCGCAATAAAGAGAAAAGAAATTTGGTGGAAAGACACCTTGCAGAAACCCCTGGTGCAGCCCATCCCTTCCCTGAGTAATACTTACAGGGTCAGCCAAAATGACCACTTGCACTGTTGCTTTCCCTGGGGTATCCAGACTCACCAGGGGAGTCAGAATCTTCTGGTTCTCCCTTTTCATTAAGTCTTCTAAGTCTGATAACTTGAGGAAGACAAAGAGGCAAAGTGAGCAAGGGGTCATGTACCACTCATGCTGTGGTCCTCAGCGGCCCTGGGGGAGGATGAGATCAACCAGAGAGAACTCGGGCACCATGTGTTTGATTTTATTATCTCAGCGGCTCTTGAGACAACTGTTGAACTTGATACCAAAGCCACAATCAGAATGAACCGAAAGAAGTGGGGGGGGGGGGGGGGGTGACATTCTTAGCAGGTTCAACCAGCTAGTCACAGAGCTTAAACCAAAGATCTAGGACCAAACATTACCTCTTTTTGGGGGCAAGAAAAGGCAATTCTTCCAAAAGCTGCTGCATGATCAACTGTACCTTTGATACCCTGTAGTTCGAGCTTACACTGAAAAGAAATAAGAAAGGTTTATTTTTTGGAACACGTTATATGTATGGTTAAAAAAAAAATTCAAACAGTACTAAAGGAATAAAGTTAAAACTAACGCTCCCTTCTACTCTCCCCAGTGGCAACTAGTCAACAGTTTCCTGGAAGACACATGGCATGCACAGATCTTCTTTTTTTTTCACACAAACGGTGGCATAATTTACACATTATTCTGTCCCTTGTTTCTACCCAATGTTACTATGTCAGCATGTAAGGATTCACCCCATTCTTTCTGACAGCTGCACAGTAATCCATTCTATGGATGAACCGTAAATTATTGAACTACTCCTCTAATGCACAGAACACTGAGGTTATTTCTTATCCTTTGCTATTACAAACAGTGCTGCAACAGATAACTTTGTACACATTTCTTTGTGCACGTGTATGGTGAGTACGTCTGCAAAATAAATTCCTGGGAGTAGACCTGTTGAGTCAGAGTGCACGGACTAAATCATGTTCAAATGCTAGGTTATTTAAGGGGAAAAAAAAAGATGAAAATCAATGATCACTTCTGACTCCGCAAAGGTTATAGCCCTAAAAATAAACAAAGGTAATATATGGGTGATGGTTATCAGCAATTTTTATTTTCTTCTTTCTGCTTACCTATGTAAATATTGAGTCACTGTGAAAAAACTCTGAGAATAACCTTCATGTGATCCTCATTTGAAAGCCAAACTCAAAGTAACAGATTACTTCTCTCCAAGATCACTCACCTGGTTATCAGCATAGCCCAGCAAAGCCCTTTGCTTCTCTTCATCTTTTTCATAAATTTTCATTCCCAGTAGATTAGACCAGTAGTTCAAGGATTTCTGAAGATCAGACACTGCTAGAGTTACTTTTAATATAGGATCTGGAGAGTAATAAAACAGTAGGAATGGATAGGTCAGCACAGTGGAATAGAACAGGAAGACTAAATCAGGCTCGTGTATATATGAGTTCAGTTTACGATAAGAAAGGGATGATAAGTCAGTATGAAAGTGCACATTATTCAAAAAATGGCATGAAGAAAGCCGGCTTGTCATTTGGTTAGAAAAATTACACCTTTAAACGAAATGGCAAAATACATTCCTAATGGGTTAAAGGATTTAGTTTAAAGAATGAAATCATGGGGTGCCTGGGTGGCTCAGTGGGTTAAGCATCCGCCTTTGGCTCAGGTCATGATCTCACGGTTTGTGAGTTCGAGGCCCGTTGGGCTCTGTGCTGACAGCTCAGAGCCTGGAGCCTGCTTCGGATTCTGTGTCTCCCTCTCTCTCTGCCCCTTCCCTGCTTGTGCTGTCTCTCAAAAATGAATAAATGTTTAAAAAAAAAATGAAATCATGAAAATACTAAAAACAATTATTATTACAATTATTTTTATTGCTACAATTTTGGGGTGTAGAAAGATTTTTTTTTTAACCTGACACCAAAGGTAGAAAAACCAGGAAAGAAAAAATGTATTAGGTTAATCACATGAAATGGAAAATTCCTAGACAACAACCACCCCCCTCCAAGAAAAGAAAAAAAAATGATAATCAAAGAGTAAAGGACAAAGTGAGAAACATTTTTGCAACATATATGACAAAAAGTCCTGAATACTTTTTTACTCTTTTAGTTTATTTATTTATTCTTGAGAGAAAGAGGGGGGGAGAGAGAGAGAGAACGAGCAAGGAAGGGGCAGAAAGAGAGGAAGAGAGGATCCCAAGCAGGTTCCACACTGTCAGCACAGAGCCTGACTCAGGGCTCAAACCCATGAACTGTCAGATCATGACCTGAGCTGAAATCAAGACTCAGAGGCTCGACTGACTGAGCCACTCAGGCGCCCCAGTCCTTAATATTTAAATCACCTTTAAACATTAGTAGGAAAAAGACGAACATCCTAAAAAAATAGGTAAAAAGCACAAAGCGGTAACCCACAAAAGAAGGACTTGGAATGGTCAATGAACACATGAAAAAACATTCAACCTCACAAATAATCAAAGAATTTGGAATTAAAACACAACATTTTGCCATCTCACTGGCAGATAATTTTAAAAGTTCAGTGTTAACTGTGATAGGGCAGGGGGAAGAATCATAATCATATAGTACCGGCAGACTGTAAATTATAAATTAGTTCATTTCTGGGCAGCAATTTGACAGAATGTACCCAAAGCCTAAAAAAATGTAAACTGCTTTTGAAAGAGCTATCCTATTATCACCAATTAAGGAAGTAATTGTGGATGTATGAAGGGCTTTCTGCACAAAGACATTCTTTACACTGTTGCTTGTAACAATGAAACACTAAGGACAACATAAAAATCCAACAATAGGCACTGTTTGATTCCTGGATGTAATACATAGGAATCGCTATAATGGAACATAAGATACACATACATACATACATATACATACACACATATATGCGTACATACGTATATATACACACATATACATATATGTACATATATATACGTATATATACACATACATATATATATGTATATGTACACACACACATACAAACATAGATATACATTCCTTTTGATAAATGATTGAAAGATACACTCTAAAATGTTAACAGTGATTATCTCTGGCTATGTGGGTACTGTTTTCGTCTTTCTTCTTTGCTTGTCTGTGTAGGAAAAAAATCTATTTTTTCCAAAAAGAATAAAAGTTCTATTAAAACATTTAACATTATTGGAAATTTTTATATTGTAAAGTGACCCCTGAAGAGCTGTTCTGACTATGGTAAATTCAGTACATTTGTCTTCAGTTTTCACCGCCTCGGCCCGTCTCTCTGCCTCTCCCCTGTGCATGTGTGCACTCTCTCTCTCTCCCCGCGAGGGAAGTGGCTCTAGGACAGGTGGACCCCCGTGGGCAAGACAATGGAGAGAAGAGTTGGATTCTTGATGCCATTGCTGAGATGCTAAGTCCACTAACACTGAGCTGTTCCTACCTATAGGATACCCGCTCCGTGAGCTAGAACGTTTTCTTCATGTGCCAGCTAGTCTGAGATCGATTTTGATACAGCTGAAAATATCCTAGTAGGTATTACCAGTAGGATAGAGCCCAAACCAGTTTAGATTCCCTAGAATTATGCACTGAAGTTCTAATATGAAAATATGATTTCTCAAAGAACAAAACGCTGGCTTGGGAAAGACATGTCATCGCAACACAGAAAGACTTCACGGGAGAAAGAAATCTGGCTCCTCTCTCCTTTCATCAAAGATGTCGTTAGACAGAGGGCTTTTACTAGTCCCGCTATAATTACCTGACTGAGGTGGACTTCGATTCTGCAAATAGAACTTATATCCTCCTGGGGCTTCAGTTTCAAAAACACCTTCCGTAACTTCGCTGAGTGGCCACTCCAGCCTTCTGGCATTGCTGATGGCCTGGTTAGAAGCGAGTGTGATACCCTGTGACAAACAACAGTACCATCAACTGTATAACCATGGATCTTTTCTAGAACAAGATAATGAGGCAAAACCCTGCTGCCTTTACATGATGCCACCGAAGATTTAATTGGCATTCAAAATTTTCGCCTAGGACATATTTGTCCTCCAAAGATTCCAAATGTTGTGAATTGTAGGACAGAAATTCAAAGGCTAGAGAAGTTTGATCCATTTAACACCAAAGATAATCTTTCATTTTTGTTTTTTGTTTAAAATTTTTATTTAACAAGGATAATCTCTTCTAATTTTAAAGATCTAGTCAGAGAAATCTTGATCTTACTTTAGTTTGCCAGCTACCTATTTAAGATGTTTTTTATTTTTGCTTTCTAAACAAAATAATTTAAGCCAATTATCAAGGTATCATTTAAATTTAATCAAAATACCTAAAAATGTACACTGTCTTCTGATAAGACCAGCTGCACTTTTTTTTTAATTTAAAAAAAAATGTTTATTTATTTGTGAGAGAGAGACAGAGTGTGAGTGGGGGAGGGTCAGAGAGAGAGGGAGACACAGAATCTGAAGCAGGCTCCAGGCTCTGAGCTGTCAGCACAGAGCCCGAGGCAGGGCTCGAACTTACAAACCGTGAGATCATGACCTGAGCCGAAGTCGGAGGCTCAACCAACTGAACCCCAGGCACCCCAGACCAGCTGCACTTCTAACTTGGATTATCATAACAGCTTCTCTTGGGGCACCTGGATGACTCAGTCAGTTATGTGTCTGATTCTTGATTTCGGCTCAAGTCATGATCTCGCAGTTCGTGGGATCAAGACCTGCGTCAGGCTCTGCACTGATAACGTGGAGCCTGCTTGGGATTCTCACTCTTTCCTCTCTCTGTCCCGCACATGTGCTCTCTTAAAATAAATAAACATTTAAAAAAAAAAAAAAAAAAAAGCCAGCCTCTCTTTCCCTGAGTCTTGTCAATCCATCCTCCATTCTGCAGCCAGAGTAAAATTTCTGAAACACACCCTACTCTCAAGACAGCGACCTTATGTTGTTTTTCCCCTGCTTAAAACCCTTGATAGCTCCTCATGTCGCTCAGGGATGGCTAATGGCCTGAAAGGCCCAAAACAATCTGAGCCCAGGTCATTTCGGACCCGTCTCCTCTCACTTTCCTCTTGCTCTGTCTATTCCAGCCACACTGGCCTCCGTGCATTTTCTCAAATGTGCCAGCTGCTGTTTGAGGGCTTCTGCACAGGCTGTTCTCTATCTGGATTGCTCTTCCCCAGGATACCACATGCCTAACTCTTCTCTCCTGAGAGAATTTCCCCTAATGTCACCTCCTCATTGATCCCTACCCTTGGAACCTTCGTTAAAACTAAAACCAGTCACTTGTCCCATAATCCCCACCACCCCTTATTCTGCTATGACTTTATTCCCCTGCCAGGCATAAATTTTTGTCTGTTTCATTCACTGGTTATCCAAAGTTCCTAGAACTGTGCCTGGCACATAGAAGGCACTCAATACATATTTGTGGCATGAATAAACACCACAATGTGTAATTTAGTACATAGTTCATTAAACATATTTGTGAACATACATGTAAACTAAGTTCCTAAGTGTGAAACTGCAAGGCCAAAGGATAGATGCATTAATTATTTTGATAGTAACAAAGTGAGGTTGTAGCCATGTACACCCTTACTAGTAACGTGTGAGAGTGGCGCTTTTTTAACACCCTTTCTAACACAGCGCGTTATCACACTTTTTGAGTTTTGCCAATCGGTGACAAATGGCAGCTTGGCAGTTGAACATTTTTTTTTCAATGTTTAAGAGACATTTCTCATGTACTTTCTGTGGCTGTCTATTTAGTTTTTGTCCTTTTTTCAAAAAATTAAGTTGCTGATCCTCTTTTTTTTTTTTTTAATTTTGCAACGGTTATTTATTTTTGAGAGAGAGAGAGACAGACCGTGAGCGGGGGAGGGGCAGAGAGAGAGAGGGAGACACAGAATCTGAAGTAGGCTCCAGGCCCCGTGCTCTCGGCACAGAGCCTGACGCGGGGCCCAAACCTATGAACCGCGAGATCATGACCTGAGCCGAAGTCAGGCGCCCAACCGACTGAGCCACCCAGGCTCCCCATCCTCCTCTTTTTCATGTACAGGGATTCTTTACAGAAGTGGGAGGTCTATGTAACCTGTTTTTCTTTTTGTTCCACAAACTGAGGAGCACCGAAGGTCCCTTTCCTCAGGGATACTTTCCTGCCGGAGTCTCTCAGGAAGACCCAGGGCGGAACAGCCGGGCTGCTCTCCTCCACCTACATGCTCTCTGGCCCCTGCGGCTCCATCAGTCAACATCTGACTGGAGCCGGTGCAATGTTCATGGTGCCAAATGGTTTTGCTCTTTCTTCTCTCCCTGATTTAAATTTGGAGAGCGAAGAAAAGGAGAAACACAAAGAAATTTTCACATACACTCAATCACCAAATCCTCTTAACTCTACCTCCTAAACAGCTCTTAAGTCCACCCACTTCTCTCCATCTCCCACAACTACCAGGTTAGGTAAGGAGCGGCCAGTCGCTTCCCATACCACCCTTTGAGCCAGTTGCCTCACTTCCAGTTTGGCTCCCTTCCAACCTGATCTCCGTGCTGCAGCCAGGCGGATTCTTGCACACCACACTGTGTCATCCCCGCCGCTTAAAAATGGCTTCACTCTATTTTTAGAATGTAGTCTGAACACCCTCACGTGATGTGGTCCCAGCTTACTTCTCCAGCCTCACATCTGCCCCTTTGTCTTCACGCACCTCACTCCACACAAACTGCGCTACTCACTGTCCCCTGACTGCCATGCTGCCTCTCACCTCCAGGCCTGCGCGCATGCCGAGACACAAGTCTCACTCTCCCACCCCGACCCCACTCACCGGCTCGGCTGTCACTTCTGGAGAGATTTCCCTGCACTCTCACCTCTCTGGGAATAAGCTGGGAGTTCTTCCCAGGTGTTCCCACATCTGCCTGTCCTCATCCCAATTCTGGCACTTATCACACTGCATTCTTTTGTCTCTTTACTTGTTTCCCCACAAGACAGGAAGCTCCTTAGGCCAGGGAACATGCTTCATTCTACTGTACCCCCAGGACCTAACCAGGTACATGGCATACAGTAAGTCACAGTAAATATCTATTAAATGAATAAATTAGTGAAGGACATACAGAGTGAGAAAGAGAAAAACAAAGATACTAGTATGTTACATCTGAACAGTCCTTTTCATTTACAAACCACTTTTATAGATAATTTGATCCTCCTAAAAATTCCACCTTGATATCACTTTTATTTTTATTTTATTTTATTTTTATTTTATTTTATTTTATTTTATTTATTTTATTTTATTTTATTTTAGATATCATTATTATTTTAACAGGAGTTAACAGGAGTAGCAAGAGCAAATGACCAAAATAAACATCTAGCATGAGGCAGGTTTGCTTGGCAGAGAGTAAAAACTAGTGCCTCCTATCTTGCTGTGTATTTGGGCCCAGAGACATTATATCTACCATGAGTAACTGCTCAGTAAGAGGAATGACTATTAGATGCACAGTAACTTGAATTCTTGCATGAAAGAATGTAGCGCATGCAATGCCTTCTTCTCTTTCTCCTTAAAGCTTCTCATGTTTTTCTCTGACTAGCACTGGTTGTTAATAGTGCAGCTCAATCTTAACAGTTCACAAGAGATAATTCTCTGGTTGGTGATCAGGACCTGACCAGACCCATGACGCTGGCCCTTCTACCTCTCAAGGTTCAGTCATTCCCTCAGAGTCGTCTTGTCTCTGTCAAAGCTGTTTCTAAGTCTTAACTTTTTTTTTTTTTAGCTTTTTTGTTTTCAATGTTTATTTATTTTTGAACGAGAGAGAGACAGAGCATGAGCAGGGGAGGGGCAGAAACAGACAGGGAGACACAGAATCCGAAGCAGGCTGCAGGCTCCAAGCTGTCAGCACAGAACCCGACGCAGGGCTCGAACTCACAAATGGCGAGATCATGACCTGAGCCAAAGTCGGACACTCAACCAACTGAGCCACCCAGGTGCTGCTGAATTTTTTTTTTAATGTTTATTTTTTGAAAGAGAGAGAGAGAGAGAGAGAGAGAGAGAGAGAGAACACACGGGGGAGGAGTAAAGAGAGGGAGACACAGAATCTGAAGCAGGCTCCAGGCTCTGAGCTGTCAGCACAGAGCCCAGTGCAGGGCTTGAACCCATAACCCTGGGATCATGACCTGAGCTGAAATCAAGAGTTGGATGCTCAACCAACTCTTGATTTTGTTTGGCTCAGGTCACGGTCTCACCTTTTGTGGGATCAAGCCCCGCATCAGGTTCTGTGCTGTTAGGGATTCTTGGGATTCTTTCTCCCCACTCCCTGCCCCTCCCCTGTTTGCACGCTCACTCTCAAACAAAAGAAAACAAAACAAAACCCCATAAAACTAATCATTAACCTGCACCCAAAGGCCGTCAATTCAGCAGTCATCATACCTAACATCGTATCAGGGATCTCAATAAAAGGCACAGCCGAAACTCTACTAGAATGAAATGACATTTACCATGAAGTCATTGCCAAGCTTGTAGTGTCCGATGCCATAATTGTAAGTCAGTTCTGCGACAAAATGATCATCCTCAGGTCCAAATCCCACCATTGTCTTACTCCATTTCCCATCATAAGGCCTAGAAAAATGAAAGTAAGTGAACCCAGTGACACAGATCTGCCTCAGGCCTCCCCTAAGGACTTCTTGGGACAGAGCAGTGGGCAGTCACCTCTGGTCCTCTAAGTACCCATAAAGATGAGATGACCTGTCAGCTGGTGCTAAAAGCAGCAATGGACAGTGTGTGTGGGTCCCACCACAGAGGCTCCAAAGACCATCTGTCTGGCACTTATTCGAGGGAAAGATTTGTTTACCTTTCTTTAAAGTAGAGGACAGACTCCTATAAAGATGCTTCTTCAACCTGATCTTTATTTTCATATATATCCATCAACAAACATGCAATTCTCGTGAGGCTGGGAATTTTCCAGCTTGCTATGGCTACTGAGCTTAAGAGACCCTTGATAAAGTGTTGCTTCATTTAGAACATACACTTACTTGTGTTCTTGAAGTTGCCACCTTAATTTATTTTCTCCTGAATTTATCCCACTGCCTTATACTCACTTTGAGAAACTGTCTTCTCTTCTCCAGGAGTATTTAGAGCCTAAATGAGATTTTAAGAAACAAGGGGTCGGGCACCTGCGTGGCTCAGTCAGTTAAGTGTCAGACTTTGGCTCAAGTCATGATCTCACGGTTCGTGAGTTCGAGCCCTGCATCGGGCTCTGTGCTGACAGCTCAGAGCCTGGAGTCAGCTTTGGATTCTGTGTGTCCCTCTCTCTCTGCCCCTCGCCTGCTTGCACTCTGTCTCTCTCAAAAATAAAAAAAAAATAAATAAAATATATAAATAAATACAACATAAATAAATAACATTAGAAACAAGGTGTCATACCCATTACAGGCAGCTTTGCAGCCCTCTTCAAATTCCTCATGCCGCAGAATCTAGTAAGGAAATTACAATAAATTGTCAAGTGTTACCAGTACTGTATACAGCATATTTAGCACAACTTAAAATGTTAAAACACAAACATTTATAACTTATATATAATAACATATAAGCTTTACTTGTAAGACAAAGATAATGAGCTTTATATCTTGCCCAGACTAGAAGTAGTAGAGGTAAGGAAGAACAGTTTGACACCAAGGGTGAGACAACCAAAGCTGTGAAATCTACTTACACTGGGAAGCAGTGCTGTGTAGTTAAAACAACAACAACAACAAAATCCCCCCAAAACCAAAGTTTGGCCTTCAGCATTAGAGAATTCTGATTTGGAATTCTGGATGTCACTCAATAGTTGTGTAACTCTGAGAATGTTGCTTAGGGTCTGAGTCTCCCAGTGTGTTGTGAAAATAGATAATTTATTAGACCATTTGACACAGAACCCCACAGACAGTAGGCTCTCAATGTCTTAGTTTCCACTCTCCTTTTTGATTCCCACTGCTACTGCTCCAGTTCAAGTTCCCATCAGTTCTCTCCTAGACTATTAAAAATCATCTTCATTGATCTTTTTCCTTAATACCACCACAAAATTATGTGCCTAATGCACAGCTCTGATCACATCATTACCCTCTTCTAAAATGTAAGACAGCTCCCAAATTACTGTGCCATAAAATCCAAATTTCTTAGTATTCAAGATACTATCAGAAGTGTCCTGATATCCCATCTCGACTTCATCTAAGTAATCTAAGCTAAAGACACAGAAAACTAGCAGTGTTTCCCAAACATAACTTATCTTTGCATTGGCTCTTCAACTTTTCTAGTATACTCCTCCCTCTAATCTTGGTTTGTGGAAATCTTAGCTATCTTTAGAGATCAACTCAAACACAAGGTCTCCATGAATTATTTCCTGATGACCCAGCCCAAAGTTAAATCTCTTCTGTCGTATTTTTGTAATAGTAGCAGCAAACACTTATATAGCACATACGATGTATCAAATACTACACATATAACAGTATTTAATTTTCATAACAACCCTTAATCAATGAGGAAACATGTTAAGGGAGAGTTTTGTGGTTTTCCATCACTTACCAAGTTTTGACTTCCATTACTGTACTATGTACAATGTACTACGTACAAATCCAATTCTCAACTCCACCCCCAACCTAGGCCAGGAGCTTTAGTTGAAGACAGATACTAGGGTCATTTTCATTTTTGTCACCAAAGTTCAACACACGACCATGAAACACGGAGGATGTATTTTAAATGACTGCTGAATTCAGGTAACGCCCTTGCACTCCACGACTTCTGCACTGTCTCTGCATTAAATTGCACTCTTGCACCTCTAAAGCCCTTGCTTACACTCCCCAATAGCTTCCACCAGCATTTGCCACCCAGGTGATCCCTGTAGATGGCAGCTGCTCAGGGCTGGAGAGGGCGCTTCCGGGTGTTGGAAAGAATGGGTTCTGACTTAGGGCAGGCGCTTTTGAATACACAAAAGGGACTATTCAAAGCAGCCCTGAGAGAAGCAAAGCTCTAAATAGGCAATCTAAACCTTAAGGCTCCAAACCGGAAGAGACTGAGTTGTTTACTGGAAAAGTATTATATTACTTTTTGTTTACTGTCTTTCCCCCGGCTAGAAGCCCCAGGAGGGCTGAGGCTCAATACCTGCAAATGAACTAGGAAAGAAACGTGTGTGGGCACACAGTCGAGGACTAATAAAGGCCCCTTTCAAAGTCATCTAACCCAACCAGTGACATGCAACACTTCCCGAAGCTGAAAACTCGACAAGGCTAAAAAGAGTCCAAGGCTAAGGTCGGACACCCATTTGTCCCCACCATCGTGTGCCGGCCCCTCCGGGCCCTGTCTGCACCTTCATTCCAAGGACATCGCGAAAGAAATGCGTCGTCTGGAAGCGGTTTCCCACTTTGAATACGAAGTGCAAAGCTCGACGAGAAGCCATACCCACCGGCGCCACTCCCATCAGGCGTACAGTGCTGCCCGCCGGCAGCTGCGCAGACGGGCCGGTGACGTCACTGGCAGCCGCCGGCGCGCTTCCATGACGCAACCCACGGGGCGAGGGAAGATGGCAGCGCGGTTGAGGGGTTTAGTTTGGGCCAGCCGGCCGCTGCTGCCGGTGGTCCAAACTTGGGACCTCCACGCGCGGCGCTGGGTCCGGGCGCTGCGGCGGAGCCCCGTGAGAGTGGTGTCTCCATCCGGACAGGTGGTGGAACGGAAGCCCGGTCCTGGGAAGCAGCCCCGTAGAGCGGCGACTGAGACCGGTCCCCACGAGCCGCGACGGAAGCCGTCGCTTCAGGTGCCTCCATCCCAGAAGCCCTACACCTGGGAAGATTCGGGGCTTCGCTATGATAAGGCTTTACCCGGAGACAGAAGGCTGAGGTGACTTGTTCCTGTGACTTGTCATGTATTCCCGTTTCTCTTCCCATTTCTCTTCCCGCCTGCCAACCTCTTTCCTCCTTTTGGAGGACTTCTTCCACCAGAATCCATTGGTTTTTATAATGCATGGAGGGCAGAATAAGTGTTTTCCTTGGAATTCATTTGTTAATGTCTATGAAGTTCTTTCTGTTAAAACTAGGTGTGTCTCGGTAACAAGGATGCTGGTAATTAACCCGTCTTTTTGTTTCCACCCACAGCAGTGTAATGACAATTGTTAAGTCCAGGCCATTTCGGGAAAAGCACGGGAAGATCCTGCTGGAAGGTCGCAGGCTGATTGCAGATGCTCTCAAGGCTGGTGCTGTACCGAAAATTTTCTTCTTTAGCCGTCTGGAATACCTAAAGGAGCTGCCCATTGATAAGCTGAAAGGTGTCAGCCTCATTAAGGTGAAATTTGAAGATATCAAGGATTGGTCCGACCTAGTAACACCACAAGGAATAATGGGTCAGTGGTTACAGCATGTCACCAGAAGTAGAGACCTAGGATCATTTGTTCATAATTATCTTAAGGCAGCAAATTTTACTTAAATTCAAAATGTTATTGCCTAACCTTTTCTTGAGACACCCAGAAAAACACAGTTCTCAAATCTGTGCATCTTGTAGTATTTTCAGTGGAAGCTGAAGCCAGTTTTTTTGGTCATCGTTTGAATTACAGTTCTTGAATATTATATATTCTCCTTGAATGTTATATATTTTTAGGTCACTTCTTCAACCAATAATGTCCAACTAAAATTTAAGAAAATGTTTACTAAAAGATTTAGGCCTCTATTTGCACAAGACCACTGCCAGTGTGGTGATAACCTTTCTGTTGTTGACCCCCTTATTCTAGAAGCAGGTGTAAGCAGTAAGCTGCAAGCTGTTACCCTGTTTAGCCCATTGAACAGGAAACTGTGTCTTCCTTTGGTTGACTCTGACTTAAGATTCTTTTTTTCAAGTTTTTTTTTTTTTTTTTTAATGTTTATTTATTTTCTAGAGAGAGAGAGACTAGGGGAGGGGCAAAGGGAAAGGGAGACACAGAATCCAAAGCAGAGTCCAGGCTCTGAGCTGTCAGCACAGATCCTGATATGGGGCTCAAACCCACGAACTGTGAGATTGTGACCTGAGCTGGAGTTGGACACTTTAACCAACTGAGCCACCCAGGCTCCTCTAACTTAAGATTCTAATAGATGGTGGTGTCTATTAGCACTTAGAAAGTCTTTTTTCTAAAAATAAAAAAAAAAAAAAGGAAAAAGAAAGCCTTTTTTCTGAATATGGGAAGTCTAAATATATCTTTTTGACATTGGAATTATATTTTTGATCTGAGAATTGAATGGCAGTAAATGTAGAGGTTTCTCTTGGATAGTAAGGGACAGTTGGGGTAGGAGAAGTTATCTTCCAAGATTCTAATGTTTAGGCCAGGGTCTCTCATACCAGTTGTGCATGTGTTTTCCTGTAGTGGGTAAAGTGCAGCTATTAGTTGGGAGAGGAAATTTGGGGACTGTCTCTTATTCTGTAACCCATCAAGTCCTAGGGACCTGTGACCCTACACACAGAACTCTCCCCTAGAGTGGGGATTTGGACTGCTAAAGTTCTCCACCCTAAGTATCCGTGCTCTTGTTAGCTATACTTCTAATTCCCTTCTCTATGCTACAGTACAAGTATCATTCATTTTTATCCTGCTGGCCACTTTGGGCACATGTGTTGATAGCGGCTAGCTCATCCTGGACTTCTGTAGTCCTCCTCGTCGTCATGACTGCCTTTCATCGTTTTGTGTCTTTTAAAAATATATATTATTTAGCTTACCCTTTTATTTCATATTTGAGAGGTGGAGTAAAGGGAGAAGGAGATAAGACTGTCAGGCTTCTGGCACATCTCTGAATCCAGTAATGTAAGTAGGGCCTCTAGCAGAGTGTTCTCGTCACTGCAGCTGTCCAGGTAGAAATTAAAGGACTTCAAGGAGTGCCTGGGTGGCTCAGTCGGTTAAGCGTCTGACTTTGGGTCAGGTCATGACCTTGTGATTCATGGGTTCCAGTTCCATGTCAGGCTCTGTGCTGAAAGCCTGGAGCCTGCTTCCGATTCTGTGTATCCCTCTCTCTGCTCCTCCCCTGCTCGTACTCTGTCTCTTTCTTCCAAAAAAAAAAAAAAAAAAAAAAAAAAAAATTAACAAGAAAAGAAGTTAAAGGACTTCTAAGGTCCCCTGCTGTTGTGACTCTTAGGTGCAGGATCTTTTTACCACATACAGATACCTAATAGGGAAACCATTCCCTTCCCTTCATTGATGGGTTAGGTATAGGTCTGTATTCTTGGTGTGAATAAATTGGAATAGCCTTTGGGGAGGACAGTTTAGCAGTATCTATTAAGAGTGCTTGAGTCACCTGGCTGGCTCACTCGGGAGAACATGTGACTCTTGATCTCGGGCCATGAGTTTGAGCCCCATGTGGGGGTAGAGATTACTTAAATATTAAAAAAAAAAAAAAAAGTGCACACACACCATATATTAATTTTACTTGCAAGTGTTTTTCATAGAGAAAAGTTTGGACATATGCATAGAGAGGTATACAGGGATGTTCACTGCAGGGTTGTGTATAACAGGGAAAGTGGAAAATAATCAAATTGTCAGTTGGGGAAGAACTAAATAAAGGTGGTATGTTCATGTTACAAAATAACATGCAACAGTTAAAATCAGGTAACTCCAAGTGTATTGACATGGCAAGTTCTCTAAGACATCTCTTGTTATAGAATTGAATAAGTAGTTTACAGGATAACACATAGAGTATGAATTTTGTATGTGAAAGAAAAAAAGCACCTGTATATGGGTAGACATTTATATATGTACGTAGATGCATGGAACAGGTTCTGAAGGGATCTATACACTCCCAAGATTGAAAACAGTTACGGAGAGGAGGTGTCCGGGCAGGACTTTTTGTATCAATTTTTTTCAATCAGAATGTATTCATGTAGTACTTACATGACTAAGAACACAGAAAGATCGATAAATATCTGAAAAGCCAAATTATCTCCCAGGTTCAAATCAGACAAGTGAACCGCCTGTTTTGTTTCCTCAGGGATCTTTGCCAAACCTGACCATGTTAAGATGACATACCCAGAGACTCAACTTCGCCATTTGCTGCCCTTATTGTTGATTTGTGACAATCTCCGTGACCCTGGGAACCTGGGGACGATTCTGAGATCTGCTGCTGGGGCAGGCTGCAGCAAAGTATTACTCACCAAAGGTCAGAGCACTTGTTCCTGAGTGGATTGGTTGGCCATTTGTAAGTGAGCTGGCTCTGTGGGCAGACATACATGGATTTGAATTTTGGGTCTGCCTCTTATTAGCCATTTGTCTGTGAGCAGTATTCTGAGTGTCATTTCCCTCATCTGTAAAGTGGGCATAACAGAATCTACCTGGTAGGGTTGTTCTGAGAAGTGAGATGGTGCACATGAAGTACTTAGCACTCTGCTTGGCACACGTTAGGTACTTCAGGAAATGTCAGTTATCTTTTAAGATTATTTTGACACCGGCTAGGTTATTAAAGAACTTAAAATCAGGGAAAGAAATACATGCCAGTTTTAACACTTAGAGTCCTTTATTTAATGATCTTGAGTTCCCAAATTGGGGGGCATATGAAGCCTTCCTAACTGAAGACACTCTGAATCCTGTAAAAGGAGTGTGAATATGAAATTGGGATGCATTTGCCTTAGCCTTAAGATGGGTCAGACATCCCCACACAAGTTAGCCTCTGACATTTCTCTCTCCTGTCCTCAGAAATTGGGATGAGTAGGCTTGGTTCTAAACAGACTTGCCTAACAGCTGGGACACACCTAAAACACCTATTACAACTTGCAGGGATGGTGAGAGGGAGAGAGTTCATCGAAAACACTCCAGCTATCATTCACTGTAAACTAATGACACCTGCTGCTGAGACTTGCCTCAGTTGCTCCTTTCACCCCTTCGTCCCAGTCACATGTTGTTGGAATAGATGGGAGTAGATGTAGAGATGGCAGCATGAGAGCTAGGTACCGGGGTTCCATCATCAGTACCCCGCCTACCCACCCCATTGTTGAGATCTCTGAGAGCTGCTGTGGTTTTGGAGATGTACCTATATAATCCAAGTGGTGTGTTTGCTACATTCATGGTGGTGGCTGGTGTATAGGACAAGGGGAAGGAGTAGGGAGCACTTGGCGTGGTGCCCAGTATGGAGGATGTGAGGATGAGGGGGGAAATCCCACTTTGTTCCTTACTCCCCACCAGGGAGAGGGGTCAGACTGGATGGCTCCCCTCATGAGTCTCGGCCCTCTTTTGTCCTCTCCGTTTTGCCTGCAGCCTCTTGACACACAGCCCAACTCTTCTCTCCAGTTCCCTGCAGTGATTGGGAAAGTCTGTGGTTGGCAGTCGGCGTGGGCAGTGTTACATTCTCTGTGTCTTATCTTCCTTTTAAAATTTGGCTTGCCCACTTACTCTGTTCTGAAGTTGAGTTACTTTTTACAGTAATTTCTAATGCAGAGAGTTGTGTTAACAAGTTAGGGGATGGTGGCAGACATGTGATGCCCTGGCACTGCTTTCTCTCCCAGCTTGTGGTCCTGAGAAAGACCATGCAGAAGTGGCTGGGCTTAGCATGGGTCTGAATATAAAAAATAGTTCTTTTAGCCTTTTTTCTGTGGTGTGAGAGGGTGTGAGGGTGTGTGTGTGTGAGAGAGAGAGGGAGAAAGAGAAAGCTGTTGCCTTGGCTTTCCATGGATCACTGTAATTGCCTCCCATTTAATTTCCCCTCTCTAGGGTCTTCCCTGCTCTGGTGCAGATTTAACACTGAAGCCAAATGGGTCTTTCTAAAGCATAAACCAGATTCTGTCACTACTTTACTTAAAATCCTTTGATAGCATTATATTAATGGACAAAGTCCCAAACTCCTCAGCCTGGCATACCCACCCTCCTTTAAGTTGGTCCTTGCCTGCCTCCCTTTCATCTCCCGCTACACCCCCACCCCCTATTGGCCTGATCGCTTTACTTACAGTTTTTGGACTGTGGCACTCTTCCCCCTTCTATAATTTTGTCCTCTGCCTCAGCCTTTCTTTGACAGCTTCCTCCTATCCTTCAAGATCCAGCTCACTGTCATGTTCTCTGGGACATTTTTCCTGATAGCTCTGCTTCGTACATGGGATTTTTGTTACCCTATTAATACTTCTTTTACCTCAATTACTGATATCGTAGTCATGTGTTCAGATATTGTCCGAACACCATCGCCCATGATACCATGAGCTCCTGGAGGTTGGAGGCATTAATGCTCTTCGCCTCTCCTGTTCAAGGTCTGGCCCAGGTGTATGGTAAATGTTGAAGGGATGAAGAAAGTCTTGTTTAGCACTAGCAGGAATTCATCCGTATAGTCCCTTTGCTGGATGCTGCCATAACTGGGGAGGCAGAGGTCCCAGCCACCCCGAAACTACAGGACATTTTTTGCTTTCTCTCCTCATCCAGAATTAATTTGATTTACTGCAAAGATCCCCTGTCTGGGATGGTTTATATAATCTTAATTAGATTCTGTCTCTATTTTCTAGGCTGTGTGGATGCCTGGGAACCCAAAGTGCTACGGGCAGCGATGGGTGCGCATTTCCAGGTGCCCATCATCAATAATCTGGACTGGGAAACGTTGCCCAACTACCTGCCCACCGACACCCGGGTCTACGTGGCTGACAACTGTGGCCTTTATGCCCAGGCGCACATGTCTAATAAAGCCAGTGATTACGGCTGGGTATGTGACCAACAACTCTCGAAGTTACACAAGTATGAGGAGGAGGAGGAGGATCTAGAACCTGGAGCCAGTAAAGCCTGGCTCCCTGAAGTTGAGGTCCAAAGTTATGACTTGGACTGGACAGAGGCACCAGCAGCTGTGGTAATAGGCGGGGAGACCCATGGTGTGAGCCTGGAGTCCCTGCAGTTGGCCGAGAGCACTGGGGGCAAGAGGCTGCTGATTCCTGTTGTGCCTGGTGTGGACAGCCTAAACTCGGCTATGGCTGCAAGCATCCTGCTTTTTGAAGGGAAAAGACAACTGCGGGTCAGGGCGGAACACGTGAGCAGGGACAGGAGTTACCACTGAGAGGGATCTTGGAAGTCAGTCCTTGATTTGAGGTGGTTCCCAGCTCCTCCTGCATTGTTAGGAGATAGGCAGAATATGGTAACCAGGCCATATTCAGGAGGCAAGAGGTGGGCAAGATGCCATTATATGATTACTGGAAAAATAAGAATTTCCATGAATTTATGCTTATCTTCAAAAGTAACAAGGGTGAGAATTCTTCCTGAGATCTCCCCCAGCTCCGGAGCCGAACTTCCTCTCGAGAGAGCCCGGAGAGCAAGCATGACTCATGCCCCAAGTGGTGGCAGAGTGGAATTGCTTTATGTTTAAGGGGAGGGGTTTTTGCAGGAACAATCTCTGGTTGGCTGTGCTCTCCCAGGCTGGTGCCCCACTTTGGTCTGGGCCTGGCCAGGGTCACACACAAATGTCTGATGCAAGTGGCCCACAGATTGTGCTTGAGACCCTCAATGCCCCGTCAGCTTTTAGAAGGTAGAAGAGCCCACAGCCTTCATACAGGGCTGAACCCACAAAGGCTCGTCCTCCAGCTTCACAGAGGCCATGATGCCTGTCACACCAGCAGGCTAGATCTGGGAGGCAGCTCAGTACTCCTGGAGTGTGTTGGCATTTGTTCTGTCAACACCTTGGAAAAGTGCTAAGAAAACGAGGTCACTAAAGGATGAAGCCAGTGTCCTGCAGCTTTGTCCCTGGATTATTGTTCCTGCTGATTTTTGTTACAAAATAAAGATCAATGACCGAACAACAAACCCTATGCCTTGTTACTGTTAAGAAAAACAAAACAAGGCAAAACAGTATACCTGGCACATAATTCCAAGTCTACTTTATCACACTGGGTGAAAGAAGGAAAAGAAATTTACGTCCCATTCACTTCATAGTCAATGGCTTATATGCCATGCCTTGTGAGTTCTTTTTGCACATTTGTGGATATAATTTAGCAAAGAGGGCAAATTTTCCTTTCTTTAAAATGACTACAGGGGAAGCAACCAGTGATGAGGCTCTGGTTTGTTGAATGATCGTGGAAAGTCACTTTCTCAAATTCTTTGCAATTTTAAGGCCAACATTTGTTTTTTTGCCATTTCCCCGGAAAATAAGAATTAAAGAAGGAGCAGTATAGGACAGTACACTACACTGGCTGGAAGAGAAGCTGTCAGATGGTTGGCAGAGCGGCCCCTTGACTTTGTGTTGAGTGGAGCGCCATTGATGGTTTCTGCCACAAGGTGGCAGCCGCACTTTGAAACCTCTCCCAACCCTGAAGGGAGGGATTTAAGTTATTGAGAACGGATGGAGTGAGTCTCTGCACAGAGGGCATTTTGCAGGACATTTGTGCTCAGAGGTGCTGAAGTTGGAGACCCATCCAGATTCTCATTCTCAGCAGAATCTGAAGCATAGATGGACACTGGACCAAAAAACTAAGGGGGAAGTGGACAGAAGTGGGAGGCGGTTGCCGAGGGAAAAACCAGCATAACTTTTTCCTTTGAATGGAACCTCTGGGAAAGTAGCTCTGGACAAATGTTGATGTCCCCATACGCCTGGAACTCACGCTGGGAAGCCTCACCCTGGTTTGCAGCTTCAGGGCAGGGAGAGCTGCAGAGTCCTCTTCCCTTCCCCCAGCTCGAGGTGAAGATCCTGTCATTAAGACTCAGAGGATGGATGAGCAGACCTCTGGGGACTGGTTTCCACCAGTTTCACCTGTGACCTCCTACTACTTGCCCCATGGATCATCGAAACACCAGATGTCCCCTTCTAAGCTGAGCTGCTTTTATTTATTTACTTAACGTTTTTGTTTTTGAGAGAGACAAAGTGTGATGGTGAAGCAGGGGTGGGCAGAGACAGAGATAGACACAGAATTGGAAGCAGGCTCCAGGCTCCGAGCTGTCAGCACAGAGCCCAATGTGAGGCTCGAACCCACGAACCATGAGATCATGACCTGAGCCCAAGTTGGAGGCTTAACCGACCGAGCCACCCAGGTGCCCCAAGCTGAGCTGCTTTTACCTCCACTTTTGCCATTTTGCCACACGAACACCCCAGAAACAGCACCACACCAAGGGTTCTGTGGCTAGTGCTGAAAACCAGCTGTGCTGCAGGGCCTGGGTGTTCCCTGGGCCAAGCCCTCCCCACCCCCACTCACTTAAAAAAAAATTCTTTTTTAGGTAACACTCACATAGACATCTTTAAACTCCAATGACTTTCTTCAGTGAATGCACAAAAGTAGCAAGCTGGAAGTCAAATGAATGGATGAGCTGTTTATTGCTGTGGGCGACTTAAAGTCTGAACTAGCTTGCCACGTATGTCTGCAGCTGAGACAGCTTGCAAGCCGGGCCCTCCAGAGCCGCGGCCAACACCCAGAGGCCAAGTATGACTGAAAGTCTGAATACGCTACAGAAGGCATCGGTTCTCTTAACTACGTTTGTTTTCTAGGGGAGCCACCTTCTTCAGCTAAGGCATCATAGTCGGAGGGCCATCCGCAAAGCTGCTGCTGCTGCACAATGCAAGAAGGGAACAAAGGTTGGGGACGAGATGTGGCCGTGACAGGGTCTGGCCTCCCAGCCTCCCTCTTACCTCTGTGATGGGAAGAGGTGGTGCAACTGACTGCAGACCGGCAGAGGGACTTACTTCCACGTCCTGTGATGTCCGAAGGAGATTTCTTTTTTAGCCCTGCGTCCTAAGATCATGCCCCCTCTTGTATCCTTGTGCTTACCTGTGTTGGGTGACTGACCTGTGTGAAGCATGAACACCCAGGAACCTAGACTTGAGGCTGCCTGCCTCCTTTGGGCTGCACAGTCACCTACAGGCTTGGGGAGAGACCTTCATGAGTTAGCACGTTATTTAATAGAAATCCAGCAGTCCTTCAGAACAACTCCTACCCAAATCCGGTTACACATCTCCTAGCCTGGGAAGTATTGCAAGAGTCCAAGGGGCTGTGGATACACAGTATGCCTTAAATGAAGCAGATTTTCTTCATGCTTTCACATTTGAGGCACGCCTAGGACATCCTAACGTTGTATTTCCCCCATTGGAAGGAGAAATCGCAGCCATAAAGTGGACCCAATGTAACATTTTCCTACAAACAGCCTTGGTTCCTGGAAACCACGTCCCTTGCGTTATTTACTAACACTGGATAATCAGGAACGAAGCTAACAGATGACAGCCATTTGTCAACAGAGGATTTTCTTTTGAGCAGCCTGCTTGGAAGAAGGCCATGGCGACTCTTGCCCGCTGGGTGTTCACAAAGAGGGATACAGGTTCAGTGCTCGCTTCTTCAACACCGCCGCTTCAGGGAACTTGACAGACCCTGAGCTCTGGGCCTCTGGGTCAGTCCTCTGTTCACATGGCACCACCCAAAGAGGCCACAGAGGGCACTGCTGAAGTTCCCTACCGGCCACACGCAGCCGTGCCCAGTCCCATCGGGCGAATGTGGGCCTGTTCCTCCTGGTCCAGGGAAATGACTTATGAACAGGATGTCCCCATGCCTGAGCCTGTGTGACTGAAGGGCGCTGGGCCAGCTGCCTGCTCACATCCCTCCCGGAGCTACGATTCCAAGTCTACATGCGTGCGCACACGTGTGGTGTTCTCCCTGAGCGGACACTGCGATACGTTATTAGGTTCTGCTGATCTATTCTTGGACCGTGTTCTATGTCTAGATCATTGCAGAACTCCATTTGCTACCCTGGAACAAGGCAGCAGGCGGAGAGAACAGCTTTTTAGTGTCTTTAATTAGGCAAGAGGCAAAAACAAAGTCTGGCTGAAAATTACCACTTGAAGTTTGGCTGATGCCAAAACAGTTCTGGCTCCCTGTGCTTGGGTAAGTGAGAGCCATTGAATTTGAGGACATACTTGGAGATGGGGGGAAGCTTCTGGAAAGGAACTTCAGTTGCCTTCTGGCATTTACCGCTGCCCACCGTACATCCCGATTCCAAACACATACCCTTTTTCTTCACCAGATCTTTATTGTTGGGGACAGATAAAAAAATCTCATCTGTTGTGAACATGAGTAGAGTCGGATCTGGAAGTCATTGTGGTGAGCACAGAATCCGGAACCCCAGGGTGGCATTTTTACAGCCACCTTCCTGCCTCAACCTACTGGGGCCTGGTTTCCCTTGCTGCTGATGGAAGCCATTGAATATATCACAGCTGGGGTTTTAACCTGCTTCCAATTAGTGACAAGAATTAAGGTATTTTGGAGCTGCTTAAGCAGCAGCATCAAGAACCTTTGCATCAAGAACCTTTAAGATCTCATGCTACTGAAACGGGTTTTTACTGGCACTGGGAAGTGGTCCTCCCCCACCATTTCTCCTCAAAGCTGCCACTAGATAAACCTAAAGCTTTTTTTTAGTAAACCTTCCCAGTGACCTTAACCTACACACCCACTCTAAAAGGGGAATTCTGGTGCCAAGGATCCAATTGACCTTAGTGGCAAGTAGTTCTGTCAGCCCCGTACAGGTCACAGAAGAATCACAGATGACCTGATTTTTCTGCCGCGTGACTTACAGGGACTCCTACCTGGACTTTGTTCCTTCTGTGCCAGAAGATAAGTAGTTGCTAAGAGAGACCACTTTTCCTCCAAGGCTATCATGATATAGGACACAGGCAGAAGTCCAAAGAAATCCATCTTCCAAGTAAGGTTGACCTCACCTTGTCCCCACACCCACCACACTCCCAAGAGCTGGCAGGCCTGGCAGTGGGGCATGTGTGGCGACAACCTCAAGTACAGCACCAAGTTCCTGAGCAACTTCCTGGGGCCCAAGAGAGAAAGCAAAAACCTGAGGGCACAGGCAGATGCTCACGACACCCACGTGGGCATCAAGGTGAGCACATTGCCGGGAGGCCCGAAGCCCTGCCCCAGTCAGGGTGCAGGACCAAGGAGCAAGGTCTGTAGGAGTCCAGCATCTGCCGTGCCCCTCAGCACACACACAGCTATCCCATGAGAAACCTCATGCCTTCAGCCAGCACACCAGTACCAAGTACCAGGAAGTACGAAGGGTCCTGGGCAGCATGGCAGGCTAAGCAGCAGGTAGGAGCCAGGCTTGGGATGCAGCCATGATGAGGCAGAAACATGTTTGGAGAGGGATCTCCATTCCAGGGACTGTCCTTCCCGGACATCCTAGAAGACAACGTAGTTTGAGAACTTTGATATGGTGCAACACCTTGTCCCCACACCCACCACACTCCCAGAGGAGACACTGGCAACGTTCCCAGAGAAGCCCCTCCACCCAGCATAGAGCTAGGGTTGAGGGTCTCCAACTGTTGCCCGTTCTTCACTGGGAGACCTGTGTGGGATTCCTTGTTTCTGCAACCGGCCTCCTCAGGCTTCAGAGCACTTGTTCCCCTATGGGGAGGGGATGAGCACCAGTGTCCACAAGAATGCCTGTGAGTGGAGAATCCGCCCTCCACGAGGGCAAGTGGAACCAGGAGAGATGCCAGCCAGAGCTCCAGCAGGGATGTCGGATGCACTAACCCAAAGGAGCTCCCTGGCCTCAGAAGGATCCGGCAGATGACCACGTTAGTTAGTTTCTGCTCTGAAAAATTCTGAAACATAGCTACTAGGTATCCAATGAAAGTCAAGAAGATCTTGTGTGTCTCCCCCCCACCCCCGAGCCCCCAGGGCCCAGCACCACAAGCAAAAAGATTTTTGTTATTAACCACAGGAAAGGCCAAGTCGATAATGTCCAGAGATGCCTGCTTTATTTCTTACTAGGTGATTGCATTTCAGGCTGTGACATCAAGTAACTGTCTAATTACCAGCTAACCTTGTACCTCTGAACTACAAAGCAACAGTCCAATTCAGCAAGGGGCAATGGTGTCAATAGCTGACCGGGGGCTGGATTTTCTAAATCAGTGGTCTTGGCTGACAGAATGCTGTCAGCGGAGACAAGGGTGAGGCCTGCCATCAGGTGGAAGACCCTAACACCTGGTTGAGATAGGCCCAAATCCTGTGACTCCCTAGGTAAAGCCCCCACCCCAAGTCCCAAGGACACAGCAGTTGTTACTTTTGTTTTCTGGGATCCAAGCTACCTGAGCTTGCTCAGCAAAGTGGATCCAAAGCGTACTTTTAGTTGACATGCCCTCTGCTCGCACTGCCACCCTAGGATACAGCTCTTTCTGCAGGTTCTTAGGGAGAAAGCTAGGCTTCTGGTAATTTCTTGTCTCTTTTTAGTTCTGCTTTGAAAAGAAAAGAGGGATGACAGAGGTAACCAAAGGTGGTCACAGGCACCGCGGCAGAGTGGGCCGAGTGTCAGAGGTCTGTGCTGGGTGAGGTGGGGCACCTCCAAGAACACAGGGCTGGGTGCCTCTTCTCGGGAAGATGTCCAAGGGGAAGAATTAACAAAATTCCAAGACAGTAGAGGCTGTTTGTACAAGAAGGCAGAAACTTGGAGAAGGTAAGATCAAGGAAAAAAGATCTAAGGAAAAAATCACATGGTAGGAGCTCAGAGTAAGCAATTACTACATGAATCATTACCATAGCTACTCTTTCTCACCAGAAAAGAACACAAGCTTCCTTTGAGATCGTGAAATCCCCGGCCCAAGAACCGACTGCCAAGCTGGTGTTTTTCCCTCACACCAAGAGGGAGAGTCACTAGACGAAGTCATTTAGGAAGGGATGTTCTCACCAGCAGCTCTAACCTGAGGCGAGCAAGGCTGCGGCCCTTTCCCTGCTCCACCTGCATGTACGTGTGTCACTGAGCTGTCCTGGGCCCTGCGTGTGCATGCTGACACCAGAGGCCGAGCCAGAGCACCAGCGCACTGTCCCTTCACGCTCGCTCGGCAGAAGAATGCCTGGCAAACACTGCTTCCAGAGCTAGTGACTGAGAGTGTGATGCAGTCCTGGCTCTGGCCGGGTTATGCCAGCCCCGTGAATCCCAGGCTGAGTCTCCAAACATGGTGGGTTCTTCTGCTGCTGAGAGGATGTGCACCTTAGGGTGCTAGCTGAGGAGTTAATGCAGAAAACAAGGCACCACAGAGAGGTTGGACACTTGGGTTGTGTGATTCAGGACACGCCGGAAAAGTCCAAGGGTGGAGGGAAGAAAGGGGAGGAGGAAGAGGAGAAGACCGAGTTTTAAATAACGTCTCCTGAGGCCGGAGCCCCACTAGATGGGCTCTGGTTTGAGCTTTTCTGCTAGGAAGTCATTCACAAAGGCCTCCACAATGGCAGGGGTGATCTCCTCCACATCCATCACGTACTTGGCCCGGGCTGACATGTCCAGAATGGTGAGCAAAGGGGCCGCCTCGGGCAGGTTGGTGTAGTCTCGCAGGGAGTCAGTCATGTCATCCTGGAAGTCACCAGAGGGAGAGAAAACAGTACGTTTTCAAGAAGGAGGCTAGAGAGTCCCCAGAACGCAGCCACTCCATTGTCCTGAGGAGCGGGCGGCCGTCCAGAAACGATGGGCTCTCAGAACAGGGAGCAGTGGACTCTGCCCTGCCTGGGGGAGGGGAGGGTGCTTTGTAAAGTCCTCTCTGCATCTCCCCAAACCACCAGAGAAGTCCTCTTTCTTCATTAGCACAAAAGCAACTTTAACATGCCCTCTGCTTTGTAAAAATGTGATGTCTTCTGATCACTTACTTTTGCAACTGCCTCTCAATTATTGGCGGCCCCACTATGGATATCTGAGGCCAACCTGGCCAACCTTCAACTCCGGAACGTCTTTAACGGAAACAGATCACTGTCCCCACCCCACCCTTAAGGTTTTGGGGGTGAAACTGCACAGCCAGTAGAAAAGACAGGGCTACTGCAGTACTTCCTGAGGCTTACATGGGTGGCTGCATTTATCATACATTCCCAGTGACTGTCCAGATGAATTTGCCTTATTAAGTAGAACGGCAAACCCAGAAACCCAAAGATAGGAGACAGACCTGTAAGGGAGCAACCATTTGAGATTACCTTTCGTGCACCCGACCCCCATTTGGTAGAGAACAGGAAATGGACTCTACACAGCCACCCCGACCCAAGTCACCCTGCAGAGGAAGGGCCTGGGGTATTCCTGGCCTTAAACGCTGGCAAATAGGAGGTATGAGATGTACTGCTCACTGGTTTCTGAGACAAAAAAACAAAAACAAAAACAAAAACCATTCCATTCTCAAAGGGCAAATCTTTAGGAAGATGATT
The DNA here is from genome assembly GCF_027475565.1 of Acinonyx jubatus. Taxonomy (NCBI): domain Eukaryota; kingdom Metazoa; phylum Chordata; class Mammalia; order Carnivora; family Felidae; genus Acinonyx; species Acinonyx jubatus. Next base: position 15,480,970 of record NC_069397.1, read on the forward strand.
AGTGATCGTCTTTTCTCCCTACCCCAGAAATGGCATGCACTTCCAGCAATGGCGATGAGGGATTCAGCACCTCTGGCACTGTTCACCCCGCTCAGGCCCTCCATGTGGGTTAATAAACAACCTTCATGATCGAAAGAGGGGAGACACCTGGACAAATACTGTGTATTGAACTCCCATTAGGAGGCCTTGGCCAGCTGAGCACAATGCTGTGTCCCCTCCCCTCTCCCTCTGTGCAAACCACAGGGAGATGAATTCAATGTCTACTAAGGCTTCAGAAGGGATGACCTCCACCTGGCAGAGTGGAGGGGATCAAGATAAACACCCTTAGCCCCAGGAGGAGCGGGAGAGGGCTGGAGTCCTGGCTCAGAGGTGCTTGGTCAGTGCTTGATGTTCCCACACCCCAGGACCATCCCCTTCCACACAGCCTTGCTTCTCAGTCCAGTTCTGAGTCCGAGAACTGGACTAAGACAGCTGCCAAGGTCAGGATCCCAGGTGAAAGGCACAGGAAGGACGAGGTGGCCAGGTGGCAAGATGGAGCAGTGGATGACCCTGTCAGACGCTCCTCTGTCCTAGACGCTTCCCTCCAGGCCTGGGCCTGGCCACCTGCCAGACCACGTGGGCAGCAGGAGGGACATCACTGCCTCTGGAGTCACACTGACCTCACGTTCAGTCCTCTGTGCCACCTACTTGATGTGCGACTTTGAGAAGTCATTTTTGTGAGCCCAGGTCTTGTCCCCTGCAAAATGGGTCTAAGAGCAGCTCGCACAGGGACGAGGCGTGAGCGGTCTGTGCTCTCGAAGCCTCACTCATCTGTGAGATGGTAATCTCACATCCCCAGTCAGAGAGGTGAGGAGCAAGTGGGATGGTGCCGGTGGTGCTTGTCTTGGTGCCTGCTACACAGAAAACCCGCAAATGCGCCTTTTCAGCCACATTTCTAAAGCAGTTACTGGAGCTCCCCAGCCCCAGCCCTGCCCCTGGCTCAGCTCCTGCTGTCCTGCACCCATCTTTTCTGTCTCAGCCATCTGAAAGGGGTTAGAGTTCAATAAATTCAGAGCAGCTTCCATTTGTGCTTTGTGTAGAGCGGGCTCGTGTAGCCCCAAGGCAGGACCCTGTGAACCTGTTTTGTTCCCTCTGCCCCACGGCAGAGCAGGGTGACTTGAGCTGCCTGTGAGGGACCCGGTGGGGCTTAGGAGGGGTGGCTGTTGAGGAGGTGATGAATGGGTGGTGGTTGGGGGTCTGGCCTCATTGCCTCTCCTGGGATCCAGACAACACAGCATGAAACGAGCGCTGGGCTCTGACCAACTGGGGATGCAGATGGGTGGCAGGAGGGCAGGGGGCTTCAAAAAGTGTGTCTGTCAATAGCTTCCGGCCGGTGCCTGGGGTTGGGGGGGGGGGAGGGGAGGGAGGAGGTGGCGGAGCATGCGTGGACTGGCTTCCTGGGGGCGGGGACTACGGCCATCTTGCAGGGATTTCCCCCATCTGCAGGATGGAGGCTCAAGCACCAGGGTGGGACAGGCACCCGGCTGAGGCCTTCTCACCCTGTGTCAAGTCCTCCGCTCAGCCCATCCCAGCTGGAGGCCTTCAAGAGACAGGTCTTGGGCGAAAAGAGCCTGGGACAGCAGCAGTTTCCCACCTGAGCACCCTCCCTGGGCTGGCTGGGGAACTGCAGATCCGAGTCGAGGCCCCCAGTCAGGATGCCTGCAATGGGGGAGAGCCCACTTTGCAGGTCAGGGCGGAGGGACTGATCACAATCTTTGTGGCTGCCACTCGTGCTAGCGGCCTGGGTAGTAGACTGCCAGAGGCAGCGCTGTCCCGGGAGGGCCTCCTGCTGCTCTGAGGCTGCCGAGCAACAACGAAAGGGAGGAAGGTGCAGCAGGGACCATGCTGGATGACACCTTTTCATGCCATGGTTGTCTGTGGGCTCCTCACCCCAGATCCCGGGGCCCCTTCGAACATCCCCTAGGGCCGCATCGCTCATGTTCTAAGAGTTGGCCAGCCGAGCAGCCCGCGGCCCAGGCCCCAGTGCACTCACCTCCCCGGCGACAAAGAACAGAAGTGGCGCCTCCTCGTCTTTGGCTTTATACTTGGCAATGATCTTCTCGGCTATTGGCTGGATCAGTTGCTTGGCTGCCTCGGACTCCCCATCATCCTCAGAATCTGTAATGGGGAAAGAGAGACACGAGAAGCACTAGTTTGTGGAACAGATGGAGTGGTGTCCCCTGAGGGAGCTGGGTCCTGGGCCCGAAATGCCCATCCGGGGAAGCCCCTGAATGGAAACAAAACGTCCCCTGGGACACAGGCCTCCCCTCCTGGGTGCACGAGGGTGTGTTTGCAGCGCATTCGCACCACTGCGCGCTGAACTTCCCCTGAGCCAGGATCTGAGATCCTTGTAGCTCTTCTCTCAATCACAGAATCACAGCATGACCTCAGATCTGACCTCCTATCAAAAATGGCAGGACTGATGGTGGCAGTGGGGTGCCCCTGAGGCCCTGGAATGCCAGCTTCAGGGCTAGCCGGACTCTTCTGGGAGAGGATGGACTGCGTGTGTGGGAGGGGGCCTGCCCAGGTGTCCGGAGCCCCCTTTAGTCACCTCTTGCCTCCAGGGAAAGAGCAGCTTGGGAGCAGCCACACACAGGGGCCCTGGGGCTCACTCCTGATGGAGCCTGTAGCCCAGAGCAAGAGCAAGAACAACACCCCTAGGGGCAAAGCGGGAAGGAGAGACAGGTAGCAGGATTTGCACCTAGAAATGCCACATTGCCCAAGGGGCCCTCAGCCTGAAGACTCGGCGGGACTTATTCTAGATCTACATCTCATCAGCTCTGTGACGCTGGGAACTCACTTTATCTCTCTGGGACCTTCTCATATCTTCTCAGATGGCCAGTGAGCTGCAACTGTCCCTAAATTCAGAACTGTGTCCCAGAGGCCCCAGGATGTGGGTGTGGGGGCAGGCAGTAGGCGGCAAAGCCCCAAGGACAGTGATTCCCCAGGAGGCCTCTGTTCTTCAAGCACAGGGGCCAGCTTGCAAGTCAGTTTGTTTAAGAATCCCCTTGAGTCAGCTGATTGGCTCCCATACCAGACTTCCAGAGCACAGGGTAGGATATGCCCCACCAATGGCATCTCAGCCATGACCCTCATACCCCAGATTATTTGGGGAGTTGGAGCTGAGCAACACAGCCCAAGGCAGAGGGTGAGGTGGCCCTTGGCCAGCAGTTGCTCTGTTTGCAAAAGGAACCAGGGTCATCCCACAGGGCTGCAGGGAGCCTGGAGTGGATGTTCTGGTGCCCCCCTGGCCCCCAGAGCAGTCACCCACTGAACAGAGAAGACACCGAGGGGGGCACGCAGAGACAAGGCCCTGAGGCTGGGGTGGGGGGCCTCGGCCCAAGGGGGCCCAGCCCCTGCAGCTGCTGTGCACGCAGCCCTGCCTCCTCCCAACAATGGGTCTGTTGGAGGGGGGCTGGGCTCCAGCCTGACCTATTCTTCCCAGCTGGCAGTCGAGGAAGGAAAGCACAGCGGCAGCTCTCAAAGCCCCTCCTGCAGGGGCAGAGCCATGAATAAATCATTGGGGTCAAAAGCAAGGCTGCCGGGAGAGACAAAGGCCCAGGCTCGGCATTGTTGGCATTGTTCAGGATGGAAAGAAGCTGCAGGATGGACACCCACCACGTGAGGTCTGTCTTGTCCAGCCCACCCTGGGGCTCCTGCTGGGGCTTCATACCTACAAAAAGGACGAGGCAGGGGCCCTCGTTGAGCTGCACGGCATTGGAGTCGGAGAGCTCCAGCACGGGTTTGGGGTGCCACGGGAACTCCCTGCAGTCCTCATCGTTCAGCACCTCCACGCGCCCCTGCCGCGTGATCACTTCCCCCTGTGGGTCCAGCACAATGAGGGTGGGGATGCCTGTGAGGGAGAGAGCTCACTTGAGAGTCCAGAAGTGCTGGGACAGAATCCAGGCTCAGCCATGGGACTCCCTCGGGTCTGCCCGCAACTTGTCCAAGAAACCGGGCAACTCACTTCACCCCCTGGCTTCAGTGTCCTCCACGGCAATGTGGTAAATGGACCGCGGCACCCTCCTTCCCATCTTTGTAAAGATCAGCGAGGTCGTGCACTTAAGGAACTCAGCACAGGGTCTTGGCACTTAGAAGCACTCAATAAATCCTAAAGAGATCCCAGAGAAGCAGGAGACGCCCCTGCCACCTGCAGGGTGTGAAAACACACCCCCACACAGCGTACTTGCTGCCCACATAGGCCAGCACAAATCAACCCAGGCAAGGGGAGTCCACACACAGGCTGGCAGTCCCACCAGTGTGAGCACAGAGGCTGGAGGAGGGGAGGAGCCTGGGGCAGGGGCCACAGCAGAACAGGGGACAGCCGGCTGCTAGTGAGCCAGGGGCCCCACCTCCATCTCCAGCCCTGCTGCCCGGGGAGGTTCTGAGGGGGACAGTCCCTAGAGGGAACATGCTGATGGCAATGCTGCCACCCCCACTTTAGAGTCCTGGGCTGGAGTAAGAAATGCAACACAGAACTCTCCTCCGCAAACAGCACGCCCCACCCCCCTGCCCATAAAGCCTCGAGTGAAAAACCAGGAAAAAAACCCATCCTGGGTTACACTCGCATTTGGGATTTCCACCTCCTTGCTCTGCGTACCCTATTCCCTGCTGCCTCTCCTCCAGCCAGGGTACCCCCTACCAACCGCAGCCCATAGCCCTTTTGGAGACACTTGTCTCTCCACTACTGGCAGCCGCTCCCCTCAACCCCTCCTAACCAGCCACCTCTCCTCTGGAGCTGACCAGAGCTTTTTAATTTTCTATGGGCCTGCGAAAGCCGTAGCAATTTAATATTTATAGATTCCAAAGCATTCAGTGAGTAATTTGCTCCACTGACATTTTGCTTCTCTGTGGGGGAGGGTGGGGACAGCGAGGGACCCGGAATGTGGTCCTAGTGTTTTGTTACCCGGCGCGGCTGCTGGCGCAGCAGGCATGCAGTGGTGGGCCTGTCTTCAAAAGGACTTAAGTGAGTCCATTATGTTCACACCTATTAGAAGTAGCTTGGCATGCTGGAGAACAAGTCCAGAGAGAAATGGGCTGCCGTTCCCACCGCACCACACACAAATGCATGCAGCCAGGGCTCCTGGGGGGCATTCAGGACACTATCAGCTGTCCAGGCCTCCTGAGTTGGGAGTCACACAGAGCCTACGGGCGTTTCCAGCCTCATCCTTACACCTGCATGTTAGCCTCCAGGGGCCTGGGTTGCCAGCCCCGAGGATGGGGCTGGGCCTGAGTCAGCAGCCTGAAGGAGCTGGGGGCCACGATGGGGATGGGGGCCTCCCACCGCCACGCCCCATCTCAAATATGCTTTGGCTAAGTTCTTTAATCAGAGTTGGTGTGGTTCTGACATTGGGCAATTTAGGAGTGTTGGGTTAAACCAGGGCCTGCCCACTGCTAATATTAGACACAGCAGCCAGCCTGTTTGTAGCCCAGACGTAGGATGCTGAGTTGGTCTGTGGAAGACGGACAGCCACAGAAGACAGAGAAGGGAAGAAAAGTAAAATCTGAAGGCAAAGAAACCCAGTTCCTGGTTTGGTGCCTCAGTTTCTCCAAGGGACTACTCTAAGGGGCCTTCTGTGTTACCACGGCTGTAGCCTCTCTGAAGTCCTCACTGGTGGGGACCAGCAGGGCAAGAACATGGAGCCCCTGTCTGGCTGCTCAGGGGTCCTCAGCTGATTCCACCAAGGAACAGCACCCCTGGGCCTTGGCTCTCCCCACCCCTTGCCTGCAGCTACACAAAAGCAAAGTCCCCACTCGTATTTGTGCTTTGACACCAAAGCCCACGTCTAAGAGCCTAAGGTAACCAGGTGTGTGTGACTGTCGTACATCAACAGAAAGCAGCTTGGTAAAATGCCCACAGTCAGACTGCAAACCCAGAGAAGCCCCTTTCTGGCACATGCACTGGGCCAGGCCCCTCTGCCATCATGCCCGGCCCTAGAGCCTTAAGTGTGTGTGCTCCCCTCCAGGGGTGACCCGCAGGAAGAATGGGAGAGCTGTCTTAGCACATCTGCTCAGCACTAGCATGGCCCATGCTACTCCACTTCCTCCCCATAATAGACAGCTGCGGGAGGCACGATTAACCCTCTTTTCACGGACGGCCAAGTTACCTACCTAAGGTCATCCGGCCACAAGTGGCCAAACTGGGACAGGACCTCCAGTCTGCCTGTTGCAAAAGCTGCTGCTTTTTCTACCTGGCCACTGCCAGCAGGGGCTCTCGCGGGTAGGCAAGGGAAGGCCCCCGGCATCCAGTTTTCTGCACCAGCAGCCGCCCTCCTCTTCCTCCTCAAGGCCACAGGGAAGGAGGCTGAGACCGCAAATCATCTCTTCCCTTTCCTCCCCCACAGCATACATTCTCGGCTCCCCTGAAGCGGGTTCCCAGAAGCAGAGACTTAGAAGGAGAAAACAGGGCAAAGCCCCTAACGGGAAACTGAAAGGGAATGGAACATTTCTAATCGATGCCTTTGTGCAAAATAACTTTGGCGGCACCAGTGAGGGGCTTCTCCGAAGGAAATGCAAAGGGAGCACGTGTCATCTCTGCCTGAGCTTCTGGTTCCCCAGCTGGGGGCGCTGGAGTGGCTGGGGGAAAGTACGGTGAGAATTCCAAGGCAGATCCAGGCTACCCACTTCACTTCTTGGAGCCTCATTTCCATGGCCGCCACAGGGGGTAGAGACAGGCTCCTATCTCAGTGGGTGTCGGGAGCAACAAACAAGATGACAAGTATAAAATGCTGAAAGCGTTTTACAATGAGTACTCCAGAAGTATTAGCCCCTCTTATAAATAAGTTCATTATTTTTAAAGTAATTTTTTAAGTTTAGTTTTTAATTTATTTTGAGAGAGAGACATAGAGAGCAAGAGGGGGAGAGACAGAGACAGAAAGAGGGAGAGAATCCCAAGCAGGCTCCGCACTGCCAGCACAGAGCCCAATGTGGGGCTCCAACTCATGTACCGTGAGATCGTGACCCGAGCCGAAGTCAAGAGTCGGATGCTTAACTGACTGAGCCACCCAGGCGCCCCTCGTTATTATTATTTGTGGTCATCCTAGGTTGATTATGTGGCTCATGAGAAGGCACAGGTACAGAAAAGACTGGTGCCTTGCTGTCGTGAGATACACAGAAACCTTGTGCTGGCTGGAGGAGGCTAACGAAAGAAACAGAAAACAGAGACAATGTCCACGCTGCAGCGAGCATCGTAGGAACCGTGTGACGTCTACCACACGTGGGGTTGGTGTTCGTTTACTTGCACCAGGCCAAGCGTAACCTTTGGGTGAGAAACACACACCAGCGCTCCTAGAGAGAGCTTCTGCCTCAAGCCCCCTGCCCTGGGGAACTGGGCTGGACCACGAACAGTGCCCCAGAACCCCCTGCACAGTCTCTCTCAAAACCTACAGAACAAAGACCAAGGCCCGAAGGCCTGCTCCAAACGGTTTCCTCCTGGGAGGAGCCTTTCCGTGAGTATTTAAAACAATCTCAAAGACATGTGTACTGAGCCTGTCCCACATTTAGTTTGGCTGCTTTTCTGCTGAGCAAAAAGGGGGTTTTGAAGGAGGCGGCAGAGGGGGCCCGGGGCAGTGGGACAGAAGCTAGGCAGGGCTGTAACCCCAATGACCTTCTGTCTCTGCTTCTAGATGGCAACATGACCCGAGGGGGCTGGCAGTCATCATGCAAAGATTGCTGGGAGCTGGAAGAAAAATGGAAGGAAAAGCAGAGCCTTAGGCAGGAGGAACAGGTGAGGGTACAGGGCAGGGCAAAATAGGTGATCACGACAGTGGTCATCATGGGGACTACAGCAGGATGGAAACTGTAACATGTCATTAAATAGAAAGTAGAGAATCCCCAGTCCCGTGTGTATGATTACAGCTACATATAAGTATGTGTGCATGTGGACAGAGACCAAAAGGGAGTCGGAACAGTAAAAACAATTGTGTAGTAAGGCAGGAATGCGGGTGAGAGCAATATAGACTCGAGTTTTCTTAGATGGTGTTATGATAAATGTGTATTAGCTTAAAATACAAACCAAAGAAAAACCGGAGGGCAGTCGGGCAGGGCAACAAACTCAGGCTAACGCCTTGGCCTTATCAATTACGGGTTCCCTTCAACAGCTCCCTCTGCACTCCCTGCTGGCTCCCCCAAACCCGCTCTTGCCTGGAGAGCTATGGAAGGGAGAAGGCAGCTGGTCTGGGTGGTAAAACTCAGAGAATCCCAGGGCACCTGAGCGGCTTAGTTGGTCAAATGGCCAACCCTTGGTTTTGGCTCAGGTCATGATCTCAGAGTTTGTGGGTTCGAGCCCCATCTTGGGCTCTGCACTGATGGTGTGGAGCCTGCTTGGGATCCTCTCTCTCTCTCTCTCTCTCTCTCTCTCTCTCTCTCTGCCTTCTCCTCATTCTGTCTCTCTCCAAAATAAATAAACATTAAAGAAAAAAAAACCTTAGAATCCCACGGGAGGGTGCGAGGATGGGTGTAGCCTACTTGCACTTGGCCAGCAAGCCCAAAAGCCACTTGGGCACGTGTCTGTGTCAGAGGCACAGAGACGTTTGTGGCAGCACTCCTACAATACACAGAAACCAGACGCAAGCAAGCGTCCATCAAACAGGGTAACAGCTACACAAACCGTGGTCCAGGTGTACAGTGAAACCCTTTTCAGCACCGAAGAGAAGTGAATCAGATATAAATATCAACAAGGACAAATCTTGAAAGCATAATGTTTAGTGAGAAAAGCAAGTTACAGAACGATATTACAGCATGCCAGTACTTAAACATGCTTCTAAAAAACACACCCAGCATGACCATATATTATTCATGGATTCATACATATGCTGTAAGGATATGAAAACCAATTATGATGATACACACAAAGTGCATGGTAGCATTTCCCCCAGGGGAAAAGGAAAGAGAACGGCGCTGCACAGGAGTGAGGGGGAGTCTCCCCTTGGTCTGTATTAATGCTCCCATTTATCTCCATTTTAAATACCTGAAGCAAAAATCTCAGTTCTAGGTGGTGGCCACACTGGATGCTTGTTACTATTTTTTTTTTTCCTGTCTGCTTTTTCTTTTTGTATGTTCTCCACATTAAACAAGACAAACAGAATGGAGCTGCTCAGGAGGTCCCACGGCAGTGCGTGGCCTGACCTCCCCAGGCCCGCAGGGCCAGCCCTTTCATTCCTGAGATCTATTAAAAACACCAGCATTGGCCCCTCACACTCTAATGATTGAAAAACACAATCTCCAAATGCTTTGTTTCTATATAATAACAATTTTAAAAAATATTTTTATTATTATTTATTTTTGAGAGAGAGAGAGAGAGAGAGAGACAGACAGACAGACACAGCATGTGAGCCAGGGAGGGGCAGAGAGAGAGGGAGAGGGAGACACAGAATCCGAAGCGGGCTTCAGATTCTGAGCTGTCAGCACAGAACTGACACGGGGCTCGAACCCACGAACCGTGAGTGCATGACCTGAGCCAAAGTTGGACGCTTAACCGACTGAGCCACCCTAGGAGCCCCCCGTTTCTATACAATAAATAGGTTCTGCCTCAACTTCATGTTTTGAAAGGGGAAGAGGGCAAAGTTAGGGAAAGAGAGAAGAGAATGGCAGGAAATGGAACAGGAAGGAGGGAAAGGGGAAGAGAAGCAGAAAGATGAGCAGGGAAAGAGGGTGACAGAAAAGCCACATAAGCCACATATCCTGCAGCAAATAGCCCTCACGCTGCTGCCACCCCCTCCCCCCCTCTGCCCCCCCAGCAGCTGGACTGAAGGCACCATCCACCTCGGGGGCTGTTTTCCCAGAGGCAGGGCCTACATCTGTCCGTCTGTCCACTCAGGGCCCTACACAGACCTTAGGCTGTCTGCCCTCCCCAGAGGTTGGGGCCAGGGGAGGAGAGGAAGAACAAAACACTAGGGCCCCCCAACCCAGGAGAGAGGGGGCGCTAAGTCTCCCTGCAAAGAACACGGTGTTCCCTGACAGCCCGGATTAGTTAGACAATTGCTAATGGGATTTGCCTTTTGCCAAGTATGTCTAAACCTTTCCTTAGAAAGGCATTTAAAACCACTTATAGGGCTCCAAATTCCCCAGTCTGCATAGAGCAGTTGGGGTAGGGAGGCCTAGGGCTCGGCGTAACCTGGCTACTCCCCTGAGACGAAGGAAACAGATGAGGCCAAGTGCCAGGGCCTCGGTGAGCCCGGGTGGCCTGGTGAAGCCCACTGGTTAACACAGCCTGGGCTCAGTCCAGAGCCTAGAGGGAGCCAGTGACCAGCCGCCCACAGCGGCGCGACTTTCGGCCTGGCCAGGCTCATCAAGGCCTGCGGCAGACTCTGCGACGACCTCAAGATCCAGACTCTCGCATGGCCGCCTGGATGGGCGGGCACCTCAACAAGGCCTCCTTCAGTGTACTACTGGGTGGGGCTCGCAATCCACAGATGCTGTAAGTCCAGCTTGCAGGATGCCCAGAGGACCCCGGGTTCTTTCCGCATTACCCACTTTCATCCGAGTCTGTCAGGATAACACAGGGAGCTCTGTCCTCACGTGCCTCAATAACAAAGTGACCGTCAAGATCAAGTTACTCGCTCGCTGTAAGGCACAGACCAGGCCAGGTGGAGGTGGCTCACCTTGGGGGTGGGCAGGGGAATGTACCTGGCACTGCTCTGTGAAAGCACCTTCAGAACGCTTCCGGGGGAGACACCCAGCCCAGGGCACACAGAGAGTCAGGCGGGGAGCATGAACTCTCCCACACACAGCCTTGCAGGATTCACTGAAGACTGGATACTCAAAACAGCAGGACCTCTCTACTGCCCCTGTGTATGTCTGGAGTGTGTGCACACGATGATACTGTAATATAAGAAATACGTATGTGGCCTTCATCCCCAGTTCCTGACACCAAGCTCCTAAAACCCTTGTAATTTCCTCAGTGGCAGGGGTGAGAGGGACATTCTTTGTCGCGATATTTGGTCTTACAACATTTGGTCTCAGAGCCTGCGACAGGAGCTTCTGAGGCCCTTGAAATCTGGGAGTGACAAGTGTGTTGTGTGTAAGGAGTCGACCAATGGTGGGGGAGCCCTTAAATAACTTCAGAAGTTGGGGGATGGTTGCCAGAAAGGCCTGATGAGAAGGTTGCAACTTCCAGATGAACCCCCTGACCTCTGGGGAAGGGAGAAGGTGGGAGGTTGAGCTAATCAACAATGGTCAAGGGGGTGCCTGGATGGCTCAGTCAGTTAAGCGTCCGGGACTCTTGGTTTGAGCTCAGGTCATGATCTCACAGTTCATGAGTTTGAGTCCCATATCGGGCTCTTCACTGACAGTGCGGAGCCTGCTTGGGATTCTCTCTCTCTCTCCCTCTTTCTCTGCCCCTCCCCAACTCATGCATGCATGTGTGCTCTCTCAAAATAAATAAACATAAAAAAAAAAAAAAACACCAATGGTCGATGATTTAATTGATTGTATCTGTGTAATGAAATCTCCATAAAGACCACTAATTGGTGGGGTCAGAGAGCTCTGGGGGGGGGGGGAGGGCTGAATCCATGGGGGTGCTGGGAGGGTGGTGTGCCTTGAGGACATGGGGGCTCTGTGCCCCTTCCCATATACCTATGCATCAGTTCCATCCGACTCTTCCAGAGCTGCATCCGTTACAATAGACTGTTGATAGTAAATCAACTGTTTTCCTGAGTTCTGTAGGACATTCTAGCAAAGGACTAAACCCAAGGAGGGGGTCATGGGAACCCCTGATTTATGGCAATTGGTCAGAAGTATAGGACACCTGCACTTATTAATGTCTGAAGTATGGGGATTCTGGTGGGACTGAGCCCTTGACCCGTGGGATCTGCCACTAACTCCAGGTCAACGGTGTCAGAATTCAGTCGACTTGCAGGACACCCAGAGAACCCAGGAGGTTGGTGTTGGGGAGAGGGAACCACTCACACATATATGGTATCAGAAGTGTTGTGAGTAGGGGCGCCTGATTGCCTCAATCAGTGGAGTATGCAACTCTTGACCTCAGGGTTGTGAGTTTCAGCCCCATGTTGGATGGAGAGATTACTTAAAAGTAAAATCTTTTTTTTTGTTTGTTTTTTAAAGAAGTGTCATAAGTAAAAACAGCTCAGAAAATACAGACATACATATAAATACACCTGTTGAATGACTTTGGAAGTTGTAACCACAGAGTCACACAAGACTCAGAAAGAGTTCAATCAAAAATAATTTTCAGAGTTCTGTGATGCTACGGTGAGTATAAAAGAATAGACAATTCCTTCAAGTTCAAAGGTAGCAGAGCTAGACCGGTGGCATTTAAATATCCTCAGATGCAAACAAAAGCGAAATCCAGCCAGGGGATGGTACAGCCTGACAAGGAGCTGCCCGCTTCCAAGACTTGAGACAGGCCATCAGCAGGGATACCAAACCAGGGGCGGGAACCACAAGGGCTCCAAAGGTGGAGACTATCCCCGGTGTATTGAGGCGCATGGGGACAGAGCATCCCTGTAAGGAACATGGTGTTCCCTGTGTCTCCAGCCCAGCTGGAGGGCAGGTACCAGTCACCTTTGCCTCAGGACCTGGCTCAAAGCCACGGCAGGTGTCCAAGAAATGATTGCTGAAGAAAAGCCTGAATGAACCAGAAAGGAAAGAAAGGAAGGAGGAGGGAGGAAGGTAGGGAAGGAAGGAAAAGAACTCCAAGTTTGGAACCTACATGTCCCCACTCCTTGTCCTAAAGGAGCAGCTGATCCCCGAGAAGAGAGTCCTCCTGTGGAACTACACATGGGAACGTGACGCATGACAAGAGATCACACAAGCACAGGAGTTCGGAAGAGGGAGGTTTGCTCCATGAGGGAAGGCACTGGGGAGGCAGCATTTGAGCTGGGAGGATGGGGAGGATGTGCAGAATGGTGAGGGAGGGCTGGGGAGGGAGGCCATGAGAGATGGCAGGGATGGGGGGAGGACAGTGTGGACAGGGGAGCAGGAAGAAGTAGGGCTGGAAAGGTGGTTGAGACCAGACTGTGGAGAACCATAGCCATGAGGGCTTCTTGGTGGGGGATGAACAGTACTATGAGAGTAGATCTTCTGGAAGGTTCACTTGGAGCTGCTCTGCCATGTTGACGCATACAGCACACTGGGGCAGAGGAGGACGAGGTGGAGCAGAGGAAAGGAGGTGTGCTAGGTATAAAGGAACCCTGAGAACACAGGGAGAAGAGCCCTAGACAGGACCCCTCAGAGGACATGGCGGAGGAGAAATCCAAGAGACAGCGGGGCAGGAAACAGCCAGGAGTGGGGGTGATGTGAAAGGAGAGAAGAAAGGATTTTAGGGGTAGCCCAAAGTGTCTGAAAACAAAAGCAAATGAAGCAAGAGGAGAATGGGGAGGTCAATAGACTGCAAATAACCTGACTCACTCCCATGTGGCCTCATCCGATTTTAGGCTTGCAATGTAACCACAGATCAAGTGGAAAAGGCCACATTTAGGGGCATCTGGGTAGCTCAGTAGGTTAATTGTCTGACTTCAACTCAGGTCATGATTTCACGGTTCATGAGTTTGAGCCCCGTGTGAGACTCTGTGCTGACAGCTCAGAGCCTGGAGCCTGCTTTGGATTCTGTGTCTCCCTCTCTCTGCTGCTCCCCTGCTTGCACTCTGTCTCTGTCTCTCTCTCTCAAAAATAAATAAACATTAGGCAAAAAAAATTAAAAACAAAAAAGAAAATGCCACATTTATATCTCAAGGCCCACCTCCCTCCCAATTCCAGACTGCTGCATCTACACCACCACTCGGTCAAACTCAACATGGTCAGAATTAAACTACTGTTCAACTGAATTCCATATCGCTGCTGTCCACATGCCCCGCATCCAACACACAAGGCTTTCCCAGCTCTGCTGATGGGGACGCCTTCCCTCAGCTGCTTGGGCAGGAAGCCGTGGAGCTGTCTTTGACTCTTCCTTTACTCTCACCCTCCACATCGAGTCTGTCAGCAAATTCTAAGACTCTACCATCAACAGCCACATCTTGCCACTCCTGTTGCTACTATCCCTCCCGGAGCACCACCATTTTGCCCCTGGATGACTACAACAACGTCCCAACGGCTCTCCCTGCTTCTCGGCACAACAACCAGAGGGACCCTACCATTAGATTATGGGACTCCTCTGCCCAACACCCCCCACCCTTGCTGGCCCACTTCACTCAGTGTGAAAGCCAAATTCCTATTAACAAAGGTCCTTATGGGACCCTCTCTAGTCTAAGCACCCCCAAATTCCCCTTGCTCATTCTGTTCCAGCTACACCGGCCTCACTGTTCCATAAACACGTCAGGCATACTTCTGCCCCAGAGCCTTCGCACTGGCTGTTCCCTCTGCCTGGGATACTTTTCTCTCTCAGAGAACCACAAGGTTAATTTTCTCATCACCTTCTCCATGGAGTTGATCCTGACCACCGTATTTGAAACTGTGACCCACCCTTGTCCTCCCAATTCCTTTACCTTGCTCTAGTTTTAATCCATAGTTCTCATAACTCAATACACCACACACACTATTATTTTTTTTGAGAGCATGCATGCGTGCACGCCAGTGGGAGAGGAGCAGAGGGAGAGAAAGAATCTTAAGCAGGCTCCACACCCAGCACGGAGAACGACACGGGACTGGATCTCACAACTGTGAGATCATGACCTGAGCCAAAATCAAGAGTCAGATGCTTCACTGACTGAGCCACCCAGGCACCCCCACTTTGCTTTTAAAAATTACGTTTACTGCCTATCTCTTTCTGCCAGAATGTAAGCTCCATGAGGTCAGAGACATTTGTTTTTTTAGTTCATCAGCAGACAAGCACCTGGCATATGACATGCACATGACTACTATTTATTAAATAAAACATGACCAGGAGGTGCCAGTGACCTAAGAGGCCAGTGGCAGCTCAGTAATGGGGCCAGAAGAACAAGAGGTGAAGCAGATTCTCTGAGCTCCATGAGGGCAGGGGCCACGACCTTACCATGCTGGTGGCCCTTGTAGCACGAGACAGGTCACGTGGTAGAAGCCAAGGAAATGGCTTGAGAATTTTTTTAACTCATCTTATTTTACGTTTTTTTTCTTGAGAATTTTGATGTTCGAGAAAAAGAGGAATGGTAGCTGTTTGGGACTGAATGTGTTACCCCCAAATTCATATTTGAAGCCCTAACCTGGGGATGGGGCCTGTGAGGAGGTGATAAAGGTTAAATGAGGTCATAAGGATGGGACCCTGATTGGATAGGGCTAGTGTCCTTATAAGAAGAGAAGAGACACCAGAGCTTTCTCTCCATCATGTGAGGACCCAGCAAGAGGGTGGCCATCTACAAGCCAGAAATCAAGCTGTCACTTGGAATCGAATCTCCAGCACTGTGAGAAACCAATGTCGGCTAGTTAAGCCATGGTGGGCATTATGGCAGACCGAGCAGCCCGAGCCAGCAGCATTTACAGCTAAGAGAGACAGACCCGAGCATTCCGTGAAGTGGATGGCAAGGAGCTAATAGAGAAAGAGAGACAAGGAGGTAAGAAAGAGAAGGAAAACTGCAAGAGGCAAGAGCAAGACTCTAGAAGAACAAAGGCAGAATCTCAGAAAGCCCAGCTGGTATTTCTTCTAACAAGAAAGAAGAAAGGCGATGGGGGAGATGCCCAGACATTCTGAGTGATGCACCTGCCGACATAAAAGAGGTATTTCATGGCAGAGAGGAAGGAACAGGGACCTCAGGAGAGGCTGCGCTGTGGGACACCAACAGGGAGGAAGGGGAAGGCGCCGGAGCTCAGCTCGTGGTCACCAGGGGAGTCTGGGGCCAGCCCCTGCTCCACACCCTCATCACTCTGCTCTGTTCCAGCCTGTGCAATGCTGTTCCCTGCAACCGCCACCCCCCACCCCCAGAACAGGCCATGTGCTTTTCTACCTTCTGGTTGGGCAGTCAGAGGCAGTTTGATACGAAAACTCATCTGCACAGGCACACCTCGTTTTATTTCATGTCACTTTACCGCACCTCAGAGATAATGTGTGTGTGTGTGTGTGTGTGTGTGTGTGTGTGTGTGTGTGTGTGTTTATAAATTGAAGGTTTGTGGCAATCCTGTTCAAGCAAGGCCATTGGTGCGCCATTAAAAAAACCTTTTTTTAATGTTTACTATTTATTTTTTTGCGAGAGAGAGAGAGAGACAGAGCATGAGCAGGGGAGGGGCAAAGGGAGAGGGAGACACTGAATCCGAAGCGGATCCAGGCTCTGAGCTGTCAGCACAGAACCTGATGTGGGGCTCAAACTCATAAACTGTGAGATCACGACCTAAGCTGAAGTTGGACGCTTAACCGACTGAGCCACCCAGGCACCCTCACTGGCACCATTTTTCCAACAACATTTGCTCATTTCATGTCTCTCTATCAACATTTCAGGAATTCTTGCAATATTTTAAGCTTTTTCATCATTATTACACTTGTTATGGTGATCTGTGATCAGTGATTACAACTCGTTGAAAGCTCAGATGATGGCTGGCATTTTCTGGCAACAAATTATTTTTTGATTAAGGTATGTATGTCATTTTTTAGACATAATGCTATTGCACACTTAACAGGCTAACAATTTTATCACATGGTGTTGATCACATGGTGAGGATTAACTGACTTAATACATATGAAAATGGAACTATATTTAGCACATAATAAACACTCAATAAAAAGACTACACTGTAGGGAGGCCTGGGTGGCTCAGTCCATTGAGTGTCCAACTTTGGCTCAGGTCATGATCTCATGGTTCGTGAGTTTGAGTCCTGTATCAGGCTCTGTCCTGTCAGCACGGAGCCTGCTTCAGATCCTCTGTCCCCCTCTCTCTCTGTCCCTCTTCTGTTCGTGCTCTCTCTCTCTCTCACAAATAAATATTTAAATGACTACAATGTAGTGTAAACATAACTTTTATAGGCAATGAAAAACCAAAAAATTAATTTGGCTTTACTGAGACTATGCTTTATTATGGTGGTCTAGAACTGAACCCATGACACCTCTTCAGGTATATGTGTACTTGTAAGCACACTATCGCTGACTGGTAAGATTGTTACGAAACGCTGCACAAGAACTTACTAACAACGTGTGCCTCTAACAGAAACCAGACCTTCTAATGCACATGGAACCCCCATATTGCCACGAAGCAGAAGACACTAAGTGACCTTGTGAGGCTAGAGGGAGGCAGAGGCAGGGAGCTGGGCACTGGGCTGCAGAAGCCACCTGGGCCACCTGTCCCAGAGCCTGAGGGAGCAGCCACCCTCTCGTCATAGGTAGGCCTGAAGCCCAGTGTGAGGCTGGTCACAGTGGGCACTCAATGTGTCCATCAGAAATATCAGCGGACAATCTGCCTCTGGGATTTCTCTTCTGGTCTAGATTAAGTATCACTGTTGCATTGATCACAAGTTCAAGGACCTCGGCATGGTGCTCAAGGCCCTTTAAGATGTGGCACCGTTGACCTTATTGCACACTCTGCCCTACAATACACTACAGTATCCCACTCTGGCCTTTGCCCCAGACACTCCCTATCTAAATCCCATCCTCCAGAGCCACCTCTTCAATGAAGCCCTCCTGGTTCAACAGCTCCAAGCCAGAGTCTCACCTGGACTCAGATTAGTCCATTGCATGGCTCTTTATGAGATGCTACCTTGAGAAGGATCCTGTGCTGCTCTCTACACTCTAACTTCACTGTGCTTTAGTGCATGTCTGGCTTGACAGGGCTGGAGGTAGGCAGATCAAGGTCAGCAGGCAATGCCTGCCAGGATGCCTGCAGGCGTGAGTGGTCAAGGAAGCAGTCAGCACAAACCCTGTGCCAGGGAGACTATAAACCTGAGAGTAAGGAAGCAGGAGGTGGGAGCTGGGAGAGCTGGCAGGTCCTCCCTGAAGAGAGACTAGCACAGATGGCAGGGACCGTATGCCATGGAGCCAGCAGATGGGGAGCAGTGGGGCTGGCCCAATGCAGAGGACGCTGGCTGGCTGGCACTGGGTTCGGCCTGAATCTCACATTCTTTCACTGTGGCTGGACGGCCTCTGCTTGCCTGGCCACAGGGCCTCTCCAGGTCAGCTTTGTGGTCCTCAACTGAGGGCTCCTGGAAGTCGCGACCACATGTGTACTTATCCCCACACCGCCTGGGCCTTAAGAGATGAAACCAAACCAGTGCGTCTCTGAGAACTCCCCCTTCTCTTCCTCCTCAGTCATGGTCAGCCACTTTCTGGCTGTCTAAGCCACGCCTAACAACTGCGGCTCTTAGGTCTGTAATATTTATTTATAGGTTTATTTATAGGTGTAAATATGTAATATTTATAGGCTGACAGCTGGGGAATCCAAGAGTTCCCTTCTTTGCTATCTGAAGGCAGACAGAAAATGATCAATTTAATTTTTTTGTGCCCTACCCAACATTTTACAGGGCACCCTCCAGCCCTAGGAGTGTGTCCAAAACTTGTGTTGAATCTTGCAGAGCTTGTGATCTTTCCTTATGAGGTCTCTGTTCTGTGCCAAGTACCTCACAGAGCAGAGACAGGGGGCACAGACGGCCACCTCAAACTACCTATACATGATATAGACCATCTTTTGGTAATTATTAGCTTCAAGTGACCCTACAGCCTTAGCACTGACCATCAGGAATACCTACATCACGCTGGCCCCCACATCCAGGAAAGGGCAGCTCCCTACCTCGGAGAGAAAAGATTCTGCTCATTGATGGCACACGCTCGGGAAGAAAGGTGCCTCTGTGTGAAGTGGCCCCGTGGTGGAGCAGAGCAGCCAAGTGAGGCCCAGCACCTGCTCTGCCCTCTGGGACAAGTGTCAGTCTTCTATGGAGACTTCTATGAACAAAATGGCACCGCCTGGACCAACACTTTGTAGTTCCTCAAGACATTGTCATACTCTGCTCTCTAGGTATTTCCTAATGTAAATCTACTCCTGTCCACTCAAGGGCAGCACTGGGCTACTCTTCTGGTTTCTTACTTCCCACCTGAGTTCAGTCCACAGGCTTGGTTGCTAGCGAGAGCTCAAGAAAGAGATTCCTATGCATTTAAATCTACTCTCCCTTTCTTCCAAAAAGGATCAGAGGAAACAGATTAAAATACCTTCTGGAAGTGAAAACAGGGAAGGAAGAGCAAACGAACCCAAGGTCAAGGGCATGCAACAAAAGAGGGGAGCTTTGCAAAGTTGCTAAAGGTGGTTACAAATTCAGCTCTGGGTTTTCCAGAGGCTAAAGCAAAAAAAAAAAAAAAAAAAAAAAAAATCCGGCAGGGTGGTGAGGCGGGTGTCCACAATGAAATTCAACATGTATAAAAGGTGAAAGAAAAAAACAAAAACAAAAATCCACCACTTGCTCAGGAGAAGCTCAGCTTCTGCTGGGTACTATAGGATAATTTCCTAAGCAGAAATTCCACAAGTGGGATTTCTAAATTAAAGGTTTAGTAGATTTTTAAAGGCCTTTGATGTATATTGCCAATTGCTCTCCTGAAAGGTTGTCCTGATTTACATTTCTACTAGCAGTCTGATCTCTTCCCTACACTGGGGGTTATCTTTTGGTGGAGATGGTGGGGGTGGTGGGACTTCTTTGCAAATGAGATAGATACAAATTCAGTGTTTCCATGTGTAAATCATGGAAGTATGCTGAATATTTTCCATGTCATGAAAATGATATGATTATATCATATCAATGTACTAGATGAATTGCCTACCTCATATCTTATACATTTTTTTGACTAAATTCTCTTTTTTTACTAGTGTCTAAGCAGAGATCTTTTCCTATGAAAGATCTTTTCCTATGGTTATTTGCCATACATGTTATTAATATTGTTGGTTGCCTTTGTTTAAGCTTTTTGACATCCAAAAGTTACCTTTTTTATTGTAAAATGAAATTTCCTCCTTTTCCCCCCAAGTTAATCAGTTAAATGCTTATTAAATGCCTATTCTGTACCCAACACTGAAGCCTCCCAATTTTACTGAGAAAAGAGAGGATAAGTGGGGTGCCCAGGTGGCTCAGTTGGTTAAGCATCCAACTCTTGCTCTCAGTCCAGGTCATGATCTCACAGTTCATGAGTTTAAGCCCCATGTCGTGCTCTGTGCTGACAGTGCAGAGCCTGCTTGGGATCCTCTCTCCCCCTCTCTTTCTGCCCCTCCACTGCTCATGCTCTCTCTCTCTCCAAAATAAATAAACTTAAAAAAAAAGAGAGAGAGACAGGTTAAGTAACTAGCTCAAGGTCACTCAGCAGTAGGAAGTAGGGACAGGACTGGGTTGTTGGTGGCCTAGACTAGAGTGGTGGTATCAGTGAGGGTAGAATAAGACAAGAAACAGGAAACAATGTCCCAAAGATCCAAGAGGCCCCATGCCTAGTGAAGGTAGGACAGCTGACATTCTTTTTGGTATGTACATGTAAGATGCCTCCCAGTCATCAGTGACAGTATGTTCCAAGGCCCAACCATGTGACGCAGAGTCACATCTTCTGTGACTCATTTGTGCGTGAATACATACATGCACACAGACATGTACAGAAGCTGGGAGAGAGGGACAGGAGAAGCCAGAACATGATTGGAGGAGTTAGAGGAAGACAGATATCAAAGACACCTGCTGGTGTGTAAGGGGAATAGGGAAGAGAGAAAACTCAGGAATGTCCCAGTATTGCTGCAAGGACCAAGATGAGAAATCTGTGGTCCTCAGAAGGAGTGGGGACGGCTGCATGTAGACATGGGCACTGAAGGGCAGCAAAGTCTAGGTAATGCTAAGGAAAGACCTGGAACTAGTCAGCGTACCAATGGGGCTCACCTGGAGTCCCTCCAAGAGCTTCTAGTCACAGCCCCAGAACTGAGGCTGAGGAACACTCGCACTGGCTGGTTGCACCCGTTTCCCACTGTACAATGACAATAAGATGGTCACATCTCCTTTAAGTAATACACAGAGTTACCTTTGGAGTAAAGATTTGAATCCTAAAAGCAAGAAGGTGTATTTATTTATTTATTCATTCATTCATTCACTTTTAAGTGTTTATTTTTAAGACAGAGAGACAGTGAGCAGGAGAGGGGCAGAGAGAGAGGGAGACACAGAATCCGAAGCAGGTTCCAGGCTCTGAGCTGTCAACAGAGCCCAACGTGGGGCTTGACCCCATGAACCACGAGAACATGATCCGAGCTACAGTCGGACGCTTAACCAACTGAGCTGCCCAGGCGCCGCAGGACTGGGTCCATTTTTACTCAAGATTGTATCCCCCATGTCTGGAAGAACACAACATCTGGAAGAATACAGCCCTCAGTAAACAGTGGTTGAAGGAACGAATAAATGAATTGAGAGATCTGAAGTTTTACTTATCCTCACAAAGTGGCAATTTAATGCTCTGCTCAGTACCACTGGCCAAAGGTCATTCCTGATACTCATCTCAACAGATACTGCTCCTACGTCTAGGCACTCATATTGTAAGTCTCTGTGCAAACACAGTGCTGGAAGGAAAAAGCTTTGGCATCTTCTTTTAAGTTATTCAACTTGGTCCCTTCACTTCTGGACTAGTAAACAATGTTATTATCACTCAGCTTTTGTTTGGAAAGGGAGCTCCTTTCATCTTTTCTTATTAATAGGAGACATGAGCCTCCATGGGATGCCTGGCTGGCTCGGTTGAGTGTCCGACTTTTTTTTTTTGAGCATCCAACTTTTGATTTCAGCTCAGATTAATGATTACATGGTCATGGGATGGAGCCCCATGTTGGGCTCCACACTGATAGCTTGGAGCCTGCTTGGGATTCTCTCTCCTTCTCTCTCTGCCTCTCCCCAGCTTGTTAACGTGTTCTCTCTCTCTAAAAATAAAAATAAATACCCAAAGTGGGGTCCCTGGGCCACCAGCATCAGTGTCACTTGGGGGCTTGCTAGAAATGCAGACTATCAGCCCCACCCCACCCAGACCCAGGAAATCTGAGTCTGTATTTTCACAAGGTCCCTAGAGGACTCTTAGGCACATATGAAATGCAGAAGCACTGATTTAAAATTAAATATTAATTATTTGGAAACTTTAGCTCCCAACAGAGCCATATGCTTACTCTAAATGGTGAAGAAAAAGCTTAAAAAGAACCTGATGAGTTCTCCTTAGCTGTGGAATTTGTGGCTAAATTTTGTCTTTTTTTTTTTTTCTTTCTTCACTCCCTATAACACAAGCAGCACTGAGATCTCAGATGTTAGCTGTGTCTGTCTAGGGCTAACCAGGATCTGGTAGTACTGCTACAAAGGAAATGAGTTTAATTCTTCTTTTCAAATTGAGATGTAATTGACATATAAGAATGTATTTAATTCTTAACAGGCCAACTAAGTGCCTTACCAAGAGAAAACCGGGCTGGATGAAGGCTGGGAAGGAGGTTTCACATAACAGAGAATAAAAACACAATTCGTCTCACTTAATAATCATTATTTCTGAAAAATGCCATGATTAGTACTTCAAGTCCCAGTTTTCAACACTCTCAGGACATTGGTTTTCTCACCAAGAAGGCACCAGCCACTCAGCCTTCACTCTTGTGCTTCAGTAACCATGAAGTGCTTTATATACATTATCCTATTAATGCTCCCAGCAATTCTTTGTGGCAGGGATTTATCATGCCCATTTTGCAGATGAGGAAACTGAGGCTTAGAGAGTCTGACTGATGGAACCAAAGGTCACTCTTAGGTCTGTTTGACAGAACCCTTAGGATTCTAGCCAAGTCATTTGGGAGTGTGTGCTCCATAGCCCAAGGGCATGAGAACCCACCAGGTCAGGTGGTGAGAAGTAGCTGTTTCACCTGGGCTGGTCCTTTTTTTTTTTTAATGCCTTTAATGAGGTGTAATTTACATACTGCAGAATTCACAGCATGTCATTTTTGAGACGGTAAGGAACATGAACATGTAATGGAAATAAAGATGTCCTTTTCCCTCTAAAAGAAAAGCCAAAGAGGTGGTGAGCCCAGATGAGCAGGTCTCCAGGGATCCCAGGGAGTCGGGAACGCCTACCTTGGATTCCATACAGCCGGTTGAGGCGTGACCGCCGGGCCTCATCGGTGTAGGGGACAGCGAGCCAGGGCATCTCACTGAAGTACTGTTTGAATGAGTCCTCTGACCTACAGAGACACACATGGAAACAAGGCTCTGTTACCCCTGAAAGTGCCACCGCAGGGTCCTCCCCACCTTCCACCAAGTTACACCCAGCGCTCTGCAGATGCCAGCGCCTCTGAACATCATGCTCCTCAGACACCAGGCTACAGGGGGGCATTATTCTACCCCTTCTGGTTACCGCGCAGCAACAGCCTCCACACGACAGGCGGATGGGAACTGAACCACCAGGCCATTTCAAGTAGCCTGTTCCTGTGGATCCTACCAGTTGAACTCATGCCCAAGTTTCTCTTTCCAACACGGGCAGGTGGTAGTTTTATAAGAAGCCTAGATGTACAGCGACATTGCGGTCCCCGTGACACTTCTAAATTGTGCATATAACAGTCCTGTGTACAGGAGCACACTTTTAACTGAGCATAAACCTATGATTCCATGTATAAACAACTCTAGGAATGACAGATCTATCCAAAGTGATAAAAAGCAGATCAGGGGCTCCCTGGGGCTCGAGTTTGGGGGTGAGAACTGACCAAGAAGGGGCAGAAGGGCACCTTGTGAATGACAGAAATGTTCTATACTTCACTGTGACAATTACAGGGGTACAGACATGGGTCAATATTCACTGAATTGTATGTCCAAAATGTATTCATTTTATTGTATGTAAATTACACTTCAATAAAGTTGATATTTTTTAAAGCTTTAAAAAAAAAATGATGCCTGTGGCACCTGGGTGGCCCAGTGGGTTAAGTGTCTGACTTCGGCTCAGATCATGATCTCATGACTAGTGAGTTTGAGCCCCGTATCAGGCTCTGTGCTGACAGCTCAGAGGCTGGAGCCTGCTTTGGATTCTGCATCTTCCTCTCTCTGCCCTTCCTGTGCTCTCTCTCAAAAATAAATAAACGTTAAAAAATTAAAAAAAAAATAAAAATAAAAGAGTGATGATTGCTCATCCCCAGTTACATGCAGAGATGGGGAGCTGGGAGTACCAGGGCTGGACCATGGGCCAATACCCCAAGCATGGCACAGTGCAGATATCAAAGATACAAAATGCTGGGGCGCCTGGGTGGCTCAGATGGTTAAGCGTCTGACTCTTGATTTAGGCTCAGGTCATGATCTCGCAGTTCATGGGATCGAGTCCCGCATTTGGCTCTGCACTGGCGGTACGGAGCGGGCTTGGGATTCTGTCTCTCTCTCTCTCTCTCTGCCCCTCCTGTGAGCTCTGTCTCTCTCAAAATAAATAAACTAAAAAAAAATTTTTAGAAGATACAAAAGGCCCTCAGTGTGTTGGCATCTCAGAGATCCTTCTGTGAACAGGAACTTGAGAAGCAGAAGCACCTGGTGGCTCGGTCTGAACCAGAGTTGGAGTTTTGTGATGAAGGAAGGTCACTGATGAATAAAACCAGCAAGGGGGCCTGCAGCAGAGGAAGCTGAGGCTAAAAGGACCAGACGTACTCCAGGACGAATGTCTGCCCTTCTGGTTTTTAGGACAGCCCCCAGGCGAAGCACGAGGCCTGAGCGGAAAAAAATTATAGCACAGCCATCCCAGATAGGTGTCACATTCCATTAGCCTCCGGTTTTTTTCTTTCCATCCCTCCCCCACCACACCCTTTCATCACAATCCATAAAGCTGAACGAATCAGAAAATTGCATCCTAACCTCAAATGGCCTAGGCCGGAAGTGGGACGTGCCCCAATATTTACAGCAAGAACAGGTTTTTCTCAGCAACCCTTCAAACAATTGCACGAGAAAATCTAAAAGGCATCTGTCTGCCAATCATCCCAGATACGCCTTCCCCAATTTCCATCTCCACGCTCTACACTTAGCAGGCGAGAAGCATAAGGCAAAAGAAATGCATGTTAACCACCTTTGGGGAAGGGAACCACACGGCCACTTTCCCCAGCACGCGTTACCTGTCCGCACTAACAAAGATGATCTCAAATTTCTGGCCTGCCTCCTTGATCTTCCGGTAGGATTCCACCAGGACCCGGGTGAGGCTTCGGCAGGGTGGACACTGAAAGAGGAGAGTGAGATCCTATGGTTTGACCCTGTACCTTCGTCTTCTCCTGCCTGCAGAGGCCAGGTAAGCAAGACCCAAGTAGGACTGGGATAGCAAGACCCAGCTTATTAAAGAGGCAGAAACAAATGTGCCCCTTGTAATGGTGAGCATTCAGGATAGGCTCTTCTCACCTCCACGGCGTGCCAGCAGGCAGCAGTTTAAATGAACCCCCTTGGAGACCAGTAGAAACCTCATCAGAATGGGTGAGGAAGACTACCCTTTCAGACCAGTCAAAAGAAGAATTTTCTTGCTGCTATTATCATTCAAAATAATAAGCGCTCGTGGCATGTAAGCCATGCATCAGGTGCAGGAGGAAATAAGAACACCAGGAAGTGATACCCAAGCAGTAACACCCCTAGAAGCCAACCCCAACTGGTCTTGGTGGCAGCATCGCTGCTTCCTTCCGTCTGGACTAAGGAGGGCCTGAACACTCACCCAGTGTGCGGAGAAATAGACTCCCACGTGAGACCCCTCCAGGCTGCTGCTTTCCAGGGACTGTCCGTTATTTCTAAGCAAGGGCCCCGCAATGACTTCCCTGAAGGGCTTAGGTCCCCAAGGGAATTCCAAACCTGAAACAGGCAACAGGTGGTAAGAACGTTAAGATTCTTCCTTGAGACTTCTGACCCAAGAGTCCTCACAGCGGCAGGGCATGACAGCTTTATCATCAAATAGTATTTGTTAACACACGCATAGGATCTGGAGCTAAAACCCAGGAATGAAGGCAGAACCTTATCCACGGCACAGCCCCACCTACCTTCAAGACAATGGTTCCCGAACCTGGGTGATCATAGGACCCAGCTCCTGGGGGGCTTTTGAAAAGTACAGAAGCCCAGGTCATGCTCTGAGTCTTGGGATCCGGGGCCAAGGCTGAAGATCTATGTCCAAAATAAAGCAAAACCAACTCCCCAGGGAAGTCTGATGATGGGCCAGGATGGGGAATCACTGCCTCATGTATTAACCATGAGTTTCTTCAAGTCCAACCCCGGAATCTCAGTGGCTCTCCATTCTGACGGCATTTCAGAATCAGCTGGGGAATTTTAAAATATGATGCTCCTGGGACCCACCCCCAGAGATTCTGATTCAGTCAGTCTGGGTTGGGGCCCAGGGAACCAAGTGAGAATTAAATCCAGTAAAAGGAAAGAGTAACACTCACTCAACCCAGATGTTCTCCATTCTGATGACACTTAAGCCCCAGGCAGGAAGAGCAATAGAACAGCGTTTTCTCACAGGGTGGTCTGTGGACCACCGCCTCAAAAATCGCCTGGGGTTGGGGGAGGGGGGAATGGGAGACACGCAGACTGACTAAACGTGCAGATGGCCAAGCCCGCCCTGAAACAAATGGTCCCAAATATCTCTGGGGATGGAGCTGGGAAATCTGCATTTTTAACAAGATCAGAGTAGAGAGAGAGTGTGAGTGAGTGAGTGAGTGAGTGTGTGTGTGTGTGTGTGTGTGTGTGTGTGTGATCTGCGAAGGTGAAAACTTGGTTCTACCATGCCTTGGGTTTTACTGAGGGCAATTCTTTGAAGCAGGTGAAATTTTTATTTGGAAAACCTGTGACCAGGGTTGAATCCCCTAACTGATAGTAAGTGAGGAAGGGAAGACCTTAGGATGCTTTTAAGACTCCAGTGCCAGTGGGACAGAAACAGACCTTGGACAGCCAGTGAGCAGAGTGATTAGGGCAGCCTGCACCGGGTACATCACCAAGGCCAAGGCTGCAGGACTTGGGCAGCACCAAGAAATGAAGTCAGTCACCCCTGAGGCCAGGAGAGCAACATCAAGACTATGACTCTGCTAGGGTAATATTTTAAAGAGGAAAAAATCTCACAACCGCTTAGTTTGCCTCTAATTGTTAAAGTGACGGCTGCTGTGGAAACAGCACCAGAAGTCCATCTCCAGGCTCTCGTTGCTTCTCAACGACCTCCTCAGCCCTCAGAACTGAACTTCCTTTTTCAGATTCCATCTCCTCTGGCCCATGAATGAAAGCCTCCAAGAGGGACATTCTGATCTCTTTAAAAACGTTAACCATGACTTAGAGAATACTATAACTTCATCAATTTCATCACAATATCCTCTAGCTAAACAAACGCCCTCAGATATATTTCATTTGTATGTTCTCTACCAGTAGGGACGGTCAGGGTAGGGGGACAGAACGGGGAGTACGGGATGGACACGCCAAAGTCCTACCTTCTGGGTCATCACGGATCACCAGCAGCCCATTCCTGCACACGACCTTCCCGGTGGTGGCGTCTAGGAATATTAGTGATGGAATGTTGGAAATTCGGTATTTGTTCCAAAGTTTAAGCTGTAAGAAGCAAAGTGAAAAAGGTGGTTAAGTCCAAACCAGCTCAATCGAAGCATCCTTTTGAGCCCCATCAGGCCTGAGGGGCGAAAGAACTGGAAAACACTGCTGTACAGGGAAATGAGTAAGTGAAGCTACAATCACTGGCCTCTGTGGTCTGTGACAGGGGAGGGGAGTCTGAGTCCCATCCAGGCGCAAGCTGTGACAGAGGCCAACAGAAGACCACACCTGTTCTAAGACAGCTCTTCTCCCCCACCTCTCCCACGGGCACTTCCTCTAAAAGGCATAAAGATGAAGGGTGTCTAGCTGAGCTCACTTGATTAAGTGTCCGA
This sequence comes from Acinonyx jubatus, assembly GCF_027475565.1. Lineage (NCBI taxonomy): Eukaryota > Metazoa > Chordata > Mammalia > Carnivora > Felidae > Acinonyx > Acinonyx jubatus. The sequence continues at coordinate 15,508,728 of NC_069397.1, forward strand.
CTCTTGATTTCGGCTCAGGTCATGATCTCATGGTTCGTGAGTTCGAGCCCTGCATTGGGCTCTGCGCTGACAGTGCGGAGGCTGCTTGGCATTCTCTCTCTCTGTCTCTCTGCCCCTCCCCTGCTCTCTCTCTCAAAATGAATAAACTTTAAAGAAAAGCATAAAGACGAAGATGAATTAGGAAATGAATTACATATGCACCCCCAATACCAGGTGGTTAAGGCAGGAAGGGAGGCTTTTTGTTGGTGTCTCTGAACCCCATCAGCAGGCAGGTGCTCCCCTGCTTCCCGGCTCTGCTGTGGCACCTGAGCTCCAAGGGAGAGGGGACAAGGGTATCCCAACAGAAGACCAAGTAGCCAGAATCCGGCGCTCTCCCCACCACATCGTTTCCTGCACTTGGGAGTATGGGCAGTCGCTGTGTGTGTCATTCACCCACAAACACTAGGGAAGCAACATCCTGAGCCGGCTCCAATTCTTAGTTCTCAGTGCCACTCAAAACAACCCACAATCTACTGGCAGGTTCGATGTTGCCTCAGCCAACTGTCAGAGGACCAGGGTCTAGGAGGGGTGAGGCTGAGAAAGCACGAATGCAACAGCCCGGGACAGGAAGCTGACGATGTGCAGACTCCTTTATCGGCTCCCGGCCATCAGAGTGACCGCCATTCGGGGGGGGGGGGGGTCCACTGGGTGCTCTGGAACTTAACTGCCAAGCCCAGAAAGCAACATAATTAAACAAAATGTCCAGCTACCAACGGGAAATGGCAGAATGGCCCAAATGTCTAACTACCAACGGGAAATGGAAGAATGGCCCACTGCTGATTCAGCTGCAGCCTCCCTTCCGGGGGCCTGGGGCCCACACAGGAGGGCTGGCCGCCTGGGCATTGGCAGAATGGGGCGCGGATGTGTCAAGGGGAAGCAGGCACCAGAAGTCCAGCTGCACAGAGCAGATTATTATTGTTTTTAATTCAATCTCAAGCAGCGAAGGAGTCGGGTGGGGTATCTGCTACAAAATGTTAGGCTTCCCCTGTCTGTGGAGACCTGGGTCTTGGCAGGAAAGGTCGTGGGACCCCACCTGGAACTGGGTGGGCCCTACCTTTCCAGTGGGCTCCCAAACCAGCCCTTCTAACAGGAGCGACTCTGCACATACAGTCGGCAGTGACCAGTACTACATCATTCCAGAGAAACCTGATACAGGCTTCAGATCAAACATTTTTAGGAGGAAAGGCCCAACAGCAGAACAAGACCATCCTGCTGCTGGGATTAGCTTCCTAAGTCTGCAAGTACAAGGATCCAGCCAGGTTAATAATTTTAAAGGGGGGCAGGAAGGAAGATGAAGGGATTTATCTGATTTAAAAAGTAATTATGGGGGGGGGGAGTAATTATTGGAAAAAATGAGAAACACAGCAAACAGTAAAAACTGAGATAAAAATCACCCATGACTCACCACTTAAAAAGCTTGGGCAACTTTATATTTCTACCAGTGGCAAATGAGAGCCCATTCCTCAGTATTCTTACCAATATTACTTTAAAAAAAATTTTTTTTTTCCTCAATGTTTATTTTTGAGAGACAGAGACACACAGAATCTGGAACAGGCTCCAGGCTCTTATCAGCACAGAGCCCGACGCGGGGCTCGAACCCACGAACCGTGAGATCATGACCCAGGTCAAAGTGGGACGTTGAACCAACTGAGCCACCCAGGCACCCTCCTGGGGTACATATTTTGGCGAGTAGTCAGGGAAGGCATCTTTGAAAAAATGGCATTTGAGCACAGATCCCGGATATGAGATGGGGCGAGTCACGTGCTCATGGGGGAAGGCCACCTGAGGCCCAGGGCACCTGTTAGAGGCTGGGAGGCAGATCAGAAAGAAGGCTGGGGTAGACACAGTCAGATAGAGTCGGGGAGAGGGGCCACAATGAGGTCAGAAGGGTGCTCTTGGCAGATCTTTAAGGCCCTGTAGACTAGTAAAAATGATGGAATTTTATTCTAAGTGTAACAGGAAACTACAGAGCATTAGCAGAGGAGTGGTATGATTTGATTTACAGTTTAAAAGGTCACTTTGGCAGCCCTGAGGGAACATACTGTAGGGGAAGACAAGGAGAAGGCAGGATCTGGAGAGGCCAGTGCAAACAGCCCAGGCAGAAGTTGAGAGCAGTGAGGAGGACCTGGGTTATAGCAGCAGAGAGTGAGGACATGATGTATTCTTAAGACAGTCAATAGAGTAGGTTGACAGACTGAATATGTGGAAGGGATAAGGGAAAGAAAAAGATGAAGGATGTACTATGGCTTTGGAGTTTGAGCAAAAGTGTGTCAAGGGGTCCTATGAACCAAGATGAGGAAAAATGGAGGCAAAAGTTTGGGTGGGAAAGATGGAGATAAGAGAGGTCAACCTGAGATGCCCATTAGATGTGCAAGGGGAGATTTCAAGGAGGCACCTGGACTTACACAAGTCTAGGCTCTGGGGAGCTGGGGGGCATGAGCTATAAATCAGGGATTGTCGCTGCCTGGATGCTGTGAGGGGTCATGAGCCTCCATAAGGTTATCCAAGGAGAGGACAGGCTACAGAGGAAAAGGCACCCCAGAGCAGAGCCAGGGACCACCCACAAAAGACTGAGAAGGAGTGACACATGACATAGAAGGAAAACGGGGAGACTCCGGTGTCCCAAAAGGCAGGTGGCAAAGGTGTTTTAGGGAGAGAGTACACTATTGTGTCAAATGCTGCTGACACGTTGAGTAAGATGAGGGCAGAGAACTGACCAGAGATGTGGCAGCTAAGTTTATTCACGACCTTGACAGTCAAGGAGGAGTCAGTAAAGTGAGGACAAAAGAGTGAGTGGAAGAGGGAGACAACGGGATGCAGCTCTGTCTGGCACACACACCTAGAGGGGCCCTGGGACCAGACAAACTCGAGTCGGCTTCCCACACGAAACACCAAGCGGGAACAATAAAAACAGGGAAGGCTATCAAGAGAAAAAGAAAATGGCAGATAAGGGGCTAAGGTAGTGACTACAGATAACTTTAAGAGTTTTGCTGGAAAGGGAGCAGAGAATAGGACTGTAGCTGGAGAAACACATGATGAGGTCAGAGAGAGGATGTTTTAAAGATGAAGTCAGGGGGCGGTATTTTAAAGATGGGAGATGCTTTAGTATATGCTGCTGGGGATAATCCAGAAGAGGAAAATATTGATGAGAAGGAAAAATGCAAGAACAGAGTCCTTGAATAGGCCAGAGGGTGGGGTCGAGGTCACAGACAGAAAGATGGAGTTGTAAAACCTGACTAATTTTTAAATGTACACTCTTCCTTCAAAGCACGTTTTTAGCCTGAATAGAAAGCCATGCTATTTGCAAATAAACATGACTTCACCTTCCTTTTCCACAATTACATCATTTATTTCCTTTTCTTAAAGAACTATATTGGCAAGAATTTTCCAGGACAATAGTAAGTAGCAATCATCTTTAACTTCCACCTGATCATAATGGGTATACCTTTTACTATTATATATGACTAGCCATTGGTATGAGATGGATACTCTTTTTTTTTTGTTGTTACATTTATTTATTTTTGAGAGACAGAGCATAAGCAGGGGAGGAGCAGAGAGAGAGGGAAACACAGAATCAGAAGCAGGCTCCAGGCTCCGAGCTGTCAGCACAGAGCCTGATGCGGGGCTCAAACCCACAAACTGTGAGATCATGACCTGAGCCAAAGTTGGACGCTTAACCCACTGAGCCACCCAGGCACCCCATGAGACGGATACTCTTAAACATGTTAAACAAAATAGTCTTGAATGTTATTCAGCCTTAAAAGGAAGGAAATTCTGGGGCACCTGGGTGGCTCAGTTGGTTAAGCATCCACCTCTTGATTTCTGCTCAGGTAACGGTGTCTCAGTTTGGGAGTCTGAGCCCCTTGTCAGGTTCTGTGCCGACAGTGGGGAACCTGCTTAGGATTCTCTCTCTGTCTCTCTCTTCCCACCCTTCTCTGCCCTCCCACGCATTTGCTCTCTCCCTCTCTCAAAATAAATCAATAAACCTAAAAACAATCTTTTTTTAAAAAACTTTTTTCATGTTTTATTCAGTTTTGACTGAGAGAGAGAGACAGAGCATGAGCAGGGGAGGGGCAGAGAGAGAGGGAGACACAGAATCTGAAACAGGCTCCAGGCTCTGAGCGGTCAGCACAGAGCCTGATGCGGGGCTCAAATTCACAGACCGCAAGATCATGACTGAGCCGAAGTCGGACACTCAACCAACTGAGCCACCCAGGTGCCCCAAACCTAAAAACAATCTTAAAAAAAAAATAAATAAAAGTGGAATTAAAGAAAAAACGGAAGGAAATTCTGACACATGCTGCTATGTGTATGAACCTTGGGGACACTGTGCTAAATGAAAGAAGCCAGTCACAAAAATACAAATTCTGTGTGTTTCCATTCCTATGAGGTACCTAGAGTAGTCAAAGTCATAAAGACAGAAATTGTAATGGTGGTTGCTACCACCATTGGGGTTGGGTGGACGGTGGAGATGGAAGAAAGCTGGTATTACTGTTTAACGGGTATAGAGGCTCAGTTTTACAAGATCAAAAGAGTTACAGGGATGGGTGGCCATGAAGGGCTGCATGTCAGTGAGAATGAATTAAAAATGGTTAAGATGGTGAATTTTACGTTATCTGTATTTTACCACAATTAAAAAAATATAGGCTTGTGTGAACTTTTTGACCTAAAAGTTTTATCAGGAATGGATGGTTACTTTATGGGTTTTTTTTTTTAATTTTTAAGTTTATTTTTTATTTGGAGAGAGAGAGAGAGAGAGCACAAGCAGGGTAGAGGCAGAGAAAGAATCCCAAGCAATCTCCGTGCTGTCACTACAGAGCCCGATATGGGGCTTGAACGCACAAACCATTATTAGATCATGATCTGAGCCGAAACCAAGAGCCAGACGGTTAACCAACTGAGCCACCCAGGCGCCTCTATGGTTACTCTTTTGATCTGTTGCAGTATATTTCATTAGTAGCCTTTAACTCCAAGGTTAAGCCATCCTTGCCTTCCTAGGAGAAATCTTCCCTGGTCACATGTATTGTTAAGGGATCACTACTGTCATATCTACTCTGGGGCTTGGGGCTCCCACAGACAAGTGGCATCTGGTAACAAGACTTTATTTACGGGTCACTAGACTTGTCCCTAAAGTAGCTTGCAATCTGTGGGCCTTAAACATAAAAATGGAGGGTTCAACGTGATTATAATAGAGTGGTTTGCATGTGGGCACCTACATGTACTTGAAATGTAAGCACGTGATTGACTTTTGGCTATATATTTTTAAGGAAGGGTGGGTTTGGGTACCTGGGTCACCTAGCATCTAAATGCTTAGCCACCCAGTGTGAGTCAGGACCATGCTCCCCAGCTGACATGATGACAGGGTGACCTATGGGCTGGCCGGCCTACTGGGGTTACCCCGAGAGCATTAGTAAAGTACTTTTTTTTTTTTTTTTTAAAGAAGATACTGGCATTCTCATTTAGAGAGTGCGCGTGTGTCCAGGTGGGGGAGGGGCATAGACTGCAGAAGGGAGAGAGAGAAAGAGAGAGGGAGAGAGAGAAAGAGAGAGGAAGAGAGAGAGAGAGAGAGAGAGAGAGAGAGAGAGAGAGAGAATCTCAAGCAGGTTCCACACCACCAGCACAGAGCCAGACGTGGGTCTTGAACCCAAAAACTGTGAGATCATGACCTGAACTGAAATCAAGAGTCAGACACTTGGGGTGCCTGGGTGGATCAGTTGGTTAAGCAGCTGACTTTGGCTCAGGTCATGATCTCGTGGTTCACAAGTTCAAGCCCCACATTGGGCTCTGTGCTGACAGCTCAGAGCCTGGAGTCTGCTTTGGATTCTATATTACCCTCTCTCTGCCCCTCTCCTGCTTGCACTGTCTCTTTCTTTCAAAAAAAATAAACGTTAAAAAAAATTAAAAAAACAAAAGTCAGACACTTAATCGACTGAGCCACCCAGGCGCCCCTCAGTACAGTACTTAAGACTCTAAAAATAGGGATGCTGTCTCCTCAACCCCCACAGATAAAAAAGAACAATTTGGTCTGGTTCCCTCATGAAGCAGAAGGACTATGATGCCCTCTGGCTGTCCCACCCCTAATCAGCAGAGACATTTCTTTTTTCTCAGTATCCTTCTTGGAAAGGTAAGAAACTGTAACCCCCATAATCCTTCCCATCCCTCCCTCCCTAGGGATCCACCCCCCCCTTTTTTTCACACGGGATCTCAAGGAAGATCCTGGCTTGTGTTTTATCCATAGTTGTGGGATCTTTTCTTTCCAAAAAAAGGCCCACTGGTTCAGTGGAAAATAATTATGCTTTTAGACTCACATCTGACACTGAAAAGTCAGTCCTTCTGTAGACTAATATATCATGGTATAATTTTATATGATAGAGATTAAAAAAATTTTTTTTTTACATTTATTTATTTTTGAGAAACAGAGTAAGACAAAGCGTGAATGGGGGAGGGGCAGAGAGAGTAGGAGACACAGAATCTGAAGCAGGCTCCAGGCTCTGAGCAAGCGGTCAGCACAGAGCCTGATGCGGGGCTCGAACCCACGAACTGTGAGATCATGACCTGAGCCGAAGTCGGACACTCAACCAACTGAGCCACCCAGGCGCCCCATATGATAGAGATTTTTTTAGGAACTTATGTCATTCGTCAGTGATGTGCAGGCTGCATGGGACTGTCTTTCTCAGGCTGCAGCATCACAGTTGCTCTGCTCTCTGCTCTGAGCCAGTACAGTGGGCACGGGAATGATCATTCTAACCATGTCAAGTTTGATACTTGAATCAGAAAGTGAACTTTCCGTTAGAAAAGTCACAGAGGTCCACTTTGATGAGTCTCTTATGCTGACTGGAAAAGAGAAAAGCTTGAGCTTAAAGAAATGATCCCAAGACTCACCCCCTGTGCCTTTTCAAGTGTGCATGACATCTCCAGTCCACCAAAGATTTTCAAAAAGGCCACTTTAAAACAGTGGCTTCATAACCATTTTGGGGTCACAGACACTTTTGAGGATAAAAGCTACAGATCCTTTCCCCAGAGAAAAATGCACATACACAAAAGTCTGTGTGTAATTTCATAGAATTCGTGAACTCCTTGAAGACCGTCAGTGAACCTGTCTGATCCCAAGTGGTCTACGGACCTCAGATAATGACTCCCCTTGTCTTACGAGTTCATTTTAGGGCATGGCTTGACCTTGATCAACCGAGAGGGCTAGGATATTGCCCCATCCATAAAACTCCCTCTAATAAAAATCAGCATTTGCCTAAACTCCACGATGATGTAATACTGAAGAGTGGAAAGTCACTCTCTCACTGCGTGTTGCAGTTACACTCCTAAACTCTTCCAGAACCGACTACCGCCTGCAGCCTCCCGTTCATCCTTGGACTTCAGGATGCTGAAGATCAGAGGCACACTAACTGCACTTATTTGTAAGGATCCCCAAGAAGGAGCTCGTATTCCTCCTTGGTGTGATCATCAGAGTCAGGAGCAATCACTGAATCAGCACTGCCTCACTCTCTTAAAGATCCTTCTTGGGAGGAAATCTGGTAGTGCCAAAAAAGTGCGCTTTAAGGGGCTCAGTTTATATCCAGGCCCTGGTCTCTCAGTGGACATCAATCAGTAGGCGACACAGTTCCCTGGCTCCAGGTCACGGCTCTTGCCTTGCATAGTAACGCCCACATCTCAGGACGAAGTGAAATGAGGCGCCGTGTGTGGAGATACTCTGAAAACCAAAGCGCTGCACACATGGGGCACGTCGCTAATATCGGCATCAAATTTACGCTTAGTTCCCCCTTGTCTTGTCAGCGTCCTCTTCAAAAAAACATTTTCCTGTCAAGTCTATTGTAAAGTTAATCAATCAACTGTATAGTTAGTAGCCTGTGTTGTAAGACGCCTCAGAAAACTGGGATTTCCTTCTGTGGCGAGTGGTAGTTTTGCCATAAGCACCTTCTGCAAAACATACACACAGTCTGGAGCCAGCTTTACGCAGTCTGTTTGCTCCCCCCTCTCCACCCCTTCCTTTCTGCCTTCCACTTCCCACGCTGGACTGCCAGGTTTTAAAGGGGCACATGGAAATTGTTTTGAACGGACTCTGTGGATTCTGCTCTTCTCTCTGCTTAGAACTCCGACACCACGTGTGATTCTGATGGGACCCTCCGCTTGGTCTCCCCACCTTCTGGAGAGAGTGACTGTGGGCCTGGTGCAGAGATGCCAAGGCCCACGATGCCCGTCCCAGCAGCCTTTGAACCAGACACTGGATGTAGAGCAGGGGATCACATTCCACTGGCCATTGGAGAAAAAAGGCTCCGGCAACCTCCAAGTTTTTAAAAAAGTTTATTTATTTATTTTGAGAGAAAGGGGGTAGGGGGGAAGGGGCAGAGAGACGGAGAGAGAGAATCCCAAGCAGGCTCAGCACTGTCAGCGCAGAGCCTGATGCGGGGCTTGAACCCACGAACTGGGAGATCATGACCTGAGCCAAAACCGAGAGTCGCTTAACAGACGGACCCACCCAGGCACCCCAACCTCAGCACTTTAAAAGGACCTCCCTGGCTGGCACTGCTGCAGCTGGGGACAACCGAGTGACTTTGACTTCCAGTGCCTGCTCCCTCTCCAGTGACCATCCGGCCAAACGTCCACTCAGAGTTCACACTGACAACAGTCAGACTGGCTGTGCCACCTCCCTTCAGAGCTGCCCAAAGGCCAGGTAACTCAGGCAGAATAGGTCACAGCAAACCCTCTAAGCTTAGAGATCTAAGTGCTTATAATTAGCATGCCAGATTCAGAAGCAAGGCAGCAAAGACGAAATGGAAAAAAAGGAAAAGGAGACAATATTAGCTCAACTTGGCAAAAATCAAAAAGGATGACAGAGCGGACTATTGAGTTACTTGAGAGTTCCCATTCCTCGGCCTGGCGGCTGGTTCTGGTTAGCGACTCTGAAGGCTGTGGTTGGAGCGATCATCCTAGGAATGCCGGCCAGAAACACTTCTCTAGTGATCCACGGAACAATGAAGCAAATATCAAAAGGGACAGGACTGGGAGCTGGTAAACTGTAAAAATGCACACTACAAAGCCAAGCTAATCTGAAACACCATGGGGATTCGTCAGCACCCACAGATGCCACAGGGAAATGCAACCTGGTGATTTCTGAGAAGCCCCAACTCCGGAGGGTGACTCAGAATCTGCCTCTCATTCCGAGGACTGGGTCTCGCACTTGACTGGGGGTCCAAGTTTTTATTTCTCAACAGCTGCTGCAAATCTATGGGATCAAGCCAAAGCTAACACAGATGTAAGATTCATCAGCAAGCTCGTCGGCAAGGTCAGCGCAGCCTTCTCAGGCGAGACTTACCCCTGCCCTTCCACCGAATGCTGACCAAGTCAACATCATCATCATAAACAGAGTCTTTGTTTTTAAGTTTATTTTATTTTCGGGGGGTGGTGGGGGGGGAAAGAGAGAGAGAGAGACCGTGCGCACGTGTGTGTGCGAGTAGGAGAGGGGCAGAGAATCTCAAGCAGGTTCTGTGCTGTCAGCCCATGGTCCAAAGAGGGGCTCGATCCCTGCGAACTGTGAGATCATGGTCTGAGCCAAAATCAAGAGTCAGACTCCCGGACTGAGACACCCAGGTGCCCTCTCTTGGTTTTCTCATCTGCAAAATGGGATTAACAGTACATACACTTCATTGGATGTTTTAAAGATTTAGATATGTGCTTAGAATAGAGCCTGGCATAGACTAGGTACTACATTATTATAGTCAGCTACCTGCTACGATTAATATCTATTGTTATTGTTGTTATCATTGCTACTGCTAGCTCAGAATCACTCTAAGTGCCCCAACAGGACCTTGTCCCAGAGTTAAGACCAAATCTTGCTTCTGAGGCATGATTCTAGTGTGATCTGTCCTGTGGCTGAAATTTTAGCCTGGTACAGCTAGCTGTTGGTTTGCCAAGTACAGTGCTTGGCACACGTTATGTGTTCAGTGAATGATGGGTGGACAAATGGAAGAATGAATGAATGGAAGGAAGGGAGAGAGGAAAAACTGTCGAGGGGACAGCCAGAATGGATGGCCAGCTAAGCAATCAAACTCAGTCATTCAAAGGGCCTCCTTATCACCAAGACTCTTCCCCGTTCCTTGGGATAGCTGGGGGCCCAGAAGGCTCTTTGAATTGGAGCGTCAATTGCTCAAAACAAGTGCTGGTGGAATTCGAGCTCTTCTCCCTTTCTCGGACAGGACCTTCGATTCCCCCATCCACTTCACCTTCCCATCTCTCCTCTGCCTGAAGCCAACACAGGGAACCAACCAGCAGACAAGGCCAAGGAAGAGGTGAAAGAGAGCAGGGCCAGGCTGATCATGAAAAACCAAAGCCCTCCTTATGGATTTGCACTTAACAAAGCCGGAATGACCATCAAGTCTCCCTTCGCTGTAGTTGCTTCAGAAAGAGGGCCTGTGCCCCAAGGGTGAGGTTTGGAAAAGAACACGTACACTCTGCTTCCTGCAGGCAAAGGAGCCACACATTACATACACCACACACCATCCGTCCGAGTTCATCTCTGCCACTCCAGGCTATACTAAACGAAAAAGAAGGGGTGCCTGGGTGGCTCAGTTGGTTAGGCATCTGACTCTTGATTCTGGCTCAGGTCATGATCTCACAGTTCGTGGGGTGGAGCCCCACGTGGGGCTCTGTGCTGACAGTGCAGAGCCTGCTTGGGATTCTCTCTGTCCCTTTCTCTCCGTCCCTCCCCTGCTCATGTTCTCTCTCTCTCTCAAAATAAATAAATAAACTTAAAAAAAAAATAACAAAAGAGACTGGGTAGAAGGGACATTAAAAATTTATTCTTCATAACTTTAAATGTCAGAACAGCAAGTTTTCCAGCGGATGGATAGCTGACCCAGCCGGGCTATACGATCTGATGTTAGGTGTCATTTTCTTACAACATTACTCAAAGTGCTGCAGGAAGATATGAAGGGGGTGAAATACCATGCCTGCCTTCAGGAATCTTACAGTTTACAAGAGAAAAATGGTTAAAATGACAAATGGTATGCTTTATCTATCTTACTGCAATTAAAAAAAAAAAAGTTGGAACCATGACTACTTATGTACAGGGATGGGACAGATCATGGCAACTGCCAGGATAAAGGATCAAAAAAGAAGAAAGGAGACTGGCTCCATCTAGTTTAGGGAATGTGCCGGTGCTGGTTCTGTATGTTGAACACACCCACCCCTTCATTCCAAATCGGGTTGGCCACAAGAACCAACAGCTGGTGGCTGAGTTTGACCTTATTGGTCAGTCAAATCTTCAGTCAATGCTTTTGGTGGAAGGCAGTGTATGGTATAGGTAAAATGGTTAAGAACATGGTTCTGGAGCCAGACTGCCTGGGTTCAAGTCCCAACCCTGCTATGTATCAGCTGGGGGGGCCTGGGGCAAGGTAGTTCACTTCTTAAGAGCCTTAACTGTCTCATGAATAAAATAGGGATAATACCTGCCATCATACTGTTGCTGTGAGAACTCCCTGAATTAATATATTAATTAATATATTAATCGATATATATTAATAAATTCTTGGGGCACCTGGGTGGCTCAGTCAGTTGAGCATCTGACTTCAGCTCAGGTCGTGATCTCGCAGTCTGTGGGTTGGAGCCCGGGGTCAGGCTCTGTGCTGATAGCTCAGAGCCTAGATCCTGCTTCGCATTCTGTGTCTCCCTCTCTCTCTGCTCCTCCCCTGCTTGCACACTCTCTCAAAAATAAATAAACATTTAAAACAACTAAAAAACAATATGTACGGTTCTCAGAATGCTGCCTAGTAAGTGTTCAATAGATGTTAGAATACTGCCATTTCTCTGATGCTAAGTAGAAGAATGTGGTGACCCTCTAACTCCTGTTTAGCACCCACGTCAGCTGCACGTTCCCATTCTGGTGGAAGAAATGACTTCTTGGGCCTTGTATCATTTGGGATGCCCACAGATAGAGGAACGGGGGCCAGGAGACAACCCGACGAGCCAGCGTCTCACTGCTGGTGTGTGGACATCTTGAGTTCTGAAGAGCCTCGCTTTGCTTTGCGAGATATTCTTTTCCAACGGAAATCACTGTGCGCCTGGCAGGAGAGGTGTCGGGTCTGGTATCTGCTGCTTCCTTCTATCTCTTTAGCCGAGAGATGTCCGTCTCCATCAGCAGCCAGCCCTGTGCCACACACCTCACCAGCCAAACAGCATGCTATGCTTCCGTCTTACCCTGTGACTGTAGAGTGCTGTCCGACACACTGCCGATTCTCGGGACAAAGGGCTGCACGCTCTCTTCTACCAGGCGGGGCACAAAACCACCACTACCCTTTAATCCTTTCTCCAAGGGGCTGGCTGCATTCTGGCAGTGTCACATCCTCACTGCATCAGGGCAGGAAGCAGTGCAGCGGGCAAGAGCACGGGCTCTGGGGGCAGACAGTGTGGGTCCGAACCCTGGCCCTGCCACCTCGGGCAAATGACTTTGCCTCTCCAAGCCTCAATCTCTTCAATCGCAAAATGGTTCCATGGTGCCTATCTCCTAGGGCTGGTGGGAGGATAGCACACGTGCTCAGAACTGCCCCCGGCACACGGCAAGCGCTCACAGGAGAACACTTCTAACGTGTGCCCTTCCGGTTTTACAGCAGACAGCCCATCAGGGGGGCAATGGGCCCGGCACATGGTCAGACCGTAAGAGCGTGTCCCCAGCAGTAACGGACTGTGGTGATCAGGACACGATAGCGCCACTGGCCCCTACCAGGGCTGGGACCCAGGATGACCCACACAAATCAGTATGAGTAAGTACAGAATATTCCACAAGAGAACTCCTGCCAGAAGGTAGGTAAGCAGATCAAACCCGACAAAGGAAGGGATGAGCAGAGGAGTCTCTACCTCCCCAACAACGACTCGAGGGGTGGGGGTGGGGGGAATAGCTCCCCTTCTTCATGGAAATGAAGACATTTTCCAAACTAGCATCCAGTCTGTGGAGTGAGAGAAATCAGCTAAGAAATGCACACAACAGAGGGGCACCTGGGTGGCTTAGTCGGTTAAGCGTCCAACTCCTGACTTCAGTTCAGGTCATGATCTCACTGTTTATGAGTTCGAGTCCCACACCAGGGCTGTCAGCGCAGAGCCTGCTTGGGATTCGCTTTCTCTCTCTCTCTCTGCCCCTCCCTTCTTCCCTCCCTCCCTCTCTCTCAAAATAAATAAATAAACATTTTTTAAAAAAAGAAAAGAAATGCACACAGCCACCAGAGACACGAGACATAAGACACAAGGCAGAGACACAAGAGGCCAGAGACACATGGTGGCCATGCTGGTGGGCATGAGAAACTAAAAAATAAAAACGTGGCATTCCCTGTGGCTTGGAGACCTGGGTCTAGCGGCAGTGGGCTGCAGTCTTGGGATTCTGGTGACAGAGTAGTGGGTTGCTGGCAAGGATGAAAAGTGAGCATAGGAAAGAAGCCACGTGCTCTGTGCAACCAGCAATGGAAGAAGCCGGCAGGGAACCAAAGCACATTCCAAAACCCCGGTGGCTGCCTCTTCCTCCTCCTTCCTTCTCAGGGGTCACTCACCAAGAAACTCTGCCACTAAACTTCCTTTCAGAAAGTTGCACCTTCGGGGGGCACGTGGGTGGCTCAGTCGGTTAAGTGTCCGACTTCTGCTTAGGTCATGATCTCACAGTTCAAGCCCCACATCGGGCTCTGTGCTGACAGCTCAGAGCCCGGAGCCTGCTTCGGGTTCTGTGTCTCCCTCTCTCTGCCCCTCCCCGACTCATGCTCTGTCTCTGTCTCTCTCAAAAATAAACAAACATTAAAAAACAGAAAAAAGAAAAAGAAAGCTGCACCTTCAGATCAGCTTCAGTCAACGACAACAACAACAACAACAACAACAACAACAACAACAACAACAAATTATTAAGGTTTGCAATGATGCCCGCAAACACAAAGGCAAAAATGTAAATATTTTCTTCTCAGCCTTTTGAAACTGCTGAAATGCAAAATATTTCTTTTTTCCCTAAAGTATCTCCCAATCACTCTAGCTCCCTGTGGCCTGAGAGAATCCCGTTCCTGAACACTTGGAACCTGGTACCATGTGTAACGCTAATTAAAGAGGTTCGTTGACTATGCTGTACAACTTCCTGCCCTAATGACTCAACAAGCCAGGAGATGAGCAGTTTGTTGGGAGTACAAAGCGACATATGGCTGCCAAGTTCTTTCTGGCCGACACCACAGACGGAGGGAAAGGCTGTTCTGTTTCCCCGTGCCTCAGCTCTCACAAGCTGACAGAGGGATTTCCTAAAGCCCCATCTGGTATAAAAACCTCTACTGGGCACAGTGGTTTGGAATTGTAAGAGGGTGGCTAGTAATAACAGACCAGGGCCAAATGCTGTAGAGAGAGAAGGATTAAAGTGGCTGGGAGTTTGCCCATGACACAGGACAAGGAGCCAGAGTCAGTCTGGAATCTGAGAGACCATGTTCCAGCTCCAAAGGCAATCACTCAGGGGGCCTGGGGGGTGAGGGTGGGGGAGCAGAGATAGGGTTTCTGTGGCGTGTGTCATTGTGGATCTATCCCTCTGCTGATATAATCAGGAAAGAGCTCGAGTTTGCCCACATTCACTCTGAGCAGTGTGTTTTTACTTGAACGCTGGGATCCCTGATCTGCCACCTCCTTTGAGAGATGTGTCGCCATCCAAGCTCAACCCAGAATGTTAAGTTCATACCACAGAAAAATCTATTCTGAGTGTCTGCACGCCAGATTGTTAGAGGACCCATAAGGTTGAAAGAAAACCAAAAGGAAAGAAAGGAACTCTGGAAGAAAGGGTACCGCTCCCTGTAGATGTGGGGTTCTGCTGCAGGAAGTCCCCTGTCAAGGTGGGAATCTCTCTCTTCCCTCCCTGCCCTTAGTTGGAAGGTGGCAGAGACCATCAATTCACCCTAACCAATCCATCCAAAGGACTTTACAGAAAATACGCCAGCAAGGTTTTCATTGTTTAAAAAAAAAAAAAATCCATGCTAAGAAGGCTTTTTCATCCGAAAACAGAACCCCTTCCCCCACAACTGAGATGGGGTTAGCACAGGGTGGGTCCTGAGGACAGCCTCCTCCATTCTGGGGGTGCTGACAAGCTATGACCTTGGAGCTCCAGGCTCTGATTTTCTATTAACTCTCAAACTCAGCACTAGACAGAGCTCCTGGACCACGTACCACGGTGGAAAACTCCAGTGAGAAAGGGGCAGGTTTCATGACTTGTGGCAACGAGGGAGTTTTGAGACGTGAAGGGAGATGCCATCCTACCACCGTCATTTTCATGGGGCTCAAAACCAAAAGACCAGCTCACATGCCCTTCACCAGATGCATTCCTCCAGGGGAATACATCTCGTGCTGCTTTCGCATCCTCAGTGCCTCGCATGCGGTGGGAACTCAATCAGTGATGATGACCATGACGATGTTCAGGCCAAGAAAGAGGGCACTTAACTGGCTCCTCGCGTTCGACTCTACAGATGCGGCACGAAAAACGAGCAAGCTGGCATTTTATTTTCACACATTCATCGTGGTCCCTAAACAGCTACTAAATAAGTTGCCTTCCAAAAAGAAATCAAACAGGCTCAAAGCTTCCAGCAGTTTCCAGGAAATGAGGACTGTGATGGTGTAACACCTCCTAACCCCTTGCTGAAACTTACAGGCCAGCAGGGCGAGCTGAGCATTTCCACGTCCACTCTTGGAATGAAAACAGGGGCAGAAAGTGTGGTTTGTGAGAATTACAGAGATGTTTATCATTTTAGTGCCATCCAGACCTGTTCCACAGTGGAGCTATTAGCACTCAGCAGAGTGCTCCCTTCAAATTTCCTACCTGATTGTTATTACATTGGGTGTGTTTGCTGTGTTCTCCCCTGCCCCCCCGCCCCCCGCCCTCCGCTGGCTGCACGAAAGCTCTGTTTCTTGGCAGAACCTTCCAAGTGCCCGGTTAAACCCCTTGTTACCATTTTCCTGCCTCAGGAAGGCCCACTGAGCCCCGGCCAAATGACAAGGGGAGGAAAGGAAACATTTACAATGATGTGAGAAATTCCCAGTCTGGAAAAAAAGATCAAAGAGGACGGTCACAAGGCACCATTCTGCACAGAGCCTGGCACATGAAGGTCCTCCGTAAATTGGACCGGATTGGTCCATGACGAGAACGACATTACCTCACTGGGAACCCGGCACGCTCCTCCGCGGCTCCGTGGCCGACCAGCCTCGGCCACACTGCTATGGACCAGCTGTGTCCCGAGTGAGGGGAGTCATGTCCTATACTAAGAAGCTGTGATCACCATGCTCCTAAGCGCCTTTATATAGAAATGGACTGTGGCTTGCACTGGTCCCCTCTGCCAACTCTTGAAATGAAAGGGTCCATGGTGAAATAAATAACAGCAGGGAGAGAGAAAGAGGGAGGTAAATTGTTTGGAAAGTAGAAGACAGGGTGGAAAAGATGAAATTCAAGACAGATGTAGGAGAGCCGCAAACAAATGTCCTTGAATTTATGCATCCAAGTGATTCATGTAGAATAAGGAGAAAAGGAGCTACGTACCCTATATAGAAGTAAATATGGGAGTAAACACAGAACAAAGTATTATATTCCCGGACTCTTACAAAGAAACCTCGATTCACATCTCTCTGCTAAATAAAGCTGTTATAAAACAGGGTGAGGGAAGGGTCTAAGATGGAACTATTAATTAAGCAGAGGTTCTCTGCTGTCTTGTCACACGCAATAGGACGTCAACCGCCAACGGTTCATGTCCAATTACTGAGTGCTGATCTCTGATCTCCAAAAGGTAACTTCTGCCACTTGCTTCACACCAGCAGAATTTAAAAAAAAAAAAAAAAAGGGTAGTAGTATTTGCCAGGTTAATGCCTGGCTGCGAAGAAAAAAAAATCAAGCAGGAAATTTAGATGGGCGTTTCCATAGACACACAAAAGTCCAAGATATTGGCCGGAAAGGCATTTTTACAATGAAGTATTAGTGTGTGTTGTTTTACTTCTAAACAGCTAACTCAAAGGGGCCACCGCACAATTGGTTCCAAATGCTTCATACTGAGAAGAAACACAGGCGGCCTGCCTCGCTGGTTAACTACTCTCAGTTTGAGACTTCAGATGGTAACAAGAAAGGAGAAACGGCCTGAATGTCCCCAGTTGCTATAAGTGCTAGAGAAATGGGGTGAAGCAGCGTCCAAGTACAGGACACGGAGGGTGGGGGAGATGACAGTGTTTTCTAGATAGATAAGGTGCTTAGCGCAACTTCAGACCTACACCACGCATACGGCTAGCCAGTTACTCATCAAGAGACATTTACTGAGCATTAAAACCTAGCAATATTTGTGCCAGATGGTGTGGGGGTATAGAGATTAAGGACAAAGGTCCTTGCCTTCGAGGGAGGAAAGCGGCCTGTTAAGTATCTGAACCTGCTTGCTATTTGGACACTCCACTGGGATGCTGGTCCTTGCCTCACATCCCCAACCCCCACAGTGGGACATGTTTGTTTCATGGGCACCAAACTCGGGCCACAGGTGACTGCAGCAGGTATGAGCATCTGATCTGAGGCCAATCATACGCTCTCCTGGGAATTTAGAAGTTGGCTACAAAGACAGATTCAGTAAGGTCAGAGCTTCCCAACCAATGTGCAACAAACAGGTTAGAGGCAGGCGCCTTATTGATCCTCTCAGCCCTTGGGACACCTGGAGTCCCCACACCCTCCATTAGTCCTTGGCCTCGGGGGGCAAGCTGCCTGTGCCTTCATCCCAGGGGACAAACAATGAGCGTTTTCTAAGTGTGGCAGGGATGCGGAAAAGGTGGAGAAGCACCGAGGAGACGGCGGTGGAGGCGAAGCGGAGGCAGGAGTAGCCTTGCGGGACCAGCGACAAGCAGAGAGAAACAAAGCTGACAGAGACGGGGTGGTCAGGAAGACAGATGGCAGAGAACAGAGACACAAATGAGAAACTGCAGCCCCCGAGGAGGAGGGCGAGAGGGCTGGATTCTGAATCCCGCTCTGGTCCTCTGTGTCCCAGCTGAACTCGATTTCCTGAATCTGGATGCCCGTGTGATTAACAACTGTATTCTGAGAGCCTAACCCAATCTGCTCATGCCAGCTTGAGTGCATTTCTGGTCCTCGTAAACAACCCCTAACTGAGCCAGATGTGTGGATATGTGTGCATGGAAGGCCCGCGTGCACCATGAAATCCTCACTGCTTCGAAAGCAAAACTGCGTTATGCCCTGAAGCCTTCCAAATCCCTTTCTCATATATCCTTCTTCTGTCCCCACGGGAACCTGGGACCCTGAGGAGGAAACTCAGGGCGACGGATGCAGAGACGGGAGCAAGAGGACTCCCCTCAGGTGACAGAGCAAATTGGCCAGGCTGTCCAAGTCGCTTCACTTGTGTGAGAAAGTTGTCTGCACTGTAAAGGTGTCTCTTTGCTCTCTGCCAGCCAGCAGCCCTGACAATAAGCCCTCACTTCTCCAACGTGAGCCTAAAATACTCTATGTGGACGTGAGAAAAAGCAGCCTGCCTCTCCAACTTGTGGGTCAAACTTGCCCCCTCGCCACCCTGCATTGAGTTCCCCGGTAAAGGGGTGGCTCTCCCTCCAGAAAGGTTTTACATTCTCTTTGCCTCCAGAAGATGCTGCCCTGAGCTGAGTCGAGGGGAAGAAAGTCTGAGGTTTCTACAGACAAGACGAACGGCCACTTTTACGAAACCCAATGTCCTTTACAGCACATTCCCAAGGTCTAACATCATTCATGACATTCAGAAGCAGACATGGCCAGTCGCCACCAACTTTTTGTTTCCAAGACCACTTGGTGAGGTGCTGCCCTCGGAGGATGCTCCCAGCCTAGGTGCACCAGCACCTTTCCTTCAGGCTGATCCTAGAAGCCACTGGTGCCACAGAACCCAAAGGGGCAGAAAGTGTAAAGTTTCTGAGGTTGCAACCAGACTGGCTTTCTCCTCCAGAACAGAAATGTCCCAGTGAATCAGACCTTGAATATGCCACTAATCACTTGCTTAGGAAACTTAAGCTGCTGAGGTCTTCTGAATAGAAACCACACACAAAGTGATTCTCCAGAAGAAGCACGGACTTTCTGGGACACACTGACCGTTTTCAAGAGCTCAGTAATCTTCTGTCAACCTCTTCCAGAACCGAACTGTTAGATGTCAACAAGCTTCAAACTGGGCTCCAGACCACCCATAGAATCATGTGTGTCCAAAAGCAAACAAGTGGATTCCAGTGCCCCTGAGCTCTGTCCTTGGTGACACAACAATGAAGACCCCAAGTTCTGCAGGCTGAAATGACGGAGGCCAGGACAAAGGGTAGGAGGAAGCCCTGCCTGCCCCTCTGAGAGCAGCTCCGGGCCACAGACAGAAAGGGAAAATGCTCGGAAAGCACGAGGCAGAGCAAGCAGGAAAGGTGAGGGGTCACCGAAGTGACCCAGGGGTCACTGTGTCCCCCAGTTACAGTGGAGAGCAGGCTGAGAGAGCAGAGCGGTGAAGTGGGCCAGGCTGTCCAAATCGCTTCACTTGTGTGAGAAAGATGTCTCCGCTGTAAACTAGGGGAAATGACCATTCTTGTCTCACAGAGTTGCTATGAAGATTGACTGACCTAGAAAATCCAGATGGCTCCTTCCAGTGTGCAGATTTCCCCAACCCAGTTGTTCACATATATCACTGACAATGTGTGCCCCTAACTCTTATTTGTTTTAAATAGACTCTTTAAAAAAGATTTTATTTTTTTTAAGTTTGTTTATTTTGAGAGAGAGAGAGAGATTGAGTGGGTGAGGGGCAGAGAGAGAGGGAGAGAGAGAGAATCCCAAGCAGTCTCTGTGCTATCAACTCAGAGCCCCACACCGGGCTCGAACTCACAAACCGCGTACGAGATCATGACCTGAGCCGAAATCAAGAGTCGGATGCTTAACCGACTGAGCCACCCAGGCGCCCCTAAATAGACTTTAAAAAACAAACAAAACACAAATTTATCTTGAGAGGAAGTTTTATATTGCTATTATAAGTAGAAAACCAGTATCACCAAATAGAAGGTATGTGTCAAAATAAAAAGAACAAAACCCAAACAATTATTAAACTTGATCCAGCCCCTGGTGCCTGCAGAGGGCTCTGAGGTCTGCTTTCTCTATTGGAAAGGAGGTTAGCAAGGGTTCCAGAGGGTTAAAGAGGGGGTGTGCATCCAGACTGTCTCCTGATAGAACCAGCAATTTGAAATAGAGGATGGAAAAAGCATGATGTAGTTTGATCAATGGCTCCGATCCCAGTAACAGTCCTGCCACCTTAAACTCCTTTAGGTCCTGTGCCAGTGGAAGCAGTGGTGAGAAGAGGGGGTGAGAACCTAGGGGGGCCCAGCTCACCCCTACATGCTGGCTGTGGCCCCACTGCCTCCAGAAAGCTCTTCACCAAGGAGGAAACCCTGCTGGCTCAGTCTCACTGGTCACTGAGGCATCGCGATGACTTCCTCCCCACAAGCTCCATCAGGGAAAACCCACTTCGGCCACAGAAGTGGTGTCTCCATCAAGGAAACTTATAACACTCACCATGATCAGGAAGTTGGCAAGGTCTCCTGAGCAGTTGAGTTACATTTATGCCAAACCTAACTGTCTCCACCTTTACAAAGGAGGCCTGGAGTTGTGTCACATAAAAATTGCAAATTGAAGAGTTTCACCAACCATGTTTAAGGCAGCATTTCCCCAGAAAGACCTGCATCAGAATCCCCTGGGGTGATAAGAGATTTCTGGGCCCCACTGTTGACCCACTGACTCTAACCCTCTGAGGGTGACATGCAAAAACATAAATTTTAAGAAAGTTGCCAGACAATTTTTACACCCACTGAAGTTCGAGGCCTGTCTGCTCTTTCTTACATATGTCTCTCTGCCCCAACTGTTTTCTCCTTCCCCCGGATATATATATATACACACACACATACATATGTATGTGTATATATATATCTTTCTTTCTTTCTTTTCTTTTATTTCTTTCTTTCCTTTTCTTTTCTTTCTTTCCTTCCTTCCTCCTTCCTTCTTTCTTTCCTTCCTTCCTTCCTTCCTTCCTCCTTCCTTCTTTCCTTCCTTCCTTCTTTCCTTTCTCCCTTCCTTCCTTCTTTCCTTTCTCCCTTCCTTCCTAAGTTTATTTATTTTTTTGAGAGACAGAGGGAAACAGAGAGAATCCTAAGCAGGCTCTGTGCTATCAGCTCAGAGCCCGACGTGGGGCTCAAACTCACGAATTGTGAGATCATGACCTGAGCCGAAGTCAGATACTTAACCCAGGCGCTCCCCCCACCCCCACCAGCCGGTATTTCTTACTCATCCTGGAGATCTCGGATCAAATGTCTTCTTCAGGAGAGCCATCTCTGCCTACTCCCCTCCTCACCACCCCCCCCACCCCCGTCTAGACCAGGTCCCCCACTATACATCCAAGTCCTAATGTTCTTCCTTCACAGCACTGATAACAACTTTCATTATATGTGTGACTTGTCAAAATAATGTCTGTCGTCCTCAACGGCCTGCACAGGACAGGGCTGATACTGTGCCCAGTGGCCGGCACAGTGCCAGGCACAAAGTCGGCACACAATAAAAATATTTGCTGATGAAATGAATCAGCCAGGAATCAGCACCTTAATTGTTGTTGTATTTTTTAGTTGAATGGGTTTTTAACTGATTCCATGTGCTCACCTGAGTGGAGTGTTAAAATGTTAGAACTGTACATATACTCACATAGGAGAGGTTAAAAGCCTTGACAGACCCCCTCCCTTGTCCCCCTCCCCGGCTCATTTCAGCCCTTGAATCTCCTGGGTCCCACTGTGCCCTAAGGAGATCCAGGAGAGCTATGCCCAGGGTTGCATGCCAGGTGAGGGAAGGGATCACTTTCTACCCAGAGTCCAAAATAGCATTTTTAAAGCTAGTAAGAACTTGACTTGCTACGCTAAGATCAATTTATCCCACAAGTTCTATTCATGAGTGAGTCTGTTGAAAAGTTTTGTTTGAATTAGTCCAATGCTCTCTGAAAATATGTCCCAGAAGGAAGCAATCCTCCCATCCTTCAACGAGTATAGACACGGCCCCATCTGATCTCCCACCAGTTCTGGCAGCCAAACACCCACAAATGTTTAGCTCTGCCATGGGATATGTAGAATAAATTAAGTTTAGGGGGAAAAAATCATAAAACAAGCCTCTAAGTCTAAAGACTCTGTGTACCTTGGCTGGGGAAATGTATGTGCTACAACAAATCAAATCCAGTGTGCCAGAGAACTCAATCGAAACCAGCAGAAAATGATTCCTGTCATCTGAGACAGGCAGCCCCACAGCAGTCCCTGAGGGCAGATGGAGATAAGGGGGTCTAATCTAGCCCCGCATCTGCCAAAATTCTTTGCAATAACGGCTGAAGAAAGAAATGGCCTAAAACCCGAAGTAAGAGGAGATGGACATTCTAAAGTCAAGGCTTTGGCGAGCACAAAACAAACATTAAACCCCCTCAGGTTGGCTTTCTCACTAAAGTCCTTGCCTCCAGAATTCTGACCGGAAGCACTGCGTGGAAGGGAATCTTAAGTCATTGCGGGGCGGGCGTACTCTAGGCTGGGAACCCACCAGGTCTTAAAATACGGCTCCATTAGTCTTGCTAAGTACTTGCCTCTGACTAGAAGCTCCACAATTTCCAGGGCTGTCCCTGCCCTGCAGCTGGATGGCTAAGTTCACTCCAGCTAATCAGCCTGCAAGGCCCAGCCGCATCATCCACAGTAAAATGGGACTTACTGGTGAGACACACCCATCCCTGGGTAAAGAGGTGACAGAGAGTACAGCTTAGCTATTTGCTTAGTAAGTCGGGATTTCTCAAGCCAGTGTTTGATATGAGGGGCAGGTCACCTCACACCCCTGTTACACATTTCTCCACTCGGTAGAGAAATCCATCAAAAGCATCAGAATATCTGTGGCTCTGATGGACTTCTGCTTCTTCAGATAGGAGCGGGTCATGAACTCAACCCTGGGCTACTGAGGCTCATTCAGAGTCTGCACCGTTACCATTCATGAGTCATAATCAGAAATGTTCTCCTGAGGGAGTGGTTTCAAACAGATCAGAACAGATTTCCATTCTAGCCTCTCTTCTTTGTAACTTGTTTCTTTTTTATTACGTTTATTTATTTTTGAGAGACAGAGAGAGTGTGAGTAGGGGAGGGGCAGAAAGAGAGGGAGACACAGAATCCAAAGCAGTCTCCAGGCTCTGAACTGTCAGCACAGAGCCCGACGCGGGGCTTGAACTCATGAACTGTGAGATCATGACCTGAGCTGAAGCTGTAACTGACTGAGCCACCCAGGCACCCCTGTTTCTAATGATCTAATAAGTGATGCTACTTTTGGATGAGCTGGGCACACGCCCCTCTAGAACAAAAAGTACAGACAGGCCTTCTTTCCCAACCTACGGTGCAAGCTGGCCGCCTCAAATAGACAACTGATTTCGCTAATTGTTGCCAAAAGGGCTCAACACCACCAAAAGCCAAAGTTATTGTTTTTGGTAGACACTTTCCAACTTTTTGTTGATTGGTAAATGAAGCACCAATCCCCAGTGACAAGTTGCTTCCTTCGGTTACCATCACACCGAGTTCACCAGGAACCAGGATCAAAGCTAGGTAGAGTCTGTAAGGGATTTGTCGAGGGCTTTCTTTACCAAGGTGACACTAGCTGTCAGGATATGTAAACCTTCACGTTCCCATGGAGCAGGCTGTACACATCACCATGACGCATATTCTTGGTCTCACTGTAAATGCTACTTTGTCCTCTCCTTATTTTTATTTTCTGTTTTATGTATCTTATTCCTTGAACCTTATTTTGTCTTGCCACATTTTATGCTTCCTTTTCTGAACATGGACTGGAATATGTATGCCTATATTCTGTTTCTAAAGGAAGCACTAGTGCCTTGATTTGAAATAAGGGTTGTTGTTTTTTTTTTTAAGTTTATTTATTTGAGGGGAAGAGAGAGAGGGAGAGAGAGAGAATCCCAGAGATTCTGTGCTGTCAGCGTGGATTTGTGTCAATCCCACAAATCAAGAGATCATGACCTGAACCGAGATTAAGAGTTGGATGCTTAACCGACCGAGCCACCCAGGTGCCCCTGATATAAGGGGTTTTTTAGATCTATGCCAACTACTACGAAACCCCTACTTTTCAAGGACATTCTAAAAACTTGAACATAAAAGCTATCTGTATTAGTGGTTCTCACCATCCCAAATACCACCAGGGCAGTCAAAATCTGTCACCGGGCAATGTTTCCCTAAGTGGAATCCCTTATCCATACCTGATGGAGGTCACTCTTCAGGTGGCAGAAGTATTCCCCACTAAATAATACTGAATCATATAGCAATCAAACATTATTCCTTTTTCAATTTTCTTCCAGTCCTCCCAATTACTTTAGGGGAAAAGTCTTAGTTTGATGTTAATAAGTGACTAACATTTCTCTAGCACCTGCTCATCTCCTTTTTTAACAGCAGTATAAGTAAAAAGCTTAAAAGTGAGCTTATTTAAAGGAAAATATTAAATGAATGGTAATACAGCTGGTATTCTGACGTGGCTAAACCACAAAGGTGGTACTGGAATGACCGAGATACGGAAAATACGAGTGAAAACCTCACGTTTCTCTTTTTAACCTGTATCTAGCTGAGAGCAGGCAGTGGTCAATTTTCAGAGCTTATTTGTTCTGAGCACCCTGACATAATCAAATCAGGCTTCATCCTCCAAGGAAGAACTGACAAAATTATTTAATATTGGCAGGATCCAGTTCAAAGGCCATCCCATCCTCACAGTCTGGGAGAGTTTCATTACCAAGAACATTCACCACTCAAGAAAAAGACCAAACCATTCCAGGAAATACTTTCAGAACCAACTTCCTGTTCAGCTATAGTTTTATGATTAACTCTTCTCAGTCTGACCCCCACAACCATGTTTAATGGAATCTATTAGACGGGTTTATCCACATTTACCAGCAGTAGAAAGCTGTCGAATAGAGTGAGATAAAGAGTCACTCCCTCAACTCACCAAAGGAGTTAAGACCAGAAATACTGCAAGAGATTCCTACTGAGGTCATTTGGAGTTTAGGGGAATTTTTGGTTTGGGTTTTCTCTTAGTTTTAATTGCTTATAAAAAGCTCCTTAACGTCAAGTGAAGAACAACAACAAATGTGAAAAGTTAACTTCCCCAAGATGTTTATTCTACAGAAAAAATGTGTTCCCTGCAACTCTGATGCAGGAGGGGATTAAAACTAGATACTATGGCCTGAAAAGGAAAGGGAAACCCGAATGACTCCAGTACAAAACAACAGCTGTGCTCAAAAGTCCGCCAGAGAAGCAACTTATCTGCTTAGTGAAAATCTGTTTCACAGATCCCAGATCTGCTCTGGGGGTACCAGCGTCAGACCCACTTCTGTCAAAGGCCAGTAAACAGACTGTCAAAAGCAAGCTCAGACATCTTCATTCGATCTAAAAGGCCTGTACCTCAGGTCCTCCCCATCACCCGTTAATTATCTTCCCACAGAGTGCTGTGCCCTTTCACACCAATTACCAAAGCAATAGACAAAACTAAGCAAATGAGCAGAGCGGGGGGAGATGAGGACCACCACACTTCACTGTCCCGAATCGGTCTCCTCTGGTTACGGACGACCCTGAGAACCAGCACCCCCCTCCCCCACTCCTGGGGGGTGCGTGAAGAAGAGCTACAGGTACAGTTTTGCAATCAGGAGGACAGAAAGAATAAATCAGAAGGTAACGTTTGGACCACGTAAATATTTTTTATGAGCCAGAAGAATACAATCAAAGAAAAAGCATGAGAGGGGCGCCTGGGTGGCTCAGTCGGTTAAGCGGCCGACTTCAGCTCAGGTCATGATCTCGCAGTTTGTGAGTTTGAGCCCGCATCGGGCTCTGTGCTGACAGCTCAGAGCCTGGAACTTACTTTAGTTTCTGTGTCTCCCTCTCGCTCTCTGCCCCTCCCCTGCTCACATTCTGTCTCTCTCTCTCAAAAATGAATAAACTTGGGGCGCCTGGGTGGCTCAGTCGGTTAAGTGTCCGACTTCGGCTCAGGTCATGATCTCACGGTCCATGAGTTCGAGCCCCGCGTCGGGCTCTGTGCTGACAGCTCAGAGCCTGGAGCCTGCTTCGGATTCTCTCTCTCTTTCTCTCTCTCTCTCTCTGACCCTCCCCCGTTCATGCTCTGTCTCTTTCTGTCTCAAAAAAATAAATAAGCATTTTAAAAATTTTTTTAAAAAATGAATAAACTTAAAAAAAAAAGCATGGTGGTTAAAAAAAAAGCGAAGTCATTCCAAGTGACTTCTGGATATAGTTCTCTGTTCACTTACCTGGATATAGTCAAAAAAAGAAAAAAAGAAGAGAAACCTTGAATTTTACTTAGTAGGTTTATTGTTGGTCCTATCAGTGTTATAAAGTTGCAGACAAGGTTCTCACTGTGGGACAAGAGGGATGCAAATATGCAATGAGAAAGTCAGGGAGTGCCCTGTGATGCTGGTTCTGAATCGAACATATCACTATAAGCTCAAGATTTTAAGAAACATGTGAATTTCTTAGTTGTATCTACTCGAAGTGTCTGGAAGAAGGGACTCACCTAGCAGTGGGCATACGTGATGCCCACACCTTGGTTTCTTTTTTTTTTTTTCCTCTTTTTAATGTTTATCTATTTTTGAGAGAGACAGAGCACGAGTGGGGGAGGGGCAAAGAGATACAGAGACACAGAATCCAAAGCAGTTTCCAGGCTCTGGGCTGTCAACACAGAGCCAGACATGGGGCTCAAACTCATGAACTGCGAGATCATGACCTAAGCTGAAGTTGTGGATGCTTAACTGACTGAGCCACCCAGGCACCCCACACACCTTGGTTTCTAAATACCATTTCTCTAGCAACAGGGAGCAGGGTTTCTTAGAGAAACAGCTGATTATAAGACTGGGGCAAGAAAAGCCCATGTCGAACCTGAGTGCCTTTCTGTATGCCAGCACAGCAAGGAAACACTTAAAGAACGTTGGGGACATGTTAAAAGGATCTGAGAGACATCTTGAAAAGGTTCCCATTTATTAGGTTTGGGATGATTAGAGCATTAAAAGGAATAACAAAGTTAATAGATTAATTGAACTCTTTAAAAATCCATGAGTCTGAAGTGATCCTAAAAGGGGAGGGGGTGCGGCACAAAGGTCTCTTCTTTATAAAAGACTGCAAGCTAATAAACGTGGGCATGTCAGAATGCAAAGATCATTCTGCAATGACCAACATAAAATGTAGGCAAGGACCATCAATGTATCAACAGATGCTAAAGCCACTGGGTAACAAGTTAGTGGGGACAGAATATTCCTATGGTCCTAAAGTATCATAGCATTTATTGCTAATTATGAGTGAGAAAATGCCTTTACCAGACAGAGAGATCTGGCAGGCCTTACTTTAACCAAGTGTTTAAACTCAGCATCACCAGTGGCTACAGACTGAGTGTTTCTAGCTCTCCAAATTCATAGATGTTGAAATCTTAACCTCCAACATGATCGTACTAGGAGGTGGGGGCCTTTGTGGGGTGATTCGGTCACAAAGGTGGAGACTTCATGAATGGGATCAATGCCCTTATAAAAGAGGCTCCAGAGAGTTCACTTGCTTCTTCTGGCCACATGAGGACGAAGCGAGAGCAAGGCCATCTATGAGCCAGGACATGAGTCTCACCGGATACAGGACCCGCCAGCGCTTTGATCTGGGACTTCTCGGCCTCCAGAACTGTGAGAAATAAAGCTTTGTTGTTTAAGCCATCCAGTCTATGGTATTTTTGTCATAGGCGCCCAAATGGACTAATATACTAACAACAGGACAAAACCACGACACGTCTCCTGGTGAAATACAATAGGAAGTATCCATCACCTCTGACTGTTGACAAAAATGCTTGAGAGGCATCTAGGTGGCTCAGTCAGTTAAGCATCCAACTCTTGGTTTGAGCTCAGGTCATGATCTTGCAGTTGGTGAGTTCAAGTCTCGTATTGGGCTCCATGCTAACATTGTGGAGCCTGCTTGGGATATTCATTCATTCTCTCTCTCTCTCTCTCTCTCTCAAAATAAATAAATAAACTTAAAAAACAATGTCTGACTTGAATCTAATCATGAGGTAACAATTGCACAAATTCAGACTGAAAAATTCTAGAAGACAACTGATCTATCATGTATCATATACTCCTGTTAAATTTTTTTGGATATGATAATGAGACTGTTGTTATGAAGAGAATATCCTTGTTCTTAGGAGATACATAACTGAAATGTTTGGAGTATCATGATGTACACAATCTACTTTCAGATAGTTTGGGGGAAAAATACCCACCACTCATATATCTGTACAGATTTATATCACAGGTTCATAAGTAAGCTCTACATCCAAGTGGGGCTTGAACTCATGACCCTGAAATCCAGAGTTGGATACTCTACTGACTGAGCCAGCCAAATGCCCCAAAGGTTTTTTTTTTTTTTTTAGGTTTGTTTATTTGAGAGAGAGCTAGGGAGAGATCAAGAGCAGGGGAAGGGGCAGAGAGAGACAGGGAGAGAGAATCCCAAGCAGGCCCCAAGCTGTCAGCGAGGAGCCCAATGCAGGGCTCAAACTCACGAACCATGAGATCGTGACCTGAGCTGAAACCAGGAGTTGGACACTTGACCGACTGAACCAGCCAGGTGCCCCACAGGTTTATGTCACAGGTTCTTAAAACCAAGGTCCGCAGACCCACGGCAGCACCAGCAGCAGCAAAATGTTCACCACAGGTAAATTTAGGTGTGGGGCGTACGACGGACTTTCATGATCTTATTCTTTAGCTTTTCTGTAGGTCTGACATTTCCCAAAGTGAAAGGCTGGGAGTACAGAGAGAAAATGTTAATCCATTTCCTTCTCAGGGAATCTAAAGATGGTTCTTCCTCAAGCTGTTGGTTCTTGAATGTGCAAAAGCGCTAAGTGGGACTGTTCCATGTTCTCTGCTCCATGTATAATGTGTGACTAAGGCACCAGCCTCAAAGGGGGTCGGGGGTGGGGTCGACTCCACGAAGGGAATACAACAGAGGAACAAATGGAGCTCTGCCATATAAATGGCTGCCTCCGGTGTTCGGGCTGTTTTTCTCTAATAAACATCGGTTACACCAAGAGGAATGTGAAGCTTTGGAAGAACTCATCTTGCATTTCTTACCTCTCTAGATAATTCTCGGGTCCAGCATCTCAGGATTTTTTTTTCCCCCTTTTTTACCAGACTTCTACCGGGAGAGAATTTCCAAGCTAATTGCAACGGAAACCATAATTACCCCAGCCCTCACTCTGAGGTTCTTCTAATTAAAGGGCCTCCTTAAGGAATGTATTTGGCATTAAAGGAGCAGAGAGGATGATGCACAGTTAAGCAAACTGTTATGAAATCTGCTGAAGACATAGATGACCCAGGAGCTGCTCAGCCTGTCTGCCGCCCAGGGAAGGGCCAGATTCCCTGAAGCCTTCCCGCTTTGTTAATTGTGAGAGGTGAAGAAGGTAAAGGAGCTAGAAACTGAAGGGCCGATGCTGGCATTTTATCTCCTGCTTAAGCCCTTCCCAGAGGCCCGGCTTCCACGGCTCAGAACTAGAACCATCCCCGGGTTTATATAAAACCATGGCATGGGACTAAACAGATCATCTTGCCCACACGGAGCGGACAAGAAAACCGAGGTCCCCACAGGTCATCTGTCTTGCTAAATGTCATTCACGCTCCTCACCGGTGCTGCCTTACAGTTTGTAAATGCGTTTGCCTCCAGCCTCTGTATTAGGGAGCAGCAACATTTTCTGGGAAGAGGAAACTGCCAGCATTTTAGGCCGGCTGTAAGCAGCTAAAGTTAGACCTTTTCTATCAGGCAGCTCCAGCTCTGTCCCCTACACGAAGGGCTTTGGCAATGTCATCCAAGTTAACAATGTACGTATCTTTTGTCCTAGCAATTCCTGTTCTAGAAATTTATTCTATAGATATGCATGCATGAGTGTGCAAGAATGTTAATCACAGCCATTATTTGAAATAGCAAAAGACAGGGGCGCCTGGGTGGCGCAGTCGGTTAAGCGTCCGACTTCAGCCACGTCACGATCTCGCGGTCCGGGAGTTCGAGCCCCGCGTCAGGCTCTGGGCTGATGGCTCAGAGCCTGGAGCCTGTTTCCGATTCTGTGTCTCCCTCTCTCTCTGC
The DNA here is from genome assembly GCF_027475565.1 of Acinonyx jubatus. Taxonomy (NCBI): domain Eukaryota; kingdom Metazoa; phylum Chordata; class Mammalia; order Carnivora; family Felidae; genus Acinonyx; species Acinonyx jubatus. Next base: position 15,538,953 of record NC_069397.1, read on the forward strand.
CCCTCCCCCGTTCATGCTCTGTCTCTCTCTGTCCCAAAAATAAATAAACGTTGAAAAAAAAATTAAAAAAAAAAGAAATAGCAAAAGACAAAGGGAGAGGTATAATGTCCATTTATAGGGGTCTGGGTACGTAAATTATGCTATACGCATTCAATGGGATATAATGCTGGTATTTCAAAGACTGAGGCAGTTCAGCAAGTGCTGATAGGGAAAGAGTGTCAAGTTTCATAATTAATTTTTTAATTCAAGGTTCTTCTGTAAATGAGACAGACATTATCCATCCATATATGCGTGTTTATAAATACGCAGAGAAAGGTACGTGGATCTACTCCTATTCGAGGAGGACATGTGGTTACTGAGTTACACCTGTGTTTTACCCTCTAGTACAGCTTACATTTTTTAACCATGTACATGTAGCTCTGCTTTTATAATTAGAGAAAAAAGGGGAGAGCCTTGGAGGCTCTCAGTCTCAGCCCAGACCCTATCAAATGAAGACTTTTTAACCGAATTAGCAATTAAACTTCTGGATGTGAGCTAATCTAGTTTGCTATCTCAAAATATATACTCTTAGTGAAACAAATAATTTGAACATGGGTCAGGGCAAGGCCAGCATTCAAATACTGCTGTGCTGCAAACCCTCAGCCAGTGCCAGCCTCAGGCTGGAGTCGGAACATTTGAGTGGAAACATTTTACAGGAAAGAAAACTGATGCCAGCTTGGTCAGCAAGTTCTCTGGCTTCTCCAGGGAATTCTTTCCAGTCCTTCAAGTTATATTCAGGGTAGGGCTTGCACGGCTACAAAAGTATAGTCTCGCTTTGTTGAAGGAAAAGTCCAGTGAAACTGTGTAGCTACAAGACACTAAAGACTTTTTCTCAAAGGCTGGGAGAAGAGCAATTTGGCCTTCTGGATAATCTCAAACTTGTGATTAATAAGAGAAGGATTTAAAAAAAAAAAAAGAGAGAAAGAGAGACAGCCTCATTTGGGAGATTCAAATGTTTAAACAACTATATGAGCAATCAATTAACTTGCAAAGGAGATGCAGAATATGTCAAAATGTAAGTGAAGGTCCTGGATGAGGACTCTCTGTCTTGTCATTAGAGACCCTCAGAGTTACAGGAACTTGACCTATTTTGAGGGACACAGGGGCAGGGGCATGTGACTTAGGTTGTGGGCAAGGCTTGTGGGGCTTCCTGTGTATCATCTCCTAGATGGACCCCTGGCAAAATCTCCAGTGGACTCGCTGCCTCCCTTCTTGAGACCACTTACCTCCATCTCCTACCCACTGGCCATCTACAGGCTTATCGTAAAACACCTGTTTAAAACCATTTCATGTTTCTTACAAGACCTATATGAGTAAAACTTTTTGAAAACTACAGAAAGGGACTCTTGGGTGGCTCAGTCAGTTAAGCATCTGACTTCAGCTCAGGTCATGATCTCACGATTTGTGAATTTGAGCCCTGCATCGGGCTCTCTGCTGTCAGCACAGAGCCTACTTCAGATCCTCTGTCCCCCCTCTCTCTGTCCTCCTCCTCCCTGCTCACACATGCCCGCTCTCTCTAAAATAAATAAACATTTAAAAAAACTACAGAAAAACACAAAAATGACCTTGTAAAATAGAAAGGAATACTGTTAGTTCATCAGAACATGGAACATCACGGAGATATATGTTCTTTCTAGGTTAATAGTGTAGATCAGTTACAGTGATCCCAAAAGAATAACATCAGGTTTGTTTTAAAGTTCACAGAAAAAAAAACAGTCAAGAATAGCCAGTAAAGCCCTGAAAAATAGAATAAAAATGCAGGATTTGTACTGCTGGCTATTCAAAGTTATCATAAAGTCTCTATACAGTGGGTTTTGGTACATCACAGGAAACTCATAGAACAGAATAGAAAATCTGCAAATACATCCAAGTGAATATTAAAAAAAAAAACCCACATATTTCATGTTAAAAACATTTCTGACATCTTCAAGATGAAGTTTCAGCACTTTCCCACATAAGATTTTTTGCTCCTATCACTCTTTCCAACTGCTGACCTTATACTTCAACATTCACAACTATATGTACCTTGGAGTCCCCTCCCTCTGTCCTCTGCATATGCTATTCCCTCTATCTCAATTACCCTTCCCTGTCCCGTTTATCTGAGTCTTACTCTTTCTTCAAGACTTGGTGAGATCTCTGGAAAACCTCCCTGATCTCATCTCTCTCAACTCTCATCCGGCCAGCAGAGTGAGGAGCCCCTCAATGGTGTACCCAATGCCATCCCAACACACACATACCTGTCTCCTGCTCGCACTGGCACCAAGAGCAGAAACCACAGCCCCCACGGTAGCCTTAGCGCCATCCAGTACACGGTTGCAGGAGTAAATGAGTACAGCTGGGAAAAGTCCATAAAGGACAAAGAGGAAAAGAGGCTTTCCTTTCATCTCAGAAATCACTGCACAAGTGACACACTCAGAGCGCACAGAAGCCCACATGCAGAAGCCCAGGTAATGGCCATGCGCACAGTGCTCTCTCTCAAGGCGGGCCCTCTCACAGATAAACCTGGAGGCCTGGGCGAGCCCCATCCACCAAGCAGTTCCTCTTCTTGCATCTTTTTCTATTTTGTTATCTGTTAACTTCCCAACACAAATCTGTTTCTCTTTAAAGGGCAGGCAATCATTACTCATACCAGGTTACATCAAAGGCCAAAATGCCTCGAGGAGGCCATTCGGAACAGACCCCGGCAGCTGCTCCTGCAAGCGTCCCAGCTTCTGACTCACCAGGCACCGCTCGTGCTCTCTGATCAGGAAGCCCTGGGCAGGCAACTTCAGGTTCCAGGGGGCTGCCTGCCACATCTCTGCTCTGATCCAACAAGGGCTTCGAACCTACCCAGATTACAAAGGGAAGAGGAGGTCTCTAAAGTACCCAAAACGGCTTTGAGCTGCAAATGGGACCATCTTCTTGAGGCATTTTGGCAGAAGTTTCTGTCCCTGTTCACTTTCACACATTTAATACTGAGTACTGTTTCTGCCACATCTAAACTTAATACCATGGAAAGATGACGTAAGAATAATCAGTAGATGTAGATTTCAGTGGAAACCATTAGTTCCCTAGCTCTACCCACTTAGAAAAGACTCCTCATTTCAAATACTCAGCTCTGTAAATTACCTGGAGAAATGAGTCCAAAGGAAAGGAGAAAGTGCTACATAGGTAAATCATGACATTGTTTTTGATTTCCTCTACTCTTTTCCTATCATCGTTCCTTCTAAGCAAATACTCTGGAATCACCCACACTTTTACAACTTTGATATATGCTTTGAATTGAAACACGGTGATCTTCACCGCCATAATTCTGAAGGCATATTTACAACCACCATTAACCAAAGAGTATACAACCCTCAGGCATCCAGGAGCTCTAATATTAGAGACTAGTCTAGTAGAGTCAACTCGATGATAAGTCATCTATTATTAATTTCACTTAAAGGGACGTTTGTAAAACATTTCTTTTTCAAATATAAATCACAGCACAAGCATTTGTTTTTGATAAGCTTCCCCGAGTGGAAAAAGTTGAAGTATACTAGCTAACCAGTAATTACATGTTTTACCCATTCCCAATCTAGCTACCCTGCATTACTGATGAACACCCAAGAGTTTCTCTCAAGCTTATAAAATGCTTTAATTAACAAGTCACAAAGCATCTATGGTGCTATTTGCTTTATTTCCTGGGAAACTAGGCGATGGGATATGGGGAAGGAACTGTCAAAATCTGGACATGACTACAGAAGTGGGTTATATATGGAATTTCATATACCATGTGTGCTATAGCAAAAAAAAAAAAAATCAGGAAAAAGAAGATGAAAAAAGTTGAGGGTTATGGTTCTAATACAGAACAAAGAAGGCCTGAAGTAATACCAGCTGTATATGGAAGAACTGGGGACAAAATGGTGAGCTCCAGGATCAAGTCCTGGTCTTTCAGCTAAGCTGCCATATACCCATAGGCCTGGACACTGAGCTACAACATTAAAAGACAGACAGACAGATAGACAGAGTATGCAAGCACCTGTGATAATTTTATATGTCAATCTGAATGGGCCACAGTGTGCCCAGATATTGGTTAAACATTATTCTGGGTGTATCTGTGAGGGTGGCTTAGGATTAAGATTTGCATGTAAATCCCTAGACAGAGTAAAGCAGAGTATCCTCCCCAGTGGAAGCCTTATCCAAATCGGGTTGAAAACCTGAAAAGAACAAAAGACTGAGTAAGGAAGAATCTGCCCTCTTCCAGTCTTTGAGCTGGGACACTGGTCTTCTGCTTTTGGTATTAGACTGGAACTTATACAGCTCTTCTGGGCCTCCAGGCTGCCAACTGCAGACCTTGGAACTTCTCAGCCTCTAAAGCTCCGTGAGCCCATTCTTTGTAATAAATCTCTTCATTTATAAACACACACACAACCTACTGGTTCTGTTTCTCTGGAGAACCCAGACTAACACAGAGCCCAAATCAATGACTTCTACAGGTCACAGAGAGAGCCTATCACCTTTGAAATTATGCACTGGGGAACATCAGGCTCTTGCTGGAAACTTTCAGCTTCTGCTCACCTGAGACCTCCATAGCCCCTGTGGTAGAAGGGCTGAGGGAAGCAAAGTTCTAGAAGCTTTGTTCATATCAATAATGATGACAATACCCAAAGAGTTTGTATGAAATTGTCTCTTTTCACAAACAAAACAGCTCTTCTCACCGCTGATGAAGGAAAAATATTTAAGCCTTCACTTAAACCATTTCCCCAGGGAAAACAGGTGAGCCCATTTATTACATAGGACTGAAAAGGGAAGGTGGGAAAAAGAAACAGACTGGAGTCTAGTGAGGATGAACACTTCCCAGCTTCTTTCAAATCTCCAACACTCACTCCTAAAACAGAATTCTATTCTTCTCCTGCCTGAGTTCTCCACTCCAGCACAATCCTTTTGTCACACACGAAGGCAGCTGCCGCCACTGCAGGGTCCTGTATGAGAGAATCAGAATCTGCTCTAGATACGTAAATAAATCAGCTGGGACAAAAGACAGAAATGGCAAGGGAAAAAGAATAATTTTGAAGAAACACATCAACACTACAATGAACATCATCAACTTATTATGAGAAATCCAAATAACAGTAGCAATCATTGGTTGAGTGCTTTCTTTGTGTCATCACAGGCTTAGAACAGTGTTTGGAGCCTGCCAGTGCCACATAAAGTATCAGCTGTTTTTATTATTTAATCATGTTGCAAGTTAGAGCAAGTGAAGGAGGAAGAAGAGACATCTGAACTGCTCCTTGAAGAATGAAGTGGATTTTAGCAGGCAGGTCATGGGAAGGATGGGATAAGGCATCCAAGACAGAGCCAGAGGCAGAGTAAAGCCCATATACAATTGGGGAACCGCAAATTTTCCCGTCCTGTGGAATATAAAGCCTTGGAGTTTGTTTTGGAGGTTGGGGGAGCAGTGGGAGACAGTGAGGCTGGTGCCACATGGGCTGACAAGTATGACTCCCATTCATGTCATCATGGAAATATACTACTGGAAATGAGGCCAGAACAGAAAGCCCAGGCTGCACACTGGGGACACAGTCTGGAGGGGGAAACAGACGAGTAAAGAACTAACTATAAGGCAGGTGGTAGACGCCATGATGGAGATGTACAGAGCCATGTGATAACCTCAGAGCAGAGGACGGGTTTTTTAGGAGAATGTGACCCCTGAAGGGACATGTATACGGCTTACTTTTGAGCACCACATCTTGCCACATAAAGAAGGGAAGAGCAGCTCTGGTGGAGGAATCAGCATGCACAAAGGCTCAGGGTGTGACAGTGGCTGGAAGCCTGAGGATCTCTGGGTCAGGTCAACGTGGCAGAGCATAGAGCCACGGTGAATGTGCAGATGACCAGGAAGCTAGGTGGGGCTTGGTGGTGAGAGGCCTTGACGTCCATGACATGGAGTTGTGGATTCAATCCATCTGTGATGAAGGCTTGTATGTATGAATGACTGGGGTTGTAGAAAGTTCTGCTGGGAGCCATGCAGAGGGGATGAGGCTGGAGGTCGGTAGACTAGTGAAGGCACTACTGGAGCAATTGTGCAGGACCTAATTAGATTCTGAGAGTGGGGGAGGCGAGTTGAGAAGGTTTGTAGCTTGGGTCAATGAACCAGTATAACGCCGTGACTGGAGTTAACCAGAACCTTACAAAGCAGATAGAACCTGTTAAAAGGTCAAACATTTGTTGAATGAATTCATTAGTGAAAGAATGGCTGGACAGAGAGGGATGGAGACACAGGACACAAAGTGGAAGCAAAACTGGTGGAAGTCAGGAAATGGGTTTGGTTTTGGATCTGTGGAAATTGAGATCCTTCCAGCAACCAGGTGAGGACACCACCAGTTGACTGATGAGTAGGAGATGTCTGCCATGAAAACTGCACGTGAACCCACTGGAGTTCATTACACTCTGCCTGTCCCTACCCAGGAGGTTACATCTTCCACCAAGGGGAGGTGCTTCCTGCAACTGCCTCTTTGTGGCCTCCAGCAGGGGGCAGCACAAAGGATGGGTCAGAAGAAAAGAACTCGGGCTTAAGTATGTGCGGTTTAAGCCATAGGTCTCTAGAAGCTTCTCTCACAGGTATGGAATTCAACCACAATGCCCACTGTGGTAAAGCACTGTTTTGATCCAAGAAGAGAGTGACGAACAGAATGACACTGAGACCAATTCATCTTTCAAGTAGAATCTCTGAGCTGTATCTTGTTTGGTTAAGAATGGAAATTCCACTTTTATTCCAAGCCAATCTTCTGATGCACCAAATTCAAGGATAAACGTTCATTCAAGAACTTTAAAAAAAAAAAAAAAGTGAGATCACAATGATTAAAAAACAAAACAAAACATTGTTTTGCAAGGGAGGGGCAAAACGGTCTTATCCTCAGTTGGGGCAGAATTCCTCATCCTAGTCTCTAGAAACAACACAGGGCCTTGAGCAAAAAAAAAAAAAAAAAAATTTTTTTTTGGTTGGGGGTGTTCATTTCCTCCTATGTAAAATGAAAGAATTTAATTAAATAACTTTGGATTAACTACCAGGGCTGAGGTTTATGATAAGATTGTGATTAGGGGCACAGAGAAGAAAATGTCTTAATAAGCACTTCTTTGTTGCCTGTTTGAGCCTTTCTTAGTAAACTAATACATTAACACTATTCCTGGAGAGAAAAATCTTGGAAATGACCCATTTCACCAACAGGAGAACATTTCCAGTAATTCACATGTGGTAGAGTTAAAAAAGAACCTAGCTCAGATAGGTCAGGGAAAAAATTCAAAATAAGTGTTTATTTTTCTGATCAAATCTAAACAATCGGTCTCAAAATAGAACAGCCCCAGAAAAGCCACAGACTCTTCCAAGTGGAAGTCCTCTACTCAGAGGAGGGTGACGCAGAGAAAAGAGGAAAAGGTATTTCCCTCCCATACCAAGGGAGTAGAGCTAACAATGTGTTTGTCAAACTCTTTACACATATTTAGGAGCAGAGCATCCTTTAGGCCAAAAGAATAAGCTGATTGCGAAGCACAGATACTTCCAACCAGAAGCCAAGTAGGGCATTTGGTCGGACAACAGGATACGGCTAAGCAAAATGAGGTCCTCCTCCACAAATCCTACAGTCTGGGTCAGAGCTTCTAGAGGTTGATCAATCCAGGGTCCGGTGGCTCAAATGTCTGAAATTGTCTCCCGTGCTTGCTGCTCCCTCTTCGCCAGGTAGCATGAGCCCTGGCTTCTGCTCAGTGAGTGCACACTCTCAACAAGCAGGAAGCTTCTGTATGGGAGTGAGAAGCTAGGACAAAAAACAATCAGCTAGAGTCTGGATGGTTGTGGAATGTTTTGCTGGGCAGAGTGAGATTGAAAATTGGTTGGAAAGGGGAAAAGGAGTCCTAAACACAAAGGACAGAACAATAAAGCTTACAAAAAAAGATAGAAGGTTAAAGAAAAAAACTTAGCATGCCCCAAGGTGGTGACAGATTTCTTATGACACAAGAGCGGCCATCTTAAATGAGAAGTCTGACCTGACTTCATTTTAAGATTAATAAATGATTCCATTTATGTAAAGCTCCAAACAGGCAAAACTAAACCACAGTGTTTAGGGAAGCACACTTAGGTTGAAAATTCTGGAGAGAGGCAAGTAAGTGATTGCCATAAAAGTCAGGGTAATGGTTTCTTTGGAAGGTTAAGAAGGGGGCTACGCCAGGGAACACTTTTGGAGTCTGATGAAGGCCTATTGCTTGATTTAGATGTGGTTCTATGGAAGCTCAGTTTATAATAATGCATTAACTTGTACATTTATGTCTTGTGTACTTTTCTGTGTGTATATGATACTGGACATAAAGGTTTTAAGAAAAAAAAAAGTGAAGAGGAAGCAGAGAGCTAGACTGAGAACGTGAGAATGTGCCCTAAGAACACGACCCCAGAGAGCTTACAGACAAGTTTAAGAAGAGCCAAGAAGGATGAAAAGAGAATAAGCTTGTCTTCTGTCAGTGATGATCAAAATTCAGACAAAGGTCATTCAAATCAACTTAAAAACACAAATATTATTAAGAAATTATTAATTTTTAAGATGTAATAATCTGTGTGTATTTACAGACTCCTTATCTTTTATTTTTTTATTTAAAAAAATTTCCTTAATGTTTATTTTTGAGAGAGAGAAAGAGAGAGCAAGGAAGGAAAGGGCAGAGAGAGAGAGAGAGAGAGGGAGACACAGAACCCGAAGCAGGCTCCAGGCTCTGAGCTGTCAGCACAGAGCCACCTACGTGCCCCATTAGAAATACATTCCAACACATTTATGACAGAAATGATATGACACCTGTGATTTGCTTCAAAAGAAACTCGGGCAAGAGGGGGACAGTTAGTGTATGGAGATCAGATGAAACGCCACTGGCTGTGAACCGCTGTGGCTGGGCAGTGGATACGTGAGGGTTCATTTGATATTTTCTCTACTGTGAAATTAAGTTTGGAAGTTACCATTATTTACCATTGTTTAAAAAAAATAACAAAAGAATACATTCTTTTTTTTTTTTTAAATTTTTTCTAATGTTTTCTTTATTTTTGAAAGAGAGCACACAAGTGGGGGAGGGACAGAGAGAGAGGGGAACAGAAGATCTGAAGCAGGCTCTGTGTTGCCAGCAGCAAGCTGATAGCGGGGCTCAAACTCACAAACTGTGAGATCATGACCTGAGCTGGTGTCAGACGCTCAACCAACTGAGCCACCCAGGTGCTCCAGGAATACATTCTTGGAAAGGCTCTAATGCTGGTTGTTCAACAGCCGGAAAGGACTCTCTCTCTGGCACTACAGATGAACGTATTTCTTGACATCCAGGGCCTCTCCTAGGCCTACACAGGCCCTGCTCAGCACCCAATCCCTCCCTCACCTAAACCAAGAGCCAGCAACAGTGCCCCCACACTGTCTTTCAACAACCAAAGTAAATGATTATAATAACTAAAGCCCCTTTCATCTTATAATTTCTTGGCAAGAATCTGGAAATGCCTCAAATACTTTTAGATGGGTGGGACCAAGTGGTATTAAATCCAAAAGCTCGTGCAAATATGTATTGGACAAAGGGTTTGTACCCCAACTTTAAAAAGAACTCATGAATCAACAGTAAGATGAATGATCCAATAAAAAAAAAACAGGCAAAAAATGTGAAGACACCTCAAAGAAGTAAATAGGTGGAGAGCCAATAAGCAATGGAAAGCGTTCAACATCATTAATCATTAAGGAAATGTAAATTAAACCACTTCATACACACTAAAGAGCAGAAATAAAGAGCACGCACCACGCTAAATACTGGTGAGGAGTTGGAAGAACCAGAATCCTCATACACTGCTGGTGGGCCTATAAAATGGGACAACTACTTTGAAGAATTGTTATGGAGGTAAATGTATAACCCTACAATTCTTCCCCAAGGGAAATTTTAAAATATGTTCAGGGGCACCTGGGTGGCTCAGTTGGTTGAGCACCCGACCCTTGATTTCAGCTCAGGTCATGATCTTGTGGTTCATGAGATCGAGCCCCACGTTGGGCTCTTCTGTGCTAACAGCACAGAGCCTGCTTGGGGTTCCCTCTCTCCTTCTCTCTCTGCCCCTTCTTCCCTCCCCTCTCTCTCTCTGTCAAAATAAAATAAACTTAAAATAAGTAAGTAAATAAATAAATAAAATATGTTCATAATAAGAACTGTCCAAGCTTATAGCCGCTTGTCCCACTCCAAGCTGGAAACACCTCCAACAACTGGAAAACAGAAATCGTGACGTGTTCATCCAATGGAGTACTTCTCAGCAATATCAAAGGACAAACTATGGATACATACAACAGAATGGATGAACCCACATACGTTAAAGGCATAGGTATGATTCCATTTATATGACATTCTAGAATGTGTAAAAAATGGCAGTGATAGGAGACCGAAGGTGACTGGGGGGGGGGGGGGGGAGGGGTGGCAGTTGACTAGAAAAGAGCATGAGGAAACTTTCTAGGGAGATAGAAATGTTCTACATCTTGCTTTGAGTGATATTTACATAACAGTTGTCCAAACACATTGAACTGGACACTTAAGATCTGTGCTTTTTTTTTTTTTTGAATCGAAAAAAATTTTGTTCTTTCCATCTAGGGGTAGGTGATCGAGAACTCCAGAGTGAACACATGGTACTTGCCTACTGGGCACATTCACCTTTCCACGAGTGATCACCACCCCCCTTCCTTCTCTTCTATTACCCGCTGTCCTGGTGAACAGCAAAAACCACCCTGTACCCATTTTCCCAAGACTGAAAATTGGGAGTCGTCCGTGATCTTCCTTCTTCCTTCCTCCTACTCAGTCACTTCCTGGATAGCTCCTGAGCCCACTCCACTGCCTCTTCTCCATCCCAACTGCCTTGGCTGGAGTTTAGATCCAGGTTGTTACACCTGCCTCCTGACCATTTCCAGTCTGGCTCCCTGGTCTATCCTCATCCAAACACAAAGCCTCTGCTTAACTTCCTCTTTCGCTCTCAATCACTCTGAGCATAAAGACCAAAGTCCTTAGCAAGAAAAGCAAAAGCAGTGAGTTCCTTTTGTGCATGGAGCAACTCTTTGCTTTAGCTGTTACAGCTGCCTCGAGCACCCTCCCACCACCCTACCCTTCATACTTCCTTCCCATCCCTATCTTCACAGCTGTCTACCTGATAAGTCTCCATTCTTCCTTAAGGCTTACATCAAGCATCACCTAGTCGTGGTCTTTTTTTTTTAACATTTATTTATTTTAGACAGAGAGAGAAACAGAGAGACAGAGACAGAGGGGCAAGTGGAGGAGGGACAGAGAGAGAGGGAGACACAGAATCCAAAGCAGGCTCTAGGCTCTGAGCTGTCAGCACAGAGCCTGATGTGGGGCTCTAACTCACGAGCTGTGAGATCATGACCTGAGCCGAAGTCAGACGCTTAACTGACTAAGCCACCCAGGCGCCGCCCCTAGCATCACCTATTTTTACAAGCCTAGGTATCCCTCCTCTGCACTCTGCCTCCAGACATCACCTTACACTGTGTGGGGCTTACTTACACGCTTATGAGATGGTTCCGATTGCATGAAAGCACTTTATGTATGTTAGCTCATTTAATAGCAATTGTCACTCTGCATGATGATTGGTCTTCTCTTTGTCTAAATGGTAAATAGGGACTATTTTGTTGCAATTTTTCCCTCATACCTTTTCAGGTACTAGGAAAGTATAGGTATGAGCTTAAGGATTTGTTGAATTAATGAATCTCAATACAAGTGAAGGCACGGACTGGTAGCTACATCATTTTACTCCAACAAGCAAAGTGAGCATCTAGGGCAGACTAGCTACTGAGCTTTCTACCTGGCGTACTATCGCAAAGCCCAGCCATATCTGGAGAAGTCCGCAGAGGAAGTCACATGCCATGCCAATCCTCAGATGTCTCAACTGCTTTACTCTCTTCTTTCGCTACAAGCAGCTCCTTACAACCACCTCAAAGTAACTACTGTGTACCTTGCATCATTCTGGCCTCCCACACACATGGTCTCATTTAATCCCCACAACAGCCCTGAAGGTGGGCATCGTCATCATCCCCGAGTTTACATATGAGAAAACTGAGGTTCTGAGACGGTGCAGAAACTTTGTTTAAAGAACCAGACTTGTGGGAAGCCACTTGTTTAAGGTGAGATTGACTCTATCAACAGCTGGGGATTTCAGGAGGTGATTGACTTGCAACCTCCCAAGAAGTGATAAAAAGCAGAGAACCAGGTGCTCAGTCAGTTAAGCGTCTGACTTTGGCTCAGGTCATGATCTCACAGCTCGTGAGTTAGAGCCCCGCGTGGGACTCTGTGCTGACAGCTCAGAGCCTGGAGCCTCCTTCGGATTCTGTGTCTTCCTCTCTCTCTGCCCCTCCCCTTCTTCCTCTCTTTCTCTCTCTCTCAAAAATAAATAAACATTAAAAAAAAAAAAAAGCAGAGAACCTGGTGGTTCAGTTGGTTGAGCATCTGACTCTTGACGTTGCTCAGGTTGTGATCTCTCAGGCGTGGGATTGAGTTCCTTGTCAGGCTCTGTGCTGGGCACAGAGCCTGCTTGGGATCCTCTCTCTCTCTCTCTCTCTCTCTCTCTCTCTCTCTCTCTCTCACTCTGCCCTTCACCTGCGTGCACACATTCACTCTCTCTCTCTCTGTCTCAAAATAAATAAACATTAAAAACAAAAAGGCAGAGAACTATCCTGATAGAACTGTAATCCCATGGAGTACAGAGCCTGCAGAATGCTAGGAAAGCGAGCTGGACTCTACTTGGCCACGTGGAACCAGGAGACAGAAGCCAAGGCCAGGCCAAGGAGAAGGAGCAGAAATTGGGCAGGTGGGTGGTCCCGTCTTTCCTGAGGAAGGGTAGGGTGAGGGAAAGATCTGTAGGCAACTGACCCAACTTCTCCCCCACGTGTCTGAGACCTCAGTTCACAGGATCTAAAACTCCTCATTTTTTTTTATTTAACTTTATTTTTTAAAATTTACATCCAAATTAGTTAGCATATATAGTGCAACGATGATTTCAGGAGTCGATTCCTTAGTGCCCCTTACCCATTTAGCCCATCCCCCCCTCCCACATCCCCTCCAGTAACCCTTAGTTTGTTCTCCACATTTATGAGTCTCTTTTGTTTTGTCCCCCTCCCTGTTTTTATATTATTTTTGTTTCCCTTCCCTTATGTTGATCTGTTTTGTCTCTTAAAGTCCTCATATGTAAAACTCCTCATTTTTAAGTGGAAAAGAAAAGACTAGTTTTCTGTCTTTTCCTCCCATTTTTTCTTCCCACCAACCTGTGGAAGACGTGTGCCCATTGGGCCGGAGGGTAGCAGCTGGAGGAAGAAGAGAGCTGATTTGGATGAGGGACCTGGCTCGCTCTCACTAAATCCCAATTTCCCAGACAGGGAACCACCCTGTCCACAGCCCAGGCCTCTCCTCTTCTCTCCCCTGGCTCACAGGCAGGGGCTGCTTGCTGGCTATTGTAAAAGTAGTCTCTGTTCTTGGAGTTCAACCAGCACAGGCCTCAAATTTCCGTGACACCCACAGCTGGCAGTCCCTCCCACACCACCTTCGTGACCTGAGGCTAAAGAAGGAAAAAGCTGGCCATAAACGTCCTGGGCCAAGAAACTAAAGCCTCCTCCCAAGAGAGATCACCCATGAGAAGACCCTCTGGATTCCTCCCCGGAAAGCAGGCACGACACCGGAAGCAGAAGTTCTCATAAAGACAAGCACGAGGAAAGCTCCCTTCACAAGGATTGTAGGGATAAGTGACCCATACAGTGCACAGTACAGAGATAGGGCAGCAAGATCACAAGACGTGGGCCTAGTCAGGGGGATGAGCACAGCTAAAGAAAGACTGGGTGGGGAGTGCTGTGGATGTGATGTGGGGTGTGGTCAGCAAAGAGCAGAGAAAATCAGGGTGCACAAAAGCAGGTTCTGAAGTGTGCCCAGCACTGCGGGGGGTGGGGGGTGACATTCAGTGGTCGCAGGAGAAGGGTTAAGCTGGAACTAGGGGGAAGGAAGTATCCCTCCATCTGGCCATCCATCTACCTTGTTAACACATCTTCTGGTCCCTGATCTGGTTTTCTAGCCACCAGAGAACAGGGAAATGCAGTGTCCAGGATAGAATACAAACATTCAGAAGCCAGGACAGGGGTGCATGGCCCTTGTGAATTAATCAGCTAGCCTGAGCTGATGTCTGACCCCAAGGGTCTCACCACCTATGGATGTCCTAGGAAAACGTGTCTCTAGAATGTGAACGAACAGATCTTTAGCAGCTACATCCCAATAACTGGTCTAGAACCCAGGGAACCAGAGGCCAAAAATATGGTTTTCACATACTCACATATGATTAATCAACCCCACAAAATTACTTGGTAAACTGAAGTACCCGGTGGAGAGCTGGCCGGCCTCACCTTAGTAACAGTCATACGCTGCTGGCCAGGGCGGCCCACCTACCTGCACTTGTAATTTCTAGAGACTGTAAAAACCAAGTGTTAGAATTTGTTATTTCTTATTATTATCATTAACTTGTGGGTTTTTCTCCAGATATATAGCTGAGGACAAGGAAGAGCGACTGAGGTATGCATGAAAAAAGAGACTGGGGGTGGCTGGTGGCAAAGTCGTTTAAGCATCCGACGCTTGATTTCGGCTCAGGTCATGATCCCAGGGTCATGGGATGGCGCCTTGTGTCGGGCTCTGCACTGAGTGTGGAGGAGCCTGCTTAAGATTCTCTCTCTCTGCTCTCCCCTGCTCTCTCTCTCTAAAATAAAAATTAGGGGCGCCTGGGTGGCTCAGTCAGTTAAGCGGCCGACTTCAGCTCAGGTCATGATCTCGCGGTCCATGAGTTCGAGCCCCGCGTCGGGCTCTGTGCTAACAGTTCAGAGCCTGGAGCCTGTTTCGGATTCGGTGTCTCCCTCTCTCTGACCCTCCATGCTCTGTCTCTCCCTGTCTCAAAAATAAATAAAACGTTAAAAAATAATAATAATAAAATTAAGTTAAAATTAAAAATAAGGCTCTTAAAAAAAAAAAAAAGAGGAGTCTGGGGGCACCCGGGTGGCTCAGTTGGTTGAGTTTCTGACTTCAGCTCAGGTCATGATCTCGCGGTTGATGGGTTCAAGCTCTGTGTCAGGCTTTGTGCTGATGGCTCAGAGCCTGGAGCCTGCTTCAGATTCTGTGTCTCCCTCTCCCTCTGCCTCTCTCCTGCTCATGCTCTGTCTCTCTCCCAAAAATAAACATTAAAAAGAAAACTTAAAAAAAAAAAAAGAGGAGTCTGGCTGAGCATATCATCTGGCAAGAGCCATCTTAGGGGAAAGAGGGACATCCAAGACAGAGCAGTCCCGAGCCAGGTCTCCCAGGTGGGATAGACTGGCACAGGGGAGAGAGATCCAGAAAAATGGCCTTGGCAGGATGACAGGTCCCATAATGATCAGGCAAGCCTTGGATGGCAAACGTATTAACAGATGTGCATGTCTGAGCAGGAGGCTGGCCGTCAAAAGGGTTAAGGATTCTGTAGTGAATCTCCTACTTCGTCCTTTCATTTCTCCTGTTCAGTTTTTCAGCCAGGAATGGTCTCTGGAATTAAATGGCCTTTCCCTCCTTTTTTTGCACATGCCCCATTCTGAAGACAGGCTCCGTGCCCCCCTGGGGACTGCGATGCTTGCTTTTGATGTCTCTTGGGAAATTTTGAACAAAGGCTCTAAATACAGCTCAAAACCCTTGCACAGAACCACACAAAAGGCAGAAGGAGGCTTGTATGACATGGAACCCATCAGAAGTAAAAGGCTCTGTGTCCAGGGCCCGTGACACTCGGATCGGGATACAGGATTTCTCTAACCAAAGCTCCTGGGTCCCAAGTGTAAGGCAGACTGGATTCCTTTCAGGAAACCATGCATGGGTATGCTCTTGTACAGAATTTCTCCAACGTTATTCTTGGCTCTGCTAACATTGCTTTGGCTTTAAAAAATCAATAAATAAAGCAAGCAGAAGGTCCCTTCACATCCGGGCCGGACTAAAAGGGCTTTGCCCTTACCAAGCCAAAGGAATATTCAGTTCAAGCAGATATATTATGCTGGATACTTTCACTTGATTTTTCCTTGGGAGGACCAGCAGTGCACGGAAGGCTTTGCTACGTATGACAATCAGTGTTGCTAAGCTACCAAAAGTCACTGTAGTGAGAGAAGAGCCAGAGATTGGGGGGCTGGTTGGTAGGACATCAGCAGGAGAAAGGGAAGAAGGGAGAGGAAATCAAGTCCCAATCACACAATGATTTTTAAGTGTCTGAAGGGACATTGCCGACTCCTGAAAGTTTCAGTTCTAGAAAGTGGATCAAAATCCTTTCCAGTGATCCTGACATGACATGACATAAAGAAGGTATAGAAAGAACAGCTCTTACTCCTCTGGGCACTTTGATCCTGATCTAAATCAAAAGGAAGAATGCCTTGATCTCATTCTATTATTTATTCTAACATGTTTGCCTGACAACCCGGGTACAACAAACTTTTATCTAGCAGGAGCTCAATAAACACTTGGTGGTGGACTGGCCAGTGCTCTCCCAGGGAGGAGATGACCAGTGGTCTCCCGGGGAAGAGACCACAGGGATGGAGGGTCAGCGGGGGAGGGGAGAAGAGGGTGTGTGCAAAGCTGTGCAGTACCAGGCTGCCTGTGATTCAGAGGGTGTGATGCAGGAAGCTGTCACTCATAGGCTTTTGTCACCAAAGTCAACGAGCATACTTTTTTTGCACCACATAGTGGAGTTTTTCCAGTTTTCCCCCTTCCGTTAAAATCCTACAGCTTGCTTCTCCCAAGCAAAGAGGCCAAGAAAAGAATCCATATTGTCAGAACTAGCCACAAGGTAAACAAAGACAAAGAAAGAGTGTGCTAGCCAATTAAACAGAAACGCAGGCTCCTGGCAGCGACATGACCCAGTTTTTCCATTCACTTGATGTAAGTAAACCCCCTTTACTGAGATGGCCCCTTTGGCTTCAGGGGGGAAAAACAAGAAAGGTTTTTCATGTGTTTCTACAAGGCTTCTCTACCTTCTAAGAAACAGCAAAATTCCATTAAACCCAATTCCCATTCAATGGAAAGGAAGCAGGCAGGGCTTTGGCAGCACACAGGCCTGGGTTCGAATCCTTGTTCTGTTTCATCCAAACCAGTAGCCCTGAGGTCCAGAGCAAGTCGGCTGAGCCTGTCCAAGCCTCAGTTCCCTCGCTTACAGAACAGAGACGTCAGTAACCATCACACAGGTTGCTGACACAACTAGAAAAGACAATCCATGTTCAGAAAAGTAAGTGTTCCTTTCCCTGCAACTTGGAATCACACCACACCTAAGGGATGTAGTGCAGGTACCATGGAAAGCGCAGAAAAGGACAGAAGACTGGGCTTAAGGAGCTTTTTATGTTGTTTTTAAAAAAAAAATTTTTTTTTAATGTTTATTTTTTTGAGAGAGAGAGACAGTGTGTGAGCAGGGGAGGGGCAGAGAGAGAGAGGGAGACACAGAATCCGAAGCAGGCTCCAGGCTCTGAGCTGTCAGCACAGAGCCCGATGCAGGGCTCGAACTCACCGGCTGTGAGATCATGACCTGAGCTGAAGTCAGACGCTCAACTGACTGAGTCACTCAGGCGCCCCTATTTTGTTTTTTTAATGTTTATTTATTTTTGAGACAGGGAGAAACAGAGCATGAGTGGGGGAGGGGCAGAGAGAGAGGGAGACCCAGAATCTGAAGCAGGCTCCCAGAATCTGAGCTGTCAGCACAGAGCCCAACACAAGAATCGAACCCACAAACCGTGAGATCATGACCTGAGCCGACGTTGGACACTTAACCGACTGAGCCACCCAGGCGTCCCTTAAGGAGCTTTTAATGGGAAAAAAAAAAAAAAAGGAGGGGGACTACTCCACATCTCAGAACAGGGGAAGGTTTGGCAAGATTTTTAAGGCTTTAAAAAACCAGGGTATGTTAAGGTCTTCAAACTACAGCTGGGATGTCAGAGGACTTTTCTAGATACCTTGGAACTTACACAAACACTGACTGGTCCACTCAAAATGCCAGACTCAAAAAACAAGATCCAGAAAGCTAGGAGTTTTTCTAATTCTTAGAGCACAAGGAGAAAGCACCCTTGTGGTTAAGGGCTTATGCCCGTCAGTAAACAGGTTCAGATCTCAGCCCCGCCACCCACCAGCAATGCGACCCATGCCTGCTTGGAGGAGTTGGTGAGAAAGGCAGACCACTACACCCAGTCCCCGAGCGTGTAAAATGCTTACTAAGGGGTGAAGTTCCTGTTGTTGCAAAACATTGAAAAGCTCTGAGCCCTGATACACGGAGTGATTTTGCAATTCGGTGTGTTGAGAAGAAGATGGTGGGAAGGCAGAGATAAATGAGAAATGCAGACAGATTCATCCTGGGGGGTTGTGCAGGATGCAAAATGAGAGCGGTGCCTGGGGTTTCAAGTTTAAGGCCATGAATACTTCAGAGCCCACGGATACTCCTTGTACTTCAGAGGGAGGAACAAAGCGCCGGAATGCTTTGTCTTTGCTCCCCCTGGACTTGCCACACAAAATGTACCCCTCACTCACAAAGAGCATGCAGGAGCACAGCCAGTTCGTAATCCCTACCATTCATTAGTCTACAGCAAAACGCCCCAAACCTAAGGTCCAAACTTACCAAGACATCAAATTCAAAACAACAAAAGTCGACACCTCATATGTAAAGGATCTTAATTAAACAGTGTCAAAAATGCAAATGTGTATGCAGTGTCTGGACCTACTGATTATGAAATAAACTTGATTAAGAACAAATCCCTTTTAAGAAGAGGAAAAGAACCCGGCAACGCTCATGAACATCAAATGCTGTTCTCAATTAGCCCTTTTCCTCCGAACTTCACAAAGTACCAGCAGGTGGGAGATAATTAACGTTTTAATAAAACTTGTTTTACATGCCTGAGTTGGAACCTTTTTGTTCTGCAAAGCTTTTCCCTGTCCAGCCCCAAGATGCACCCACAAAGTAAGATTTTTTTTCACAACATTATTTTTCTGGTTACATTTTGGGGGTTTATAACTTCAGGAAGATGAAGGTAGAGGAGGTAATTTATGAAAAGGAATATTTCTCTTTATCCATATTTACATTCTGCAGGGGAGGGAGCTGGGTTTTTCGGTTCTACTCCATGCCTATCAGGGGAATAAAGTCCTTGCTCTCACTTGACAAGATTTACAGAGCAATGGGAGGTCTGCAGACTGATACAAACTGTACAGCCCACTTCATGGGTGCACCCCCTCCCCCCCCCCCCATTTGCAAGAACTGCTGACTTTGACAGCTTGGATTTTTCCCTTTAAAGACAAATCTCTTGTCTTTAAATGCAGTCTTCTTGTAGCTTCTCACCCTCACCTGCAAACCTCAACATCCACGTGAGCCTGTTTCAGTATAAAAATGCTGGGGCACCTGGGTGGCTCAGTCGGTAAAGCGGCCGACTTCACCTCAGGTCACAATCTCGCGGTTCATGAGTTGAAGCCCCGCGTCGGGCTCCGTGCGGACAGCTCAGAGCCTGGAGCCTCCTTCAGATTCTGTGTCTCCCTCTCTCTCTCTCTCTCTCTGCCCCTCCCCTGCTCACGCTCTCACTCGCCCGTGCTCGCTCGCTCTCTCTCTCTCTCTCAAAAATAAACAGTAAAAAAAATGCTAATGCTTGAACATTTTTCACTGAGTAGGTCTTCACAACTTACGTCCTGCTGCCCATAACACAATGTTGGCAGCACACAAACGAACAGTATACGCTGCAGAGACCAACTCATAAAGCCATTCTAAGCTGAGACATGGAGGAGCACTGTCTTCCTTTTCAGAAAAGGAAACCGAAGCACTTGAGAAAAAGAACTGTGTTGCTTGCACATGGGGGATCAGAACCCAAGACCTGGGCTTTTACTTCTGGATGGATCAGAGACTACATCCCATCTGAGAGTAACCTAAGCTAACCCCACCATGCACAACCCAATCATTATAATTTCTGGCATTTTAATTGGACTCAGACCTCAGGGTTTGAATTTAAGAGGGTGAGAGCTACAGGAATCTGTGTAGGGATTATGGCTGGAAGGTTGCCTGCAAGTTACAGTTTATTTTCTCCTCAGGCCTTTCCAAACCCCCACCCCCCACCCCCACCCTCCCATCGGCTGCCTCTGCTCTGCCACGGCAGGGACAGGACGGCCACCATCCAAACACCATGTTCCTTTTCAGCGCTGGAGCCTCTCAAGCCCGTTCCCACACAACCACGCCTGTACAAGGGTCTGTACGGCGAGGCTTTCCCATCTGGGCACTACTGGCATTTTGTTGGGGTGCTGCCTTGTGGGTTAGAGCATATTGGCAGCACCCCTGCCCTTTATGCGTTAGATACCAGTAACACACACCCAGTTGTGACCAGCAAAAAATGTCTCCAGAAGGCACAGGAGAGTTTTAGGGCAGAGAAACTATTCTGTGTGATACTGTAATGGGGGACACGTGTCATTATGCATTTGTCAAAACCCACAGAATATACAACGGAGAGAATGAACCCTAATGTAAACGATGGACTTTAGTTAAAAATAATGTATGAATATTGGCTCATCCTTGTAACAAATGTACCACATTAATGTAAACTGTTAATAATAGGGGAAACGGTGGGGGGGGGGGCGGGTTGGAAGAAAGGGGGTATATGGGGATTCTTTGTACTTTCTGTTCAATTTTTCTGTAAGCTGAACTGCTCTAAAAAATAAAGTGTGTTAATAAACCTACAAGTACACAGAACAACTGATGGTTTCCAGAAGGGGGGATGGGTGGAAGGATGGGCAAAATGGGTTTTGTTCCTTTTTTTAACGTTTATTCATTTTTGACAGACAGAGTGAGCAGGGGAGGGGCAGAGAGGGAGACACAGAGTACAAAGCGGGCTCCACACTCTGAGCTGTCAGCACAGAGCCTGATGCGGGGCTGGAACCCATGAACCATGAGGTCATGACCTGAGTCGAAGTCAGACACTTAACAAACCCAGGCGCCCCCAAAATGGGCTTTTAAAAAAAGAATGAATCATAAAAAAATTGTAATTAAAAAATTAAGTTTATTAATTAAAAAAAAAAAGTCCCTAGACACTGCCATATGTCCTTATAGGGCAAAACTGTTCCCAGTTTTACAGTCCGTATACTGCTGTATGGGGCAGGCTAAGTCCCTGGAATGAGCTGACCAGTCCAGCTGTATCCAGTCACACTTCAGGATGGAAAAGGGGAGTTTTCTGGGTGTCCGGGGATCACAGACACTCTTCTAGAGGATAATCTTATTAGGAGAGAAAGTACCTCTCTTAGGAAAGTCCAGGCAAAGTCCACACAGAGGGACCCAATCCTCCTGTCCTGGCCTCAAAGACAGCAACTCGGACACTACATGCCGTCTTAGGCAAGGATGCCCTCTTTAGTGTCCCCTTTGTCAAGACTGATCTCTAGGCCCATAAGGAATGGAGAGCCCTGGGCTTCCAAGAGGCCAAAGCAGTATCTAAATCACACCCGAGATGCTTCCAGTGGCAGCTGCCACGACTCACCTGGGTGTTTCTGTCCGAGGGCTCTGGCAGAGTTACAATGGGGACAGCGACCCGTGTGCACTACCCTCTGCTTTGTACGCCCCCCAGAATGCATGATGAGATGTGACAACATCAAGTGTGCATCCACTAGGCAGACAGCAGTGCACACACACACCTGGAACATGAACAACACGGGTGTTGTTACCAGTAACAGAGTCGATGCCCCCCCACACACACACCCCCTTGACTCCTGACTCCTCCTTTCACCTGTGGTCTCATTTCCTTCCTCTCTCCTCTTATCCTGTCACCCCTTCCTTTGACAGTGCAGCTTCTCTCAAAGAAAGAGGACAAAACGAGGCTCCCCAGAGAGGCAGAAAAACAAGGGATGACAATACACACATTGGGAGGAACGCTCGGGGCACGCCTCCGCAAAAAAAGTCAGGCAGGTGGGCAAACCGCACGAATGAGCATTCCCAAGCAGCTGCAGTGATACTGTCCGGCTTAGAAAGACCAGAGCTCTCCCAACACCGTTAATTTTTCTCTCCACTCTCAAGCTCTTCCAAGGTTGGACCTTTTGGTAACATGGGCCTTACGAATTGCTCCTCCACCTTTCCAGGCTGCCGGGAAGATTAAACACGATCATGTGCATCGAGCACTTAACCTGGTGCCCGGCACACAAACTGGCCCTCGAACAACACAGGTCTGAACTGCGCGGGTCCACTTAGACGCGGATTTGTACGGTTCTGAAAAGACAGTTTCTTTTCCTTCCGATTTCCTTAATAACGTTTTCTTCTCTCTAGCTGACTTTAGTGTAAGAACACAAGATATAATACATATAACATGCAAAATATGTGCCAATCGACTATGTTACTGGTAAGGCTTCCAGTCAATAGTATTGGTAGTGAAGTTTGTGGGGAGTCCGAAGTTATAAATGGAATTTTAACAGCGCGGGAGGGTGCCCCTAGCCCCGTGTTGTTTAAGGGTCAACTGTACGTGTTTACTAGATGGTTTCAGCTATCATCTAAATTTGTACATCGGGGCACCTGGGTGGCTCAGTCAGTTAAGCGTCCAGCATCCGACTTCGGCTCAGGTCATGATCTCACGGTCTGTGAGTTCCAGCCCCACCTCAGGCTCTGTGCTGACAGCTCAGAGCCTGGAGTCGGCTTCAGATTCCGTGCCTCCCTCTCTCTCTACCCCTCCCAGCTCATGCTCTCTCTCTGTCATGCAAAAATAAACATTAAGAAAATTAAAAACAAATAAATAAATAAATAAATTTGTATGTCAACTTCTAGCTAACTCTAAACACTTATTAAGCCATCCATTTCCCCCCACTTATCTTATCAATCCTAGCCCAGGGAAATTTCTGTGGAATTGACATTCATTTTTATGGACAGAGCTGTTCCTGGCAACAGGAGCTTCTCATCAGGTTCAGAACTCCCTTAAACCCAGGGCGCCTGGGTGACTCAGTTGGTTAAGCTCTGACTCTTGTTTCTGGCTCAGGTCACAGTCACGTGGTTTCCTGAGTTGAGCCCCATGTTGGGCTCTGTGTTGCCAGGGCAGAGCCTGCTTGGGATTCTCTCTCCCCACCTTCTCTCTCTCTTTGCCCCTCCCCCACTCATGCTGTCTCTGCCTCTCAAAACAAATAATAAACTTTAAAAAAAAAACAAAAAACCTCCCTTAAACCCATCCCAAGAAACACTTCAGCCTCTCCAGATCTCTGAGACTTTAAATAAAAAGGACCAAGCGGCACAGATTACCAAAACTGACTGAGGGCTCTACCATAGCGTGTGCCCATTCGACAGCTCATCCCATTTCTCAGTTGCCTCATATCACAGAGAATATTCTCTTTCTCTCTCTCTTCCCCACTCCCCCCAAACCAGGAGTGCCTTCATATCCCTCACTGTTTAGATTATGCCTCTCAGAAAAATCCCTGCAGGAGATAAACACAGGATCTGTAATGGGAACTCCAGCACACCCAACAATAGTGCCACTGTCACACATGTGTGAGCTTTCGTGAAAGCAAGGGATTGGCAACGCGGGGCTGCCATGCCCAGGAAAATTATTTCCTGTGGGAAAAATAAAACAACCTTCAGCTCCTGGCAGGTCCCGGGCAAGCCCAAGCCAGGCTCACCGGAGAACTTGAACGCTCCATCTTTGGAAACGGAGGCAGACGTAAGGGCTGTTCCCGCCCGCCCTGGAGTGCCCAGTTGGGGGAAAATCAATGCTGCAGCATCAGGGACCTGGTTTTTTCCCAGCACAGCATAAACAAAACCACCACTGCTGGGGGACAATCAATTAGCAAGATGAGTCATGTGGTCAAGAGAAAAAACAACAACAAAAAGAAACTCCATTTCTTTTTGAAAGCACGTTCCAGGGTCGGATGCATTTTTATCCCATCAGTCAGATGTAGAAAGGTGATCGCTTAAATTCAATAGGAGAAAGAAAAGGCTGGGCAGCCTCAGTGACATCCTGTATGCTCTGCTATTATTGAAAGGAAATAGAGAAATTACAGACAGCATAATCTATTAGCTTCAGCGCACCTCAGTATCACGGTGATCAGCAAAGACTTCTTCGATGCTGTGTGCTCTTCAACTCAGAGTTAAATGAATTCTTGGTTCAGGATTATTTAAGGATGACCTGACATAACGCACTTAGAAGTTTCCACGGATGGAGCCGGCTGAACAACACTGAATTCTCAAGTAACTACCTACCCGCTGCCACTCCTTTCTTTCCTCCTATTCATCTTTGTTCCTACCTCAGCCCTCCCCCAAACCCCTCCAGGCAGTTTTTCCCCAGCTCAGGGTTTCTTGACCTCAGCTCTTCGTGGCAGGGGGCTGTCCTGTGCACTGCAGGACATTTAACTGCACTCCCGCTCCGCCCTCCACCCCCGCCCCCCACCCCAGTCATGACAAATAATCCCCACAGGTGCAAAGCCCCCCTGGTTTGAGAACCCCTTCCCCAGTCTACTGTACTGTGCTCATTGGGGAGCAAATTCCCTTTTACCTCCCATTGCCTGGGATACTTTTTGGTCCCAATTTTATCTCCTAAACTTCTATTTTGCTTCTGGGAATCAGTTTGGGTGTCACCTCCTCTGAAAAACTATGACACTCCACCTTGCCACTCCCCCCTCCAGCACCAAAAAAAAAAGGGGGGGGGGGAAGGGGCTGGGATTCCTCCTCTGTGTGCCCACCCTGCCTCATGCATGCTTTTCTGGTAGCACCTACATTACAGTATCATAATGGTCTCCTTACTTCATTATTTAATAATTCATCCATATGGGGTGCCTGGGTGGCTCAGTCGGTTAAGTGTCCAACTTCGTTCGGCTCAGGTCACGATCTCACTGTTTGTGAGTTTGAGCCCCACGATGGGCTCTATACCGACAGCTCAGAGCCTGGAGACTCCTTCAGAGTCTGTCTCTGTCTCTCTGCCCTTCCCCCACTAAAGCTCTGTCTCTTTCTCTCTCAAATATAAACATTTAAAATTTTTTTAAAATTCATCCATCCATTAATGCAACCGATTTTAAAGTGCTGTATAGGAAATATGGCCATGAATGAGACACTTGGACTCCTGCTCCTGTAGGCTCATATTCTAGTGATGGAAGACAGGCAATAAATAATTACAAATAAAATGGCAGGGGCTCCTGGATGGCTCAGTTGGATAAGCATCTGACTTCAGCTCAGGTCATGATCTTGTGGACAGTCTGGTCCATGGGTTCAAGCCCCATGTCAGGCTCTGTGCTGACAGCTCAGAGCCTGGAGCCTGCTTCGGTTCTGTGTCTCCCTCTCTTTCTGCCCCTCCCCACTCACACTGTCTGTCTCTCTCTCTCTCTCAAATAAACATTAAAAAAAAATGGCAGACATTAATATAAGCTATAAAGTAAATATAGCAGATCTCTCCCCACAAGGAGACTTAGCTCCTTAAGAGCAAAGACTGCTTTATTCATTATTGTATCTATAGGAATTAGCATTGAGCCTTAAAAACACGAAAACAAAAAACCAGCATTTTCCGCTTTGTCTCTAGGCATATGTCATTTTTTGCTCTCTGTCATGGAGATTTAGGTACAGGGACTCTCTCCTGGGATACAGTAAGCTTCTTGAAGGAAGGATCCTGCCCAATTTGTATATAAATTTTATACAGAAAAATCAGAGGGTTTTGTTAAATGATTTTCCTCAAGCTATGGTTTTTAACACTGAAATTTTTTCTAAAGATAAAGCAGAAATGCTTATATGAAGAAAAAAGCATTTTGGAGATGGAGAAACTGAGGCTCAGAAATGGTGACTTACCCAAGGTCAGAAAAGCCAGTCAACTGGACTGAATGTCTGGCACTAAAACCCAAGCTTCCCTCCCACATACCACTGCCGCTTACAGAAGCCAGACAGATGCAAATCGGGTAGAAATGTCAGGAGAAAACCTCTCTCCTCACAGAAGACTGTTGGCAAACTGTGGCTAGCATGTAGGTGGTGAGTTTATTTACAGGCAAAAGGGATCTGCTGGTCAAAGAGGAAGAAAAATGAATGACATTAATTTTTCATTCTTACCACTGGGACTGGGCCTAAACTTTAGCACTTTATAAGAAGGCCAAAAACCACTCAAAAGCCAACGCCTACAAAGAAGAGGGCCAAACATTTCTGCCTTTTTCTTTTCAAGAAAGAGAGGTTTGCAATATTTACAAGCTCGGGGTTGTTCTTGTACAGATGTTAAAAAATGACCCAATCTGTGGGGCTAGAAGCACCTTCTAAGAGGCAGAGGTTCCGAGGAACAAGCATGCACTTTAGGAAGTCCGACATGCATTCATGGGGTGTCTGCGTGGCTCAGTTGGTTAAGTGTCCCACTCTTGGTTTCAGCTCAGGTCATGACCTTACAGTTACTGAGTTTGAGCCCTGAATCAGGCTCTGCCCTGACAGTGCAGAACCTGCTTGGGATTCTCTTTCTCCCTCTCTTTGCCCCTCCCCTGCTTGCTTTCTCTTTGCCCCTCCCCTGCCTGCTCTCTCCATCTGTCTCAAAATAAACAAACTTAAAAAGGCGGGGGGGGGGGGGGGGGGGGGGGGGGGGGGAACCTGAGCGATTCAGTCGGTTGAGGGTCTGACTTTGGCTCCCGTCATGATCTCACGGTTTCTGAGTTTGAGCCCCACAGAAGGCTCGCTGCTGTCAGCCTGTCAGCGCAGAGCCCACTTTGGATCTTCTGTCTCCTCTCTCTGCCTCTCCCCCACTTGCACTCTCCCCAAAATAAATGAAATTTAAAAAAAAAAAAAAAAAAAAGGAAGGCTGACATGCATTCAAATTTGCACCCACTTAGCCTCTCCAAATTCAGGAATCTGGAAGGAAGGGGTATGATATCTAAGTGGAGAGGGATAACAGTACCCACTGTTACAAGCCAACGTTATCTTCTTCCTTTTCTGCAGTTCATGCCAGGGAAGGACCTTGACCTGGGAAATAGGCCAGCTGGTTTCACCTGCGAGCTCTGCCCCGACTCAGAGTGACTCAAGTACTGCAGCCGCCATGACCTCTCGCTTCCTCACTGGAACCTACCTCAGACAACATAGGACTAAAGGACGCTTTGTCAGTTAAAACCAGCAAGGTGCCAGAGGGCAAGCTGTAGGGACTCAATAAATGTTAGCTAAATCTGAATCAACTGGATTTTGTCCTATAAACACTCATCAGGAAAGTTCCCCCCTCAACTTGGGAGTTTAAACACGGCCTGATGCAGTGCCATCTGTCAGCTGGACAGTGATGCTGGCAGGAGGTTCCAGCCGTTCCATGGTCATGGTCCCAAAAATACCCCGGGTGTTTACTCCAGCTGATGAGTCAAGACTGAACCTGAAACCAAGGGAAAGTATTACTACTCACCACCTACCTCTCACCAATCTTACCACTGTTCACACACACAAAGAACAAATATCTGTGATCCTACCCAGACATAAACCAACGTGAGCTCTATCATTCTTAAAAAAAAACTATAGCGTTAGGGGCGCCAAGGTGGCGCCAGGGTCATTTGAGCATCTGGCTCTTCATTTCGGCTCAGGTCATGATCTCAGAGTTCATGAGATCAAGCCCTGCGGAGGGATCTGTGCTGACAGCATGAAACCTGCTTGGGATTCTCTCTCCCCCTCTCTCTCTGTTCCTCCCCTGCTCTCTCTCCCTCTTTCTCTCTCAAAATAAATAAACACTAAAAAAAAAATTTTTTTAACTATAGCAGTAACAGGAAAACAAAATTTCTTAAACTTCCAATATCTACAACCTTCAAGCAAGAAGGTATCAGAATGTCTTTGTGAAGCCCAAAACTCACGGTGAAGGTCCTAAGCATAGCTATATGGAGGCAGGCACAGACCATTAGGGAGACAATAGGTATGAAAAAGATGCCACCGGGGGAACCTGGGTGGCTCAGTCAGTTAAGCATCTCGTTCAGGTCACGATTTCACAATTGGTGACTTCGGACTCTGTGCTGACCAGGTGAAGCCTGCTTGGGATTCTCTCTCTGTCCCTCCCCGGCTTGCACACTGGCACTCTCTCTCGGTCTCAAAACAAATCAAAAAACTTCAAAAAAAAAAAAAAAGACAAAAGAAAAAGAAAACGATGCCACCAGAAAGCTTACTGCCTCAAGGGGCTGTCTTACTCTGCCCTGTCCCCCCTCCAAAGTCAACTGTGTTGTTCAGTAACGCTGAACTCTTGGAGGTATCATTATCCCCATCCTCCAGATGGAACATTAAGATTCAGAAAGGCCGTGGAACCTGCCCAAGGTCATGCAATCCCTAAGTGGCTTAGCAGGACTCAAACCCAAGATGTCTAACTCCACAGCCGGAGGGCCTGACAGCTGCCTTAATTTACAGCTCAGAGTAACTCCCTCCTGGTGTGACCCCCCCGGAGGCACCCTCCACCCCACCCCACCCCAACAAACACAGGTTCTTAATAAAATTCATGTCCCTTTGTGGGGAAAAGGCACTAGTCTGTGGACAAGGAGGAGTTAAGGCCACATTTCCAGACTTCGTTTTCTCAGTTTTGTGGGCTGAAGTCAGACTTGTAGCATTAACTTTAATGCAAATTTTTTTTGGAGGTGATTCACACAGAATTCCTGCCAAGAATTTTAATAATTAGGCTGAATGAAACCAAACTCTGTCAGTACATGCCTAACGACATCTGCTGATGTAACAGTTATCCTGGAAGCCCCACGAAGCCTGGGGAAGGGTGGGGGCACAGGCCATGTGCGGGGAACAGGCTGGGCAGTGGAGAAAGACACCTGTAGGCTGCCCACGATTTCCGCCTTCCATCCAATTAACAACCGGCTCCACTTTTATAATGTCTCGTAGCCAACGGGGACGAAAGGAAGGGACACAAATCAGAAGAGGCTCATAAAAGAAAAATGTTTCCCAATGGTCTCTTTTCTACCGCGAGTCAAGGGCTATAAAGTGTTTCTCTCTAATGTGATTTTCAGCCTTTTCCCCTGCCCTAACTCAGTGCATTCCCAACAGTAACAGGGACTCACCCACAGGGCTGGATTTCTTTAAGGGGAGAGGGAGAGAGAGGGAGAATCCAAATCTTTACTCCCCACCCTTCAAGAATCAGATTCTTAAGGGTGGGGACCCGCAATGTTTGGCAAAGGCCCCTAGAGAATCTGTTTCCCATCTTCCTCTCCACTTCTCTCCCAGTCACACACAAGCACAAGCATACACACTTGTGTGTTCACACACAAACTCATACTCTCACACTCAGAGCACCACGGACCCCAAACATGTCCAGTGCCACTGGATCAAACCTTTCCTGGAAGGTGGGATCATTAAAAACACAGAAATTATAGTCAAATTATAAAATAACATAAGCTTCTTAAAGTAGTCTTCAAAACAAAGACGTTTGGGTCAACCTGGCCCTTCCGAAAAAAGTGAGGGGCACTGTCACATGCCAGAATGTTACCAAATACAAAGGCATATTATTTGTGTAAGACACAAATTATGCTTTTGCAAACCATGGGAAATGGTGCTGGCCATTGCTGTCCACTAGAAGTGTTATGTGAGCCATCTATATAATTTTAAATTTCCTACCAGTCCCATTAAAAAGGTAAAAAGAGACAGATGAAATTAATCTTAATATATATTTTTTAATTTTTTTTAATGTTTATTTTTGAGAGAGAGAGAGACAGAGTGTGAGCGGGGAAGGGGCAGAGAGAGAGAGGGAGACACAGAATCCGAAACAGGCTCCAGGCTCTGAGCTATCAGCACAGAGCCCGACGCGGGGCTCGAACTCATAAGCTGCGAGATCATGACCTGAGCCGAAGTTGGATGCTTAACTGACGGAGCCACCCAGGCACCCCTAATCTTAATATATTTTAACTCAATATACTTGCAATATTATCCTTTCAACATATAATCAATGCAAACAAGTATTAGTGGGATATTTTACATTCTTTTTTTCCATACTTAGTCATTGAAACCCAGAATGCATTTAAAACAGCACATCTCAATTCTGGGTGCTCAACAGTAACATATGAGGCCGGTGGCTACTATATGGACTATGTGGCTCTAGGAATTCCCCAGAGTTCCAGCTTACTTCTCAGTTGTATATTTCTGAATGACTGGCCTGTAAATAATAAATACATACTATGTTTTTTAAATATTTTTAAAACAGAAAAAGCCACTTTTCAAATGGTTCTGGGCAAGTAA
Organism: Acinonyx jubatus; assembly: GCF_027475565.1. Classification (NCBI taxonomy): domain Eukaryota; kingdom Metazoa; phylum Chordata; class Mammalia; order Carnivora; family Felidae; genus Acinonyx; species Acinonyx jubatus. Next base: position 15,569,143 of record NC_069397.1, read on the forward strand.
TCTTAACCTTCGTGAGCTTCAGCTTCATCAAACGTAAATGGAGATGAAAATATGCCCACACGGCTTCCCTTATGGGGCTGTTGTACGCATCCTATGCTATAATGTTTATTTATGACAGTGCTTTGTACAATGCCATGCAAATGTTAATTATTGTTATTAGAGCTCCTGGAAGAAAATAGGTCATCCTTGCAGATCAATAGCATTCTTCTCTACAGCCTATAAACATTTTGCACACATCTGTCCTTCCTTCCTGAAGGCATATATAAACAGTAAGAAATACACATCAATAATCCCCTAGCATTGGTACCATACAAGAAGCCATAAACCTACTTTACGGGAAAAATCCCATCATAATTTCCAAGGCATATTTAAATAGATATTTTGTTAAAATGAAGACCTTGCTTTAAAAACACGAAGACATCACTGGTCAGCAAATTCTAGAGGGAACAACTGATGTGGAAAATGTTGGGATTTGGAGCCAGTGGCCAAGAAAGAATTCTTGTGCCATTTTTGGTGAAAAACAATGGTTTTATTAAAGCACAGGGACAGGAACCGTAGGCAGAAAAGAACTGCACTGGGGTTGTGACGGATGGCTGATTATATACCTTCAAATTAGGAGGGGGTTAGGGATACTGTAAGTCTCTAAGGAATTTTGGAAGCAAGGTTTCCAGGACCTTGAGGTGGCTAGCTGTTGTTAGGAAAAGATCATTTGGTACCAACAAAACCTTAGTCATGAGACCCTTCAGATTTATATCAGCGGACCATATGCTTGGAGGATGATTGCTAACATATATTGGGCGGGGGGGTGGGGTGGGGGGTGGGGTAGACAGATAACAGAAGTTTCCGAAGGAGTTTTATATGTTAAAGTAGATTTATAGGATCGGGGCGGTGGGGAGTTGTTGGGCTAAGACTGCCTTTTGCTCTTAGCATGGAGGCAGCTGAGCTCCTAGAGGAATGTCACCCTGCCTGTTTCAATGACTTGTCAATGGCCTGTAAGCTGTAAGAACATTTAATTTTTTCTTTTGCCTTTGTTTCCCACACCAGGAATGAGCCTTGCCTCCCAGAGAATTAGACAATTCAGAAAACGTGTTCTGAACTAGTGAACAAAGTTGGAGAATACCTATCCTCCACACCATCCACGTATTTACCCTGCCTTGTTTCCTTTCCTCCAGCCTCCTGATTCTTTTAAGAGATTTTACAAATTATCTGTGAATTTGGGTGGTTAGAAATAATCGATACTTGGGGCACTGGGGTGGCTCAGTCAGTTAAGCATCCTTGATTTCAGCTCAGGTCATAACTCCTGGTTCATGAGTTCGAGCCCCCCATGCTTGGGATTCTGTTGCTCCCTCCCTCCCTGCCCTTCCCCACACCCTCAAAAATAAATAAATAAACGTTAAAAAAAAAAAAAAAAAAAAAAGAGGAGTGCCTGGGTGGTTCAGTCAGTTAAACATCCAACTTCTGCTCAGACCATGATGTCACGATTTGTGAGTTTGGGCCCCTCACTGGGCTCTCTGTTGTCAGCACAGAGCCTTCGTTGGATCCTCTGTCCCCTTCCCTCTCTGCCCCTCTCCTGCTTATGCTCTCTTCTCTCTCAAAAATAAAATAAACATTTAAAAAAATAAAATAAAAAATAATCAATATTTTAAGATTCAGAAGAAAGCTGTGGTCTAAATATTTTTTTAAGGTTTATTTATTTATTTTGAGACAGAGAGAACACGAGTGGCAGAGGGGCAGAGAGAGAGGGAGAAAGAACCACCAGAGCCCGATGCAGAATCAACACAGAGCCTGATGCAGGGCTCAATCCCACAACTATGAGATCACGACCTGAGCTGAAATCAAGAGTTGGATGCTTAACCAACTGAGCCACCCAGGCACCCCTAAATATTTCTTGACAGTTGAACAAAGATTTGCTAGATGCCCCTCTACATCCCACTTGTTATGATAATGAGACAATAATGCAACCCTTGAGTAGTGATTAAGTGAATAAGTGAGTAGTTATTATTTTATGAAGAATGATTTATATAAAGAGAAACCAGAAAGTTTGTTCTCTTTTGAAAATTCATTGTAGGCAGAGAACAAATCCTACTTTGTCAAGGCCATTGGAGGCACTTGGCATTAGCACCCTCCCCTGAGACACAGAATGCCAATCCTGGCAGTGGTCGTGAATGGCATCCCTGAGGGCATCCCCACTTTATAGCTAAGTCATAAATGCACCAGGTTTCTGGAGTCCAGATTGTATCTAAGATCAGCCTTTCCCAGAGTGTTCTGCATGATGCTTCTGGTCATTTCATTAAGAGCAATGGCAGGGCGGGGGGTGCACCTAGGGGGCTCAGCCGGTTAAAAGTCTGACTTCAGCTCAGGTCATGGTCTCGTGATTCATGGGTTCAAGACCGGCATCAGGCTCTGTGCTGACAGCTCAGAGCCTGGAGCCTGCTTCCGATTCTGTGTCTCCCTGTCTCTCTCTCTCTCTCTCAAAAATAAACAAACATTAAAAGAAGAAGAAAGAAGAAAAAAGAAAGGAGGAGGAGGAGGAGGAGGAGGAAGGGGAACAGGCAGAGGTTGCATGGCTAAGTGAGTTTTGGGAAATCCTGGGTCCACACAAAGTTCGACAGGTTCTTCTACTGCTCATAGCAGTGTTCTGGGGTGGGGGAGTGGGGGGAGGGATTTTTCAAGTATCACATCTGGAGCATTCTCGAGTTGACATGAGCATGTCTTCAGACACTTCCACAGACACTTCTACTTTCATAAATAACACAAAATATACCAGGGGACAGAAAAAAAAAAACAAAAAACAAAAAACAAAGGTAGGTGCTCGGCCAAGAGTACTAGAATACCTGTTGTGTGGTTTTCATACTTGTTGAACTAAACATCAAAGCAGACCCTCAACAGTGCTAAACTCGGTGCCGACCGACGGGACTGGCTCAGTGGTAGCTTTGTCCATCTACCCGTGACTTCTCTGTTCTACCAGCCAGGCCACCCCGATAGATACCTGTGGCTCCTGATCAAAGGCATTCCTGCTTTTGTACCTAAAGGTACCAGCAGAAACAGTGTTAACATTGTGAAACAAAATGAATCGTAGTAACTTTTGTTGTCTTCACTGAGGTTCCGCAGAGCTTGCTCATAGTAGGAATGCACTACAAAGGAAGAACAATTTCATTTCTGACCCCTGATTTTTCTCCTCTAGAGCCCAATTTGGCTGTTTCAAAAAACCCATGTTCTAATAAATCTCTGGACTGAAGTCATTATGGCTAAATCTGAACAGGGCATGGCGGTGGGGCCCAAATGTGGGCCTCAGGGTCATTATGAAGGTCCTTCCATCTACATGAGCATCCAACATTTTCTGCAGACCCGAAACTCAACAGTACAACTGCTATTATATGAGGGAATCCATGTAACCTTTTATGTTTAAAAAAACAAAACCAAAAACCAAAAAACTAAAAAAACCTCCTCATGTTTTAAGAAAACTGGAGACCAAAATTAGGGCTTTTAATAAATATATGCCCTGCCAGTAATCTGTCCTCTTAGCAAGAGAAGAACACATTTTGACATCTTCTTTTAAGTTAAGATTAATTAAATGATAAAGAAACACTCTGCTCTTGTTTCTTAGTTTTTATCTCATAAAACGTGGCAAAATTTGAAATCACAAATGCTCATAAACCCAAACATTACACAGGTATCCACCCTGAAATTCTACGATTTTCTCCTCTTTGGCAAGGAACAGATTAGCAGATATTGTATTTGTTTTTCAGTGATACCAAACAGAGGTAGGTATTGATGTGCCTTTAGAAAAAGTCTCAGTAGAACATTTTGACTGACCTGCACTGATCAGAAAAACAATAAAGCCACCCAAACCATGACGACCTTTGACTATTCACAAAACATAGCATTTCTTCTGCTGGAGTTTCACAAGGGATGAAAAATGATGGCTTCATAAACTTGAGTTCCAAAGGAAACGAATCTAACTGCTGTAAGTGATGCTTATAAACCAGCTAATGGTTAATGGCATGCAATAGATAACATTATCTAAAGAAATGTTAGCAAGTGAGATCTCCTTTAATATCTATTTCTATCCCCTATAGCTATTATAGAAGAATCATCATGAAATACTCCAAACATAAAGGCAATTTATTTGTCAGGAAAAAAAATCTTAAAAGTCATTTCCCCCATTCACTATGAAGATTCCATGAAGACCTAGAAAAGGGATTGTTTTTTCTAAAAAGATTTTATCCTTGGGACACCTGGTGGCTCAGTAGGTTAAATGTCTGACTTCGGCTCAAGTAATGAGCTTACAGTTGTGGTTCGTGAGTTCGAGCCCCGTGTCGGGCTCTGTGCCGACAATGTGGAGCCTGGAGCCTGCTTTGGATTCTGTGTCTCCCTCTCTCTGCTCCTCCCCTGCTTGTGTGCACGTGCGCTCTCTCTCTCTCTCTCTCTCTCTCTCAAATTTAAATAAACATTAAAAAAAAATTTTTTTAAGTTCTATCCAGTTCCAGGTTGGAGCAACATGTCATACCTTCCAAATCGAACAATCTAGGACTTAGCTTCTAATCTTTATAACCGGCATAGAGATGATAAAATGTTTTCCAAATGCTGTGGGAATTTTTTTTAAAGCTCCCAATGCTTAATACTCTGGTTTTGCTTTTTTTTTTTTTAAAGAATTTCTCATCAGTTCCAAGTTAGAGTTCAATTGCAACAAATACTCAGAACTGATGACTTTTCTTCTTAAACAACATACTTTCTTATACACAGCATTATTGCTTCGATGAATTAATGCCAACAAATGTGGTCAGTATTGTTTCCAGATTCTTCAAGCAATTGTACTCCTTGTACGGTCAACCCAATCCCGTCTGTCCTTGATTTACTTCATTTTCAGTCTTTTGCAAACTCAAAAGTGAAAATGTAGAGGCATCTGGGCCACTTTATTCAGCGACAGAACAAAGAATTTGGGCAGTTCATAGACTTTCTCACGACAGAACAAAGAATTTGGGCAGTTCATAGACTTTTCCACATAGGTCTTCTAAATACAAAATACACTGTGGAAGGAGTTCCCTCCCTAGATGTAGAGGACTTTGAGAGAGAGGGAGTTTCCATCTTGGGGGGTGGGGGGAGAATACAGACTTTAGGGAAGAGTCCTTCTTGTTATAGCTTATCTTTTATAAGTTTTTTTTTTTAACTATCCTTTACTGATTAACTCCATTCTGTCTCAAAGGACTCCAACTTCCCACAATACATATGTATTCAATTTTATTGCTTTGCACTTGATATACTGCTCTGTAACTGTTCAAGGCATTTTCTGTGAACATTATGTTTCTGCCTCCCAAACCATACTCTAAGCTTCTTAACGATAAAAACCATGCTCTGACTCCACCTTGGGACTGCATTAAGTCTATAAATTAATTTTGATTAAACGACATCTTTACAATATTTCACATTTCCAGCTAGGAACAGTCTGTTCCTCCATTGATGCAAGTCTGGCTTTTTTCCTTTAACATCTAACCAAAGTTCTGTAGTTTTCTCTAACTATGAAATCAAACGTGCACATGGTAAGAAACTTCAAATAAGTCTATCTCCCCAGGTTTCAGTCTTACCCTTACAGGTAATCCCTCTCAATGTCTACTTCTGTAGCTCCCAGAACATATTCATGCAGGTGCCTATTTATACAAGCATAAATATCATCTCTCCCCATCCCCTTGCTTTAAAAAAGCTGGGCCAGTTATCAATTTATTACCTCTCAGCTGGTGAAGGAGAAATATTTAAAGGGAACAGATCCACCCTCATAGATCAGGCAATGAAGGACAAGTCTGGAGTTAAGAAACGGTAACCTGATACTGGGCACAGAGACTAAATATAAGCATACTATACACAGCACAAATTACCAATCTTTTCATAATTTACTGAACCAGTCTTCTATTCAGAATCATTTATATTGCTTCACATCTTAACTACAAATATTGCTATCATGAATATATTTGTACAGACATCTTTGTTTATATTTGTAAATTCTTTTGGACAAATTCCCAGAAATTGAATTGGTAGGTCAAAGGTTATATACATTTTAATTCTGAGTGACACTGCCAAGAAAATTACATCAGCTTATACTCCCTCTAACCACACGAGTACCTGCTTCTCTACATGCTTGCCCACACTGTGTATTATCAACTTTTTTTGTCAGCCTAAATAGTGACATATGTTTTACCAGTTGCACTTCTTTCAGTACAAGTGGAATCACGTACCTTTTTATACTCATAAACATGTTTATGTTTCTCTCTCTGTTTAAATTCTTTACTCAAATTTAAGAGCTGCTTATGCATTACCAAAAAAATGGACCTTTTCTCCATTGTATGCATTGGAAATCTCTTTCCCCAGTCTGTGGTTTGTCATTTGACTGGCGAAAGCCAATTGTGAATCACACAGAAGTTTCATATTAGAGTCATTTCTTTTATATTCACTGACAAAATCTAGTTTAATTTTCTGAATATGGATATATGTTAACTTCCTTTCAAGAGAGGTGAAGTCAGACAGTAAAATTAACGAGTCACCAAAAATCCTTCCCCTAAATTTATGAGAACTTGGAAGAACAAATAGCTGTTAACCAAACCACTGCCAGCACTCAATGATGTAATTCATCGAAATGGCACATGCCCTGGAAAGGCACATTTTCTCCTTTTGTTTGAAAAGTCTGTTATGCTTGTCAATTTCCCAGCGTCCTCGCAACCCTCTCTGCCTCTAGTAAAAGATGCCTTGGCTTAGCCATTTCAAGAAAGGAGTGATTACAGATGAAGATTTTGGCCCCTGCCCTGCCACAGCACAGACTCTTTAACACAACACCCGGTTCAACAGGCAAAGAAAGATTTGGTCAATTTCCCAGAGAAACTATGGCTCAACACAAGACCAAAAGAAAAAATGGTAACGAGGCAGGTTCTCCAGCTACCCACCAGGTCCCCAGGCAATGAACGGATGACAGATGTTCTCAGATAACTATTTCTCTTCTGGCACCTTCTTCTTCTTATCCTTACCAGTAAAAGAACAGAGAAAAATGAAATAGAAAAAGAAAATTTTTTTTTAATTTCTCTTTTTACCTCCACTGGCAAAAAGTCACTTATGTTACAGCAAGGACATTAACTCTAATTAGAATGGTTTGCCCTCCCAAATTCAGAGAAGATTTTAACTGCATTCTAATTTGTTCTTGGTAGTTGAACATGATGGTACCAAATTAATGTCTGTGTAAATAATAATAATCAATTGTGCCACCACTATGATAAACAAAGATTCATTGCAGAGGGGTTATTTAACAAGTCTCCTACGAATGTTGGTTTACTTAACACACATCTTTAGAATAAATGCCACACGTCTGGATCTGTGGATGTGCAGTCTGTGTGTTTCACAGGGATACTGTCTAATGAGAGACTGAAACACACATGACAATGGCTGCAGTAACCTGGAAGTCTTTTAGCAAAAGAGTGCATCAAAGTGCTAAGAAAAGCTATAGGGGGAACATACAATCAGCCTGGACGTCAGAGGGGGGAAAGCCTTGGATATGGTGAGTGTGGATTATTCCAAAGAGAAGCCTGGAAGTAAAAAGGACAGTGATGGAATGAATAAGAGCTTAATTAAGTGTTCATTAAAGAAGAAGGAAGATTTTTTTTTAAGGAGGAAGAAGTATACAAAGAGAGCGTAGAGGAAAGACTAAAAACAAATACAGTGTTTACAACGGATAGAGCAAGATGAGACAAGAATATACACAACAAGTATTTATTGAATGCCACCCTGTGCCAGCATTGGACTAGATGGAGACAAAGATGATTAACAAAGACTTGCTTCTAAGCTTCCAGAAGCTCACAGTCCAGTGAGGTAATTAATGAAAAATGCAATTTGATAGACAGTATTAAGATATGGGAAGTATAAGGTACTGTTAGGTACATGCAAGGCATATCTAAGTCCTATTTGGGGAACTGGGGCTTCCTGGAAGAAGTGATATGTTCATGGAATCAAGAGCAGAAGTAGAAGAAAGAAACAGATGAATAAAAACATGAAAGGTGGGGGATGGTAGAAAGGAAGTTGTATTAGAAAAATAGGATTTTATAGTTGACAACAAGTGGGATTACGATTAGGACCTCTGAAGTATTAAACAGTAAAATTCTGGATGACCTCTAGTAATTGTTTCTACGAAAGGACTAAAAGTGAGAATTAATTAGGACACAGCATAACAGCTTTGGTGCAACACAAAGATAGGATATAACAAAGAGAGGGCGCCTGGGTGGCTCAGTCTGTTAATCATGTGATTCTTGATTTCGGCTCAGGTCCTGATCTCACAGTCATGGCATCGAGTCCCACGTCAGGCTCTAAGCTGGTAAACTCAGAACTTGCTTGGGACTGACTCTCTCTCACTCTCTCTCTCTCACTCTCACTCTGCCCCTCCCTCGCTTGCACTCTCTAAATAAGAAAAAAAAAAAAAAAAAAAAAGAATATAACCAGGAGAGCCTGGAGCTGGAAACGAAGCAGGGCAGTAGACCCAACCAAGAAACCAGAGGGCACAACACTAAAATGGGTGACCACATATGGGGACAGAGCTGGAATGTCCAGGGTTTCCCCTTGCCAGGTATTCTCCCCTTTTCCCTAGAGTTTTGGTCTCTAAGCAATCACGTCTGTGTTTTTATCTCTATACTCACTTGTAAGCCACAGTCTGAAAAGGCACTTCTTGAAAGGCAAAGATTGGGAGAAAAAATACTGAGGCTCCTAAGAGCTCCTGTCTAGCTGCCAAAGCACTGTTTTAGTCAAATGTCAAATGAAAAAGGAGAAACAGAATGATGATTTTTTTTGAATTGCTTCCAGGGAAAAGTAACCTCTAGTGAAACACTGGGCCCACTTTGCTGGAAATCCTGGCATGTCGACAACAGAAATGGAAGCAGAAAATTGCATCTTCCAGAAAGCATGGTTATCAAATAGGAAAAACCGCAAGAAGCGATGTGCTTTCAGGTTCCTGTGGCTCAGGAGCCATTTCATTCTTTTCTACTTCTTCCTGCTGAAAATGAAATTATTTTAAACATAATTTCCCCTTACAGGGGGCTTTTGGAAGTGATTAAAGGCCCAATCCCTTGTTTTTGAGTAAAACTAATTTATTAGATTCCAAATTTACTGAAGTAAAAAAGGAGGCAATGAAAATAAATAAAAATATATTCCAAAACTTTAAAATGAAAGAGATTTCAGGATGTAGTTAAGTGACGGTTCCTCCTGGTGAAACACAAAATTGCACCCCAGCCAGATTAGCTACTGTAAATATTCAAGGATTCAAAGTTCTAAGTGTTCAGCGATTCTAGGGATCCCTGTGGCCCAGAGGTAAATGTTAGGGGCAAATAGGGGAAGAGAGAAAAGACAAGATGGAGTTGGGAAGCTCTCCCAAAGTGTGAAGAGCCTTACCATTCTACTCAAAAGTTACAGCAGCCAACAGGCCTTCCTGTGGGTTAATCACCATCATAACCTCTTCCTTAGAAACTTTTTTCTTTTCTTTCTGATGTTCGGCTATTTATTCTTTCTTTTTCCCCAACTTATTGAGCTATAACTGACAAATCTTATATCTATTTCAGGTATACAATATGGTGATTTGATACATGCATATATTATTAAATGATTAGCACAATCAGGACAATTAACACGTCCATCACCTCACACAGTAACCATGTTTTACGTGAGAACACTTAAGATCTAACCTCTTAGTGGATCTCAAGCACAAAGGACAGTATTATTAACTATAATCCCCATGCTGTACAATAGATCCCTTCCTTAGAAATTTTCCCTCCAAGGGGAACCTGGGTGGCTCAGTCAGTTGAGTGTCTGACTCTTGATTTCGGCTCAGCTCATGATTCCAGGGTCGGGCTCTGCACTGAGTTGGGCTCTGCACTGAGCACAGAGCCTGCTTAAGATTCTCTCTTTCTCTCTTTCTCTCTCTCTCTCTCTCTCTCCCCCACTGCCCCTCTTCCCCACTCACTCCCTCTGTCTAAAAAATAATAATGATAATAAAAATAAAATAGAATTTCTAACTAAGCTGAAGGCAGATTTTCTGTATGTCTTTACCTTCATTCACCAATCACATTTGTTAGACATTATTTCTCCTGTTTCCTTATGCATGTTGGAGTTACAAGTCAAATAGACTTTGCTTCCAGTGAGACTGCTTATTCTTCTGTGAACAAAGGGATGGAGCCTTCATCTGTGACTCTTACACTCATGAACCGAAAGCCAAGTCCAAGTGATACCTTGTCACCACCTCTTTGTGACAGATCCTTCTTGTTTTCTCACCCTGCTCCTGCTTGCTGATCATGCTGCTGTCTCCTTCCTGACACATCTTCTCATCCTGTCCTTTTTTTTTTTTTCCACACCTACTCTTAGAACTTAGCCCTGGTACCTACAGCACCTTGGCTAGGCGTCAGGCACACTGTCAAAGACGTGGCTCAGACCCACCTAACTGTTCCACCGAACTCGGACCACTCACCCTAGGTGGACGCTCCAACCAAACTGAACCGCGTGGAGGTAACCCCCAGCTTCCCCAGCTCTACAAGAGGCACGCACAACACACGTCACCACAGGGCTCGCATGTCAGTGAAGAAAACGAATGTGTTTTGGAGCCTATTTTGCGGACCAGAATCCCTCATGGATACTAATAAAATGCTGACTGAGCTCTGGGTACATGATCTAGTATAGGGCTAGACACATAACAGAAACTCGTTAAGCATTTGTGGAATAGACAGAATATCGGTTTCATTTAAAAAGTAAAGTTGTAGGTCTGTATCAGGAAATAACCTGTAACGTTATCTTACTAGAAGTACCAAAACCAAAACAAACGCAAAAATCCCAGAAAATTCGAGATCGTCTTTCCCAAGACAACACTGCTTTTCCCTCCCGTAGTCACAGAATGACAGACAAGGCTGTGCGAGGCCGGGCACCTTTGTGCCAGAAACAGAGCCAAGGAACCCTGATGAAGGTTATTTTCTTTGTAACGTTCAGATTGGTGGGAGAAGGGAGGAGCATCGAAAGGGAAACTGAAGGGGCCGAGATGCACCAGTGAGCCTCATCACGGCAGTTTCCTTTGTGAACTGGACTAGGGGGCCCCTAATTCCCATCTCCACTCGGCTCCTGAGTCAACAATTCAGTTCTAACGAGCTTCTGTCTTCCCGACTTAAAAAGGGTTTGGCTGAAACCTTGGTGACTTTAAGGACTCAGATAACAAAGTAGGCTAAATCAAGTTTGCACAGCCTCTTTCCTTATTAAAAAAAATGGTTCTGGGATGGTTTTTCCAATTAAAAAGCCTTGTTACGGGGCTCCGTCAATGTCGTGCGATAATGCCTTAATTCTGAAATGCTATTAAATGTGAGTGACCACGAGGAAAAGGCTCTATAATCTAAGCATGATTGAAAGCTACATTAATGCAGCCAATTCTGTGAAGACTAGGGTCAAATCTCTTTCTATATACCTTTTATTGCGGGTTACAGAATCAGTCTCCCACACACACACACACCCCCGCCCCTGCTGCCGCTGCCCAGGATTCACTCACTGAAATCCCTGCACATTCATCTCACCTGGCCCTCAGAGGGAAGACAGAATGGCATCAATCAATATCCATCAGGTAGGGCACAGCTCTGGAGGCAAACAACAACTGGGAAAATGATGTTGGCAAAGGATCCAGAAGATGCCGCTAGATGCCAAGCAGTCCTGGTAGAAAACACCTGGGAGTACCCTGGTTCGATCTTGGTAGACCCACTGTTGCGTGAGCTCATCTGACTCTGCCTCCCGCTGCTCCCTCTACAAACTGACATTCACGAACCTCCAGGCCACAGAACAAAATGTATCTTCCGTCTCTCTCTGCCTCAACTCCTGCCAGCCCCCTAAAGGTGTTCACCGCTGGGCTAGATTGCCCACCTGGTTCCAGAATGCCCTCCTTACTGCGGACCTTTACCTCCAGTTCACCTTAGCATGGCAGCCTCCTGAATGTTTAACGCCCAAGTACCCCCAAATCCCGAATTGCAAACTTAGAAATCTTGCTTCCTACCCTTTCACTTCACCCAGCCACCTCTTTGACCCTGGGGAATCTGACAGCATCTTACAATTGTTTACATTCAGCCTGTCGAGCCAACATGCTCACATGGCTATCCTCTCAGCAAGGTGCATCTGGGGACGCCTAGGCCCCACTGGAATGTGACTTCACAACCTAGCAATGCCTGCACAAACCCCCTGGCCTTAGTGCGCTGGTAGCCTGCCTGGGCTTGGCATCGTCTCTTAGCTCGGTTCCTCCCATGTTCTCAGTCCCAGCATCCAGCTCCCTTCCCTCCAGATGTGCAGTGCTCTCCCAGGCTCTCCGCCTTTGTCCAATTCACTCACTGTCTAGCCTACACTGCAGAGTCAGTCTCATCAGTTATAATCTCACTGCAGCAATGACTACATTCTCAGCTCACTCTTGATTTATGCTGCCCTCCTAACCCAGTCTCCAGTCCTCTGCCCACCCAGGCATCTGAGGATTCTGCTGCCTGGAAGTCTTTTCAGTGACCCTCTTTCAGCTCCCTTACTGGTGCCCACAGCAGTGTTTTCCCAAGTTTGCCAGCTTTTCTACACCCAGAGCCATTCGTTCTCGACAGCCTTGTCTATCGCCACCACGAGATGAGGGCATCCGGTAAGGACTCTTCCGGTCACTCGTCCCTTGGTTTTCCTCCTCATCTCCTCCCCGCCAAGGCTCAGAAGTTGGCACCCCAACTCCCACAACCAACTCCTCCACTTGTGCTCTCGCACCCCAAACCTGCCATGTAAGTGCTGTGTGGCCTTTAGGAGCTGCTTAACCTCTCTGTGACTCAGTTTCCTCATCTGTGTAATATAGAGCAGAGTGTCCCCCTCACAGATCCGTGATGAAGTCTGGCAGGACCACAGATGAAGCACTTACAACAGTGACAACCTACACGGGAGTGTCTTCCTTTACTGCCCCTCTTCCTTCTCCTCAATCTACAGAGTCAGCCCTGTAACCTCAAGCAATTGCTTTCTTTCCTCAGCACCAAGCTCGCTGACTCACCACCACCTCTTCCTTGCCCCCGCTCACTTGCTGGCTCCCTGCTGTCTGGCTTGGGCTTGGCAACTCTAGAGAATCCACTCTGAGCGAGGTCACTGCTGATTTCTTTTTTTTTATTATTATAATTTTTTTAACATTTATTTATTATTGAGAGACAGAGAGACACTGAGCATGAGCAGGGAAGAGGCAGAGAGAAGGGGGAGGGACACAGAATCCGAAGCAGGCTTCAGGCTCTGAGCCGTCAGCACAGAGCCTGATGCAGGGCTCCAACTCACAAACTGTGAGATCATGACCTGAATTGAAGTAGGACGCTTAACCGACGGAGCCACCCAGGTGCCCCATCACTGCTGATTTCTAATGGCAAATCCACCGCCCAGTTTTCAGTCCCCTCTGCCTTCTACCTTGTGACACCATCTCTTCCCCAGAACTCTTCCCTTGCCTCTGCCGGCTCTTCAGCTTCCATGACTAGTCCCTGCTGGTCTCTGACCCAGGGCCCCTCTGCCTGTCCCCTAAATTTGAGGGCTGGCTCCGCCCTTGGCTTTCTCGTCCTCCCTCAAGGATGAGCTCATCTGCTCCCACAACTTAGACAATGTCTGATATACAATGGTTCCTCATTCATTCCTTACCCGCCCTCTTTTCTGGGCTCCATCGGCCTGCTGTCTCCACCTGCTTATCCCAAGGGAATCTCAAACATGTCCAAACTAAGGTTGTTGCTATCCTCAAACCTGCTTCTTCCCCTAAATTTAATTTTTTTTTAATGTTTATTTATTTTTGAGACAGACAGAGACAGAGAGACAGAGCGCGAGCAAGAAGGGGCTGAGAGAGAGGGAGACACAGAATCCAAAGCAGGCTCCAGACTCTGAGCTATAGGCACAGAGCCCGCTGCAGGGCCCGAACCCACAAATCGCGAGACCATGACCTGAGCTGAAGTCAGACGCTTAACTGACTTGAGCCACCCAGGTGCCCCTCTCCTGGATTTCTTATATCGGCAGCTAATGACATCATTATCAAGCCAACTCCCCACTTTAAACCTTTGGCAGTGTGCTGGGCAAAGGGCACAGTTCTGGTAAACCCATTTGAGTGGGTGCCTGGGACCGTACTGGTAAAGAGAAATGGGCTAACTCCGTACTCATGGGCATGGGTTCCAAGTGTAAGGATCATTAGTCAGAAATGGGATAGGGCCACAAATAAAACCTAAGGGGTATATGTCAAAGCAAGAGCTTAACAAAGACCTAGTTAGCTCAAGGTATTGGTTTGGGGGGAGGGTCAAGTTTGGGGCCAGGAGCCAGAGAGATGAGACAAAGGAAGGAAGGGCCCAGATGGAGCCCATCCCAATTCTTATAAAGTGCTGTGTGACCCCCAGTGGCCTGAGATCACCCATCTCCTCTCTACTTCTCACTTCCACTCTACTAACCACTCAGTTCCCAAACTCCTCTGGGTTCCCCTGGTCTGCTTTCCCAACCCAGGACTTCTCTGTTTCTCATCTCAGCAACCACAACCATCCACAAGCTGTTCCTGCCCTTGGGTCTCCTCCTCCCTCTCATTGTCCTATCTCTTAAACCATGATTGTGATCATACCATTTCTCAGCCTTAAAACCCTCAATGGCTCCCAACTGCTATTAGGAACAGCACAAACTTTTTCGGCCTTCACAATCTAGCCCCGACCTGCCTTTCCAGCTTCCAGCTGGCATCGCTACATCTATGACAAATGACAGGTACTCTATGTTGCCCTGGAACACGCCACATTCTGACCCCTTCACCCACCACACAGGTTTATTTCTTCTGTCTGGGACACCCTCCTCTGGCCAACTCCAACACTTCTCTTTAATATGTACTTGCAACTGTTTCATGGGCGTGAGGCTTTCTCCTCAGGCAGAGAGCTAATCCTCTCTCCACCCATGAGTTTTTAATATTTGTTTATGCACACATGGGCCCTACACACAATGGGCCCCTCAAGGGCCGGGCCCTTGTCTTCTCCATCCGGGGGGTGCTATTAGGGTGTTTAGCAGAGAAGAATAATGAAAATAGTCATTTAGTGAGCGCTAAACCTTTTACACGCACCATCTCATTACTCCTCACAAGAACATTCTGAAACACTCTGGCAACTCCTTCCAAGAGATTCTCAGATTCCTGTATGGAGTGTGCTTAATACATCTCCGCCCTCTGCTGCCCCTCTCCCAGAAACCAGGTTTCTTCATCATATGAAGCCTCTGATTTTCCTGGCGACTGCAAGCTAGTTACTCCTTCACAGACTGGTTAAGGGTGCAAACTTTGCTCACAAAGTATCTCCTCAGAATTCCACCAATGAAAAGCTTACTAGTTTGAAACAGATACTCTCAGAGGAAAATATAAAAGATCAAAACTAATTAAGAAGTAAAAAAAAACCCCGGGGGGTTGTCTGGGTGGCTCAGTCGGTTAAGCTCATGACCTGACTTCGGCTCAGGTCATGATCTCGGGGTTCACGAGTTTGAGCCCTGCATCGGGCTCTCTGGTGTCAGCACACAGCCCGTTTTGGATCCTCTATCTCCCTCTCTCTGCCCCTTACACACTCGTTCTCTCAAAAATAAATAAATACCAAAAATAAATAAATACACTTAAAAAAAGAAGTAAAAAACTTGAATCTAACAATAATCACATAATATCTACACATTGTTATTGTCAAATCACCACTTGCCCAAAAAGGCACTGGGCTCAGGCAGGTTCATAGGCAACTTCTTTCAAAGTTCTAAGAAACAGATATTATCATCTATTTAAACTATTCCAGACCCCGGAAAAAGGATTGTGAGTGATCTTTACTTTCTTCTTTCTTCTTTTTTATGTTTTCAGAAACTCCACATACAGCATGTGTTATTTTAATAATTATAAAGAAACACTAAACACATTGGATTAAAGACATTTTTAATAAGGAAATTATTATGAATTTGTACAAAGTTTTATCTATACACAAATGAGATTTTTAAAAAATGAGCTTTTATATATACTTTACGAGCAAAAATCAGAAAAGGGAATGTGTAACCGTGTATTTGCCTAATCACTTTTTGTTTGCATACCTACAGCATGCCAGGAAGGCAATGGGGATACCATGGTAAGGTAAAGCCACACCAGAACCCATCCTCATGGAGTTTACACTCTTGTGAGGAGACAAATGATCAAATACTGCCAAAACATACATATCATAAACTCTGAGAAATGGTATGAAATAAATATAGAGGTCACAAGGAAAGTACATACAATGGATACTGGGAAAGGGGCCTTATCTGGGGGTCAGGAATGATGGAGCATCAAGTAACTGTTTAATGATGTCTTGGGGCGACTGGGTGGCTCAGTCAGTTAATCGTCCGACTTCAGCTCAGGACATGATCTTACAGCTCGTGAGTACGAGCTCCACATCAGGCTCTGTGCTGACAGCTGGGAGCCTGGAGCCTGCTTCAGATTTTGTGTCTCCCTCTCTCTCTCTGCCCCTCCCCCACTCATGCTCTGTCTCTGTCTCTCTCAAAAACAAACATTAAAAAAAATTTTTTAATTAAAAAAACAACGCAAAAAACTGATGTCTTGATGAATAGTAAATGCCATAGGAGAATACTCATGAGACAGTGTGTGACAACTATAAAACAGTATGCATAGTTTACTCCCACTTACGTATAAAAAAATAAATATACACAGAAGAAAGGGCTGGAAGGCTATACGAATACGGTGAATTGTAAAATGTTAGCAGTGGGGAGATTTATGATTCCTGTTTTCTTGTACTTCTGTCTTTCCCAAATTTTCTACAAGATCTTGTACTGATTGTGCCATATTCTTCATGAAAGCTTCATTTGACTTCATTCTTTTTTTAATCGTGGTAAAATACACACACCATAAAATTTCAACCTGCTTTAAGAGTACAGTTCTGTGCCATTAAGTACGCTCACATTATTCTGCAATCGTCACCCCCATCTATCTCCAGAACTTTTTCACATTCCCAAAATGAATGAAACTCGGTACCTATTGAACATTAACACACCAATCCCTTTCCCCCAGCCTCTGGCAACCACCAAGCCTCATTTGATTTTAAAACACCAACACTCAAAACACCAAGCCTCGTTCACCCCTGAAGTATAAATTACTGTCATCTGCCAAACTGCCTGCGCTAGAAAACACTGCCCTAGTAAGGCAGGCGAGCAGTAGAGTTTTACAGCGCTGGGAGACAGACAGGTCTAGGGGGCAATTGTGGACAACCAGAGGATGGCATGTGGGGGTGTAACAGGGAGAGGAGATTCTATTTTTTTTTAATTTTTTTTTAACATTTATTTATTTTTGAGACAGAGAGAGAGTATGAACAGGGGAGGGTCAGAGAAAGAGGGAGACACAGAATCTGAAACAGGCTCCAGGCTCTGAGCTGTCAGCACAGAGCCCGACGCGGGGCTCGAACCCACGGACCGCGAGATCATGACCTGAGCCGAAGTCGGACGCTCAACCGACTGAGACACCCAGGCGCCCCGGGAGAGGAGATTCTAAAACAGATATGGGAAGGCAAAGTAACTGCTTGCTTTGAAGTTTGGCCCGGGACCCCAGGAGCAGCCAGTATTTTCAGGTGCGAGGACCAGCGGACCATAAACCTCTGCTTCTTTCAGTTCAATGTCACTGCCTCTGGCTAAGAGGCACATGTACACACAAAAGAAGGCAGCAGGAAGGAAGGATGGTAAGGAAGAGATAGACACTTAAACATCAACGAGTCAGGTCACCCAGAAACCAAATGCAGGAATTTCTTTCACAATACTCTTGACAGCTGCCCATGCAGCACCTGCCTGAACACATCCAACGACAGGGGTACATTGGAGCCCTGACATTCCGGAGAGGAACATCCAGACAGCTCCATAAATCCCCCAACCCATAAATACAGAAAGGGTTATAGAGGCTTCTGGCTTTTTCCTTTTCTTTTTTTTTTAAATGTCTCACCTCCCACTGCAAGTTAACCCCCTTTTCAACCTTCTCCAAAACTCTATCTCACTGGAAAAAAATGCTGTCCTGGCTCAGGCAACCACTAAAACTTTCATGAACTTCCTTGTTTCCCTATGAAGTATCCGGTGGACTTATTCCCAGCACAGCAAAATTCATCATTCTAGTCTTTAATTTATCCAAAACTCCTTTTTTTCTGGCTAAGACCTATCCTTTCTTTGGACATCTTTGCTTTTTTGTCCCTAATGTCATTAATGCTAGCAAGCTGATTTTCTTTTCAGAAGAGCCATTTTCCTCACGAAGCAAGTTTTAATTAGTTAAGATTTACAACCAAGCTGCAATTCAAATCCAGGTCTTAGTAAAATTACAAAATTACTGGGGTGCCTGGGTGGCTCAGTCAGTTAAGTGTACGACTCTTGATCTTGGCTCAGGGCATGATCTCGCAGTTCCTGGGTTCGCGCCCCGAGTCAGGCTCCTTGCTGATGGCGTGGAGCCTGCTTGGGATTCTGTCTCTCCCTCTCTCTTCCTCTCCCCTACTCTCTCTCTCTCCCTCTCATTCTCAAGATAAATAAATAAGCTTAAAAAAAATTACAAATTACTATCTGTCAGAAACCTTTAGGATGGTCTGAAGTGCTCAAAAAATCGGGACTGTGTTAAATCTGGAAATTCTAGAGTCGCTGGGGTGGCTCAGTTGGTTGAGCGTCTGACTTCAGCTCACGTCATGATCTCCAAGTTCATGAGTTTGAGCCCCACGTCAGGCTCTGTGCTGACAGCTCAGAGCCTAGAGCCTGCTTTGGATTCTGTGTCTCCCTCTCTCTCTGCCCCTCCCCAACTCACACACTGTCTCTCTCTCTCTCTCTCTCAAAAATAAACATAAAAAAAAAAGATTTTCTTAATCTGGAAATTCTAAGTATTTACTGTTTATGTGGCTTCCCCCCACCTCCTTTGTTCTTTTAATAGCAGCACCCCCATGTTCTTGGGAACATGGTTCTAGGTAATGAGAAGTTCTGTTCTTAAATGTGATTGCCCATCTTCCCACCGGAGGCAGCCAGAAAACTGTTCACCTGGAAGGGGAATGAGTGATCTGATGGAGGGCTAGGAAGAGTACTGGAATAGGAGATAAAAACAAGCAAAGATGGCGGGGGGTGGGGGGGGCTGATCTGGCTGAAGGACGGGTACTTCCATCAGAAGACACTGGGCTCTTGGGGGCAGAGAACAGAGAGAAAAAGGGCACGGGCTACATGGAAAACAGGTGAAGCAAATTTCAAAATAGCGCCTGGAGATCGGCCTGGCCAACCCTCACCAGCTGTCCTTCAGTCACTCAAGTCTGCATGTAATGTTCCTTCAATGACCTAGAATCTTAGCAGCCAGAGAAGCTTGTACCAACAAAGCCATCTCCTCTGAGAAGCTGGGCTGCTGGTAATTAAAAAAGAGAGGCAAGATGGGGTGCCCGGTGGCTCAGTCGGTTAAGCGTCCGACTTCGGCTCACGGTTTGTGATTCGAGCCCTGCATCAGGCTCTGTGTCATCAGTGCAGAGCCTGCTTCAGATCCTGTGTCCCACTCTCTCTCTGCCCCTCCCTCCTCTCAAAAATAAATGAAAACATTAAAAAAAAAAAAACTTAAAAAAAAATAAAAAGAGAGGCAAGGATAAATATCATAGATAAAGGAAAACCACAGTTGTAAGCTTGAAGCAGAACTCAGCCAAAACTGGAGGAATTATGTCACAGGACTGGCATAAGGAAGTCAGGAGGGTGGAGATGAAGGTGTTGCAAATAAAGTGCTGTGGAAATGTGCTGTCAACCTGTTGATGAGCACAGACGTTCAGGAAGTGGGATTATAAAGGCTCAGCACCACTTCTTTAAAAAGTGACATCTAACTTCGTATTTTACTTCAAAATAATGGCAGTTTGGGGAAAGGTGGTACACCTGGCATGTCTGACTTCATGAGAAAAGCATTCGATGAGCTTTTTTTCCATGGCATCCTGGCGGACACGACGGGGACCCAAAGGTCAGATAAGGCAAGCTGGTAAGTGGCCAAACCAGCATGCCCTCAAAGTGCAGATTATTGGATAAACATTAACCTAGAGGGAAGTTTCTCACTGTGTCCTAAGGGACTCCATTCTGGCTGTGTTCAGCTCAACGTTATTCGGGGTTTTTTTTTCTGAGGGGGGGGATGCGAGTGGAGGAGGGACAGAGAGAAGGGGACAGAGGATCCAAAGCGGAATCTGCGCTGACAGGCTGACAGCAGTGAGCCCGACATGGGGCTCGAACTCATGAACCAAGAGATCATGGCCTGAGCCAACCCAACTGAGCCACCCAGGTGCCCCAGCTCAACATTATTCGTAATTCCCTTGAAAAAAAAGTATCAGGGAATATCATGATCGCATACAGATATCACAAAACCAGAAGACAATAAATAGTATTGTCAGCTGTGTAAATGTGATACTCAGAATCATTTTTAAGAACTGCTTCCAATTTACATTTAATCCCCATACAGTAAAGCAGAGGCCTTAAATTGGTGAACTGCATACCTGCTTTATTTGGCTTGCTCAGTGTTTTGTTTTTAACTTTATTTATTTTGAGAGCCCGAGCACGTGGGCCTGTGCAGGTAGGGGAGGGGTAGAGAGAGAGAATCCCAGGCAGGCTCTGCACTATCAGCTCAGAGCCCAAAGCAGGGCTCGATCTCACGAACTGTGAGACCTGAGCTGAAATTAAGAGCCAGATTTAACCAAGTGAGCCACCCAGGCCCCCTGGCTTGTTCTACGTTAAGAAAAAATTTAAACTAATAGCATGTAACAATTAGCTGGTTTCACTTTAAAATCCATATTTTAAGCTTGGAGAAACAGAACACCTCATTCCTGCAAAGGCAACATCAGCTGGAGGTGAGTGTGGCCTTGACCCCTGCATGGGCTTCCATTTGGGGCACGTGGCCCCCACCAGCATTTGAGTTAGTGACTCCTGCAGTAAAATGCTGGTTTGGATTATTAAATGTGATCGTATACACAGTTTTTGATTATGCATTAAATTCTGATCTCCTCTCACTTTCAGCCTTTGTCGATTTTGCTCCTGCAGCAAGATCCAACATCCGATCACAACTTTATAATGAGAACCTGTATATACAGAATATGCCAATTTTTCAATGTGTCTTCTTCTCCTTTGGTTTATTAAATCTTCCCAATATTCTAGGAAGTCTGGCTTTATTGTTTGTATTATAAGGGAGTTTAGCTAGCTAACAGGGGCCAAAGGCAAGATTTCAACTTAGGGTTTAGGTTAAATCTTAATCTACCACTTCCCACCATACCACACACCCCTCAACCCCTGGAGACAGCCTTGATTCTGACCCAACCAGAGGAGACTTAAGTCCAGATTGCAAAGCCCCTGGGCTGTTCTGGAAAAAGGACAGCATTTGGAATCCTTGCTTTATTTCCGTGTTTAATCTTCTAAAAAAAAGTTTATAGTAGTGCTTAATCCAAAGACAGCTGACTTTCATTTACACTTAACCTGTGTTGAACTCATACATTAAATTTTAAATCTCTGCTCTCGAAAATGTATTTTGCTCTTTAAGATCTCCTTGGTAATACTAGTAATTGGTATCTGGCTTACAAAAAGACCCCCAAAAAACAAAACAAAAAAAAGCAAACAAAAAGACTTTGGACCCTATTAGAATAATAGAATTTGAATTAGACAGACTACTTCTAGTCTAATTCTAATTCTAACTAGAATTAGAATAAAATCCCATTGGAAATCCAACTCAGGAAAGTTCCAGAATGAGAGAGCTGTGTAGCAGCTCAGAAAACAACCTGTCCAGAATGGAGGAAGACTAGAAAACCCCAGAAAAGGGGGATTCTCCAAGGTAAAGGGGGTACTCAATAGAATGCCTGACTGAATCGAGTTTTGGGGGAAAAATTGAGGACATAAGTCAAATAGAACAAGGGGGGTGGAAAGCCCATTAGGAACTTCAGGAAAAATACGGGGCACCTGGGTGGCTCAGTCGGTTAAGTGTCTGACTTCCACTCAGGTCATGATTGCACCACTTGTGAGTTCGAGCCCCGCATCGGGCTCTGTGCTGACAGCTCGGAGCCTGGAACCTGCTTCGGATTCTGTGTCTCCCTCTCTCTCTGCCCCTCCCCCACTGGTGCTCTGTCTCTCAGAAATAAATAAACGTTAAAAAAAATTTTTAAAGATTAAAAAAAAGAAACTTCAGTAAAAATTTAAAAAAGCTGTACAAGAAATATAATCGTAATACACTGCTTGAATTTGCCCTGAACAATATTTACAGATGTTCAATTACACACAATGTAGGAATCACAAGTATATAACAGAATGTAAGTGTCAACAACTTTGACAGAGCAAAAATTCAAGAACAGAAAATAGGACAGAGAGGGGAAAAGAACTGAAGGGCAAAGTAGAAAGATACCAACATTCTCAAATCATGAAGTCTTTATTGAAGCACGAGGATTAAAGGCATAACTGCGTTATTTAAAGCTAAAAATGGAATCAAGAGAACCAGGAAGGTAAGGTTTAGTTTAAGTGAGTTAAATGGTCATCCATCCTAACAGAAAAGTAACAGATAATGTGGGATTTGTTGGATTGACAGAGAAATAGCAGGAACATATATTATTTAGAGATACACACATAATCACCAGAGTTTTTTTTTAAAAAGCCATTACAGTTAAAAGTGGTAGCTTTTGGGGCGCCTGGGTGGCTCAGTCAGTTGAGCGTCCGACTTCAGCTCGGGTCATGATCTCACAGTCTGTGAGTTCGAGCCCCGCGTCGGGCTCTGTGCTGACAGTTCAGAGCCCGGGGCCTGTTTCGGATTCTGTGTCTCCCTCACTCTCTGACCCTCCCCGTTCATGCTCTGTCTCTGTCTGTCTCAAAAATAAATAAACGTTAAAAAAAAAAAAATTTTAAAAAAAAGTGGTAGCTTTTGGGAATAGAAAGAAATAGAGGAAGATCACTTTTTATTATAAGCCTATGTGTACTATTTATGTTTAGCCATAAGCATGCATATATATATATATTTTTTTTTCACATATTGGGAGACTGCAGTGGTAACTATACATGTAAAGTATGTAATAGGACAGCAGTGCCATTATGACTGCAATCAGTGTGACCCCCCTGGGAGCCAGAACAGACCTGTGTGAGGCTTTCTTCTCTGACCCACACATTTGCACAAGGAACACCTGCTCTGGTCCCGCAATGACATGTCACACCCGTCTGACAGGAGTTCACCCACTCTCAACCCTGCGTCCTCACGACCGCACTGAGTGATTTAGATCCAGTTCTCTCTGAAAGCCTTTATCTATGTGTCATTCATGAACTGAGCCTTGAATGCAGCATGTTGTCTCCCAGTTATTCCACAGATGAGTTGAGTGAATTACATAATAAGGAATCAACTACCTGAACGTGGGCAGTCGGGGAGTATCAGAGGTTGGAAGGTCCAATTACCAGGACACACGTGGACTCTCTGGTGAGGACTGGGAAACACGGGGTGATCTGCTCTGGCACAGCACAGGGGAGATGGCCCCCAACATCCAGATCCAGGTGAGTTTGTTACTCACCAGGTGTTTTCTGGGCCCTTAATCTGAACAGACAGATGTGAAGGGTCCACCCTGGCTTCAGGGGGTATGTAGACCTGGATGGAGACTGGCAGACATCATTGCTCACAAAGAAGGAAATAGAACAAGTGTGCATATGTTTATGTGGGTGCAGGCGGGTTGCCAGGGGATGCTCATCCCCAGGAAAGAAAGAAATAGGCATGTGGAGCTACAAGGAATCTGTGACATTGTAGACATGATCAATGACAATGGTGGCTGGGCACCGGGTCATCTTACAAGGCTAACAGGAAAACCTAACAGAAAAACAATTATACATAAATACAAAGAGAAAGAGCAAACAGTTAACTGAGATGCTACCAGGAATGAACACGCCAAGAGGAATCAACAGTCATGACCAAAGGAAGAGTTAAAGGCACAGGTGGGTTTCACGTTGGGGAGATGGGGAAGTTCCCTCGGATGGTTTATTTTCCTCCGTACAGAGCTCGGAGGATAAACTAAGAGAGTGTGAACTCAAAGCCAAGGAGGCCCCACGTTTGAGGACAACGGAGCATCTGTATTATCATACATTATTTAACTTTTAAAATAATTTTAATCCATTTGGAAACCTAAGGAAAAAAACTAAGATGAAAGAAAGATCATTTGAAAAGTCTGTCTCCCTACCTGGCTACCAACCAATGTTGCATGGTTTTGTCTTGAGTAGTGGTTCTTCAAGTGGGATCCCTGGACCAGCAGCCACAGCATCAGTGGTATCACCTGAGAACTAATTAGAAATGGGAATTTGGGGGTTCCACCCCAGACCTACCTAGTCAGAAACTCTGGGGTAGGGCCCAGCAGTCTGAATTTCAGAAAGCCCTCCAGGTGATTCTGATGCAGATGCAGGTTTGAAAACCACAGGTTTTGGGCAAAACAAAATCCAATGGCAGTGTTTGGTGCTATCATCATCTCCTCAGCTAAACTGTTTACGATCCACTTAGGCCAGGTGAAAGCCATAGCCCTGCTAAGAAAACAAACATTTTCAAGCAATCTCTAGAGCTAGTTTCCCGAGTTAGGGCCAGAGAGAGGTGACCTTGCCCTGACTTCTGGTGGAAGCCAGCAGCAAGGACTTGTCTTGGGAAGAAGTTTCTGAGAGATACCCATCTGCCACAGTTATCAATGGGCAGGCAGTGGACTGGGTGGCCCCTTGGCTGAGCAGCTGAGTGCACTGGGAGTGCCATGTGGCTGGCTTTGCATAAGTCATCTGCTATTATAAGGATGCAAGAGGCACTTCACTTCTGTTCTGGCTCCTGGCATTCTCAACAGAGCTCTCAGATATCCTTTGGCTATTTCTGACTTAAAATAGACCAAAGTGGGAGTGGGGAAGCAATATCTTGCATCCTATATACACTGTGATGATGGGCTCCAGGGTGTATGCTTTGCCAGCTTCTCACTTCTGCTTCTGTTAGGAGGGAGTCAGAGTTCCAGAAAGGTAGAGAACATTTCATGCCTGCCTCCATTTCCCTTTACAGAGCCCCTGACAGACACAGCAATCAGACAAAGCCTCAGAATCCTTAACATTCGCCTCACAAAGCTACTACCGATCAATCTGTATTGACGGGCAAGATGAAATTTATCATACCAGTTCAGGACACCGGAGTATTTTATCATCACAAAGCCCCAAACACAAGTCCCAAAGGATGGCACAGTTGCCCTAGGGTCTCTCGGTAGGAACAGGTGACCGTCATTAATGACTTAATTTTCTGCACATTTTCCTTTTTAGTTAGGGTAATGAATTTCATACATTACCACTTATTGCCAACAACATGAAACAGAACTCATTTTCATTTCTCCTAAACAGTCTTGCTAGAATTTATGTCCAGAGGTTGGTGGGCTGATCTGCATGCAGGCTTAACCATCCCTCTTTAAGGGAAATTAAAGAGGTGCCTGGGTGGCTCAGTTGGTTAAGCGGCTGACATCGGCTCAGGCCAAGATCTCATGGTTCGTGAGTTCGAGCCCCACATTGAGCTCTGTACTGACAGTGCTTGGGATTCTCTCTCTCCCTCTCTCTCTCGCTTCCTCTCTCTCTGATCCTCCCCTACTTGCTCACTCTCTCTCTCTCAAAATAAATAAATAAACTTTAAAAAAACACCTTAAAATATAAGGGAAATAAACTTGAAAAGTTCCAAAAGCCAATCCAGAATGGGTCTAAGTCCCATCTGAACATAAACAGAGTGATCTAAATGTTCAGTTCTGTTCCCTTCCTTCAAAGTGCTTATATACAATTTGGAAAGCAAAATGAAAAATACAAATCAAGGTAAATAAGTGCCAAGTTGCTGATGGAAAAGAAAATAACACCAGAGGTTCCCAAAAGGAACTCAGAGAGTTGGAGGTTCCCAGAAAGTTGGAGAAGGCTTTCTGGAGGCCATAGTTGGATCTGGGCAGGCAGAGAGCAGAAGGGCAGACATTCCAGGCAGAGGGACAACCATCGCAGAGAGGAAAATGGGACAGAGCCTATGGCTCACCCCCAGGGAGCAGACAGGCCAGCCTGCCAGAGAGAGGCCTTGAGGCCAGAGAGCAGTGAACAAGGCTCCGGGGACAGAGCAGGTGGAACAGGTGAGAAGACAGCCCTAATGAGTGGTTGAATGAGAATGGTGTTTAAGACAGATTAGTCCCGGGGGCACCTGGGTGACTCAGTGGGTTGTGCGTCCAACTTCAGCTCAGGTCATGATCTCACAGTTTGTGAGTTTGAGACCCTAATCAGGCTTGCTGCTGTCACCACAGAGCCCACTTCAGATCCTCTGTCTCCTCTCTCTCTCTACCCCACCCCCCTCCAAATGCACTCTCTCTCAAAAATAAACATAAAAAAAAAAAAAAAAAGATTATGGGTGGAGGAGGATGGGCTAAACGGGCAAGGGGCATTAAGGAGGACACTTGTTGGGGTGAGCACTGGGTGTTACATGTAGGGGATGAATCACTGAATTCTACTCCTGAAATCATTATTGCACTATATGCTAACTAACTTGGATGTAAATTAAAAAAAAAAAAAAGAAAAGATTAGTGCCACCGAACTGAAACTGAAACTTGGGGAGGTACAAGGGAAGATCTGTGGGTCTATGTCCTTTCTTCGTTCTCTTCTGGGAACAAGGACACTGAGTGGCCTATTGTCTCTCCCAGCCTGCCATCTGCAAGATAAGGAATTCAGACCAGCCTCCCTCACTTCCTCCGATTGCTTCTCCCCCACCACTCCCACCTCATCAATCCTAACAAACCCTGTCTTGCCACTGCATCCAGCACCGTTAAATGCCCTGAAACTCTTCTAGGTTACCTGAGGGCTGGGAAATCATGGAGGGGATCTAATATGACACATTTGTAATTAGTTAATTACAGAGGCAGTGGGGTATAATGGTGAAGGGCTTGGGCTTGGAGTCATCCTGCCTGGATCTGAATCCAGATTTTTCACTTACCAATCTATGATTTTATGAACGTTACCTAATCTCCCTATGCCTCAGTTTCTCCATCTATAAAATGGGGCTAATGACAACACTTACCTCATAGGGTTGTTATGGAGACTAAATTGACACACGTAAAAAATAAACAATGTCTGAGATGCCTGGGTGGCTCAGTCAGTTGAATGTCGGACTCTTGATTTCATTTCAGCTCAAGTCATGATCTCACTGTTCGTGAGATCGAGCCCCTTGTTGGGCTCTGTGCTGACAGCACAGAACCTGCTTAGGATTCTCTCTCTTTGCCCCACCTCTGCTCACGCACGCACGCAGCACGCTCTCTCTCTCAAAATAAATAAACTTAAAAAAAAAAAAAAGCAATGTCTTACAAATAGTAAGTGTTCATTAAAGATAACCATTATCAGTAGTACTATTATCCCATGTGTTAACTATACTAGTTCTGGGCACCTGGGTGTGGCTCGGTCGGTAAAGTGTATGACGTCAGCTCAGGTCATGATCTCCCGGTTTGTGAGTTCAAGCCCCACATCCGGCTGTCTGCTCTCGGCGCAGAGCCTGTTTCGGCTCCTCTGCCATCCCCTCTCTCTCTTTCAAAAATAAATAAACATTCAAAAAAATTAACTATACTAGCTCCAAGATTATTTTCATGGGTTATTTCAAGCCAACCCATTCACAGAATTTTCTTACAAAGTCTAAACGTCCCTCAACTGCATCTGAATCCATGCAACCACCTGATGTTCACATAAAACTTTGGAGGTGGAGAGAACTTAGGAATTATCCAGCCCAAATAACTCTTCTAAATTTTTTTAATGTTTATTTTTTAGAGGGGGAGGGAGAGGCAGAGAGAGAGGGAGACACAGAATCCAAAGCAGGCTCTCTGTCAGCCCAGAGCCTGATGTGGGGCTTGAACTCACGAACTGTGAGATCATGAGCTGAGCCAAAATCGAGAGTCGGATGCTTAACCAACGGAGCCACCCAGGTGCCCTGAAATAACTCTTTTAAAGATGAGTAAACAGACTCAGAAAGGCTATTTGTCAGTACTCAGTAAAAATTTTCTTTCAACTGATCTGAATTGTCCAAATCACAAAGGAAATCGGAGATGGGCATTCAAGCCCCCCTCTGTAACCTGCTCCTTTTCAATCTTCATGACCACTTGGAATAGTCCATTCCCACCAACTTTAATATCTGCAGCCTGCATCTGCCAAAAGGACTAAAAATTCACCCGTTTCCAAATCCTCAAAAGTTCCAAAATGGAAGATAATTTAGCGTCTCATTCCTGGAGCCACTGGGACCAAGACACAGTGGAACCAATCACATAGAAGGTCCTTCGGTCTTTCGGAGAAAAAGTTCTACTTCAGGATGCAGTCACCATTGCCAGAAGCCAACATCTGCATCTAAAACACGGAACCATTTGAACTGGCAAGCGTGCGTTGTTAAGACCGAGGCGAGGCCTTTGGGAGAAGAGCTTGGCCAAGGGAGAAAATCTGATTAATAAGAAGATAAGCAGCCAAGAAATAAATTAAAAGACTGCTCACAGAGAGAGCACAGGGGGAAGGAGGGGGAGGTGAGGCTTGGTACAAACATCGTGAGAGGGACGGAGAGCTTTAAGGATAAGGAAGAGGGGAGGGTAAGAACTGATTTTCTAATATTAGACTCACCACATGCTCAATTCCCAAATCCCAGCCAAAACGAGGGCCCTGTCCTGCAGTGAGTCCCAGGCAGCATTCTGCTTCGGGACACTTTTCTCGCATCAGGACTATGCATGAATGCCAAAGCAAATCCCATCCATCTCAACTCCTCGCTGCAACACAAAATTATTCACAGGGCTTATCTTGAAATGTCCTTTCATCTTGGCCTCCCACTAACTTAAAACAATGCGTTTAAAAAATATTCAAGACCCCCACAGTAAATCCATATCCCCATTATTCACAAAGCACTTATTAGAAAGCTGTTTATCCTGAACAATACGTGGTCAGTTTGAGAAATATGCCTTCCGTTAAGCTGCTTTTGATAAAATATATAAATCAAAGCCTTCGTGAATACCAGAACACTATCAATTTGGACCAAATTCCTGGATTCTAATGCAAGCAGCTCAGGTCCTCAAGCTTTGAGCACAAACATCTCTTGCCCTTTATTAATTGAAAAATAAGCAGATGAGGAAAGACACGGGTGCATGGCTCGCTATGCAACTTAACAAATGACGTGATGTTCTCAAACTTTGATTTAGTTTTAAGTAGGCATTTTCTTTTCAACTTTATGATAAAAGTGATAAATGCTGACTATGGGAAATTTAGGAAGTACAGAAAAGAAAACCAAGGGGTCGCTTCTGAAAACGTTCTTAAATTGATGACTGATGGTTGATAAGATCCCAAGCCTGGCCATATTCCAACCTAACTAAGAACATTCTCCTAACCTATTTCCAAGCAGACTTTCTAGTTGGACAGAGCATTTATTCGCTGCCACTCACCATTGCATCATTTTGCTGTGCTCTTCAAAACAGCTGCGGGACTCCACCCCAATTCCTAGGTTTCTGGGGGTTCTCTGGCAAGGAGTCACCACCTCTCTTACGTCATGTGCTCTACACGACAGCCAAAAATCCCCTGGGCTTAATAACACTGGGATGCGGGGGGGGGGTGGGGGGGGTGGGGGGGTTACACTGGATGGCTGTGCGGACAGGGCAAGGACAAACCAGGGGCTATTTTGCGGCTGGCCAACCAGGCAATGAAGTTTGGGAAAGGGTAACTCTCCGAAACCGAGAGCTATGAAATCAGGTCAGGGTGCAGCCAGAGGAAAGCTCAGAAGGCCCTCAAATCTTCTGGCCAGGGCAGAATCTGGAGGCATCTAGAAAATGAGAGGTTGATAACAGAGAAGAGCTGGTAAGGCCTTGTAAAAATGAGAAGACACCAGCTTTGGAACTCGTTGAGGGCTACAGTCAACAAGCATTCTGGTCAATGAGCTATGTGCTTGTTCACTCAATGCCTATATATTGAGCGCCTACTGTGTATAAGACCCAGACTCATACAGAACAGGACCGTGAGTAACAGAAGGAGCTTACTCTGATACAGCTCTAGGAAAAAATGCTATTAATGTGGGTACTGACTGTTGGAGTCCTTCAGAGAACAAAGCCACCTTTCATACCAGGCTGCCCGCATGAGAGTCTGCTTACCATCCTTCCAACATAGCCCACATAAGACCCGCAGCCTGGATGCTGTGAGGCTACACCATCTCTGTCCCCCTCCTGCTTACATCCTTTGTCCCCCAAAGGATGGTGGGGTCGCTCCATATCAGTAGTGTGCCATTCATTCAACCTATGGAGTAAAGCCACGCCATCAGGCCTCAACCCAGTGTAAACACTATTCACGAGAACACCTGACTACAGCTATCTGTCTCATTAGATGACAAAGGCTTCAGTTTTACCTTTTCCTCCCCTTAGAGTAGAAGAGCTGCCCTTTGAGCACCACCGCTGTGCGTGTTGTGGTGAGTGGCTGCCTGGCTGGTGCAGCCCTTACACACTGCTTGTGCAAGCCCGGGCTCAGCACGCACCCCAGCTAAAGCCCTTCTGTGAATGGACGTGCTACGTGGCTCAGCCACTGAGGCTTTCCTTCTACACTTTCCCGTCCCCAAACGTGATCTAAGGACTGGATGCTGCTGTGAAAACTGGAGCCAGGTGAACACCACTAAGCTAGAGAGAAGCAGGGAGAGAACAGCAAGGTGTGCCGGCCGGCCTCCTTTCTGTGATGCCAAACCCTGACCACACAAACAATGAGGAAAGAAGGCTATTAGGACACCCAGGCTTAACAGGCATGTGGAGTACCAGTCAGGCGTCCCTGGTCAGCTTGAACCTGTTTTCAGGATATATGGCCTTACAAGACAATTTTTCCCAAGTTGCAAATACATATGAAATACTTCACGAAGGCATTACAGTTTACATTCACACACATCAACTCACCTTTGCTGAAAAAGTTAAAATGATATAAAACTAGGAGTGCCCCAGAAAATGCAGGACATGTGTTCACCATCACAATACCTACTGATATAAAAGAGACAGAAAATAATCCTTTCTCTGTGGTAAGTGTAAGCTAATCTTCAGGGCTCTTACGAGAACAAAGAGCCAATACGTACACATAAGCACCTAGATCGACGTTAGGTACAAAGGGAGTGCTATGCAAGTCTGTTCAACAAGGAAAAGGGAATAGCATTTTAAAATGCTATAGTTTGGAACAACATATTTAACAAAAATTTGCTGTGAACCCAGAGACTCAAAGTTTATGAGGAAACTGTCCACAGTCTCCAGGGGCTCCAAGCCCAAGGAGGAGAAGGAGTCTAGGGCTCCAGCTATGGGGGGCTGTCTGGATAGGAAGGTCTACAGCGTGGGACCAGACACCTTCTGGGTGAGAGCCTGGCCAAGCATCCTGGATGGGCTGCCTTTCCCTGAATAACCCTTGCTAGCCCGCAGCGGGAGGCAGGGGGCATTTAATTAGAGCTCTCTAGGCCTTGGCTGGGTAAACACTTCAATGAAAGAAAGCTTGAGATCAACCAAGATAGAGATGTAATTTGAAAAGCTGACTCTTAAATACATACATAAAATGAAATCTGGAATATCTGAACACTGATTGGATATTTGATGTCATGAGGTAATCATCCATTTTGCGGGTACGATAAGTTGTTTTTCAGATCCTAACCTTTCCTAGATCATATTCAAATACTTATGGCTAAAATGATACGATGCCTGAGATTTGCTTCAAAACCACAGAGGGGGTAGTAGGCTGGCAAAGGGGAGAGAAGAAACAAAGACTGGCTATGAACTGATTATTGCTGCAGCTGGATGATGGGTGTGTGGGGGTTCATGGTATTGTTTTGCCGATTGCTATATACATTTGACACGGTCATAAGAACAAAATTTTTGTTATGCTTTTTTTTTAAAGGAAAAAAAGGAGGGGGGCAATGGCATGGTTAAAAGAAGAATCCAGGCATTTCAGAGAAGGAAATGGCCAGAGGAGAGAGCCTGCCTTGAAGAATTTGGGAAACAAGTAAACCACCAGGCGATGATCATTCACACAATGAATCCTGAAGTCGCAGTTTAAGCGGGGAACTTGGGGGCGGAGCGGGGTGAAAAGGAAAGAAAAACTGAAATATTCACCATAATCAAGAAGAACATATGTTCGTCCGGGATTATTGCCAGTGAAACCTCATTTCCTTCCGAACACGTACACAAAGTTACTGGGGTCTCTCCCTACCTACATCCCCCCCCCACCCCAACACACTCACACCAGACAATTTCACTCTCCTCTGCAGATTCCGGGGAGGTATCCTGGAGACAGACATCAAAGGAATTAGAGCTGGCAGCCCAGAACAGGTCATGCTGTCAGAGGGAGGCTAGGAACCACATGAAAAGCAGGGAATTCACAGGGCGTTTATTATTATTATTATTATTTTTTAAAGAGCTCAGAAATGTCTCTCGTTTTAGTTTTAGTTTAAGGACAGCTACCTCTGGGGAAAAGGCTTTGAAGTCATCTCGCCCAGAGCAGCAAGCAGCAGAGGGAGGAAAATGCTGCGCCCAGTGGAAAAAAACAGAGGGATCCACGTCGGCTTACAGGTTTGGCCTCTCTTCGCTAAATGATAACCCAGAAGATTTATGCTTGATATAAGGACATGAAGGAAAAGGAAAAGGAAAAGCCGCCAGATATAAATAGGGTAGCCGGGACCGGATCTGAAAAGGCTACAAGGCTACAATTGCAACTGCCTTCCTG
Organism: Acinonyx jubatus; assembly: GCF_027475565.1. Classification (NCBI taxonomy): domain Eukaryota; kingdom Metazoa; phylum Chordata; class Mammalia; order Carnivora; family Felidae; genus Acinonyx; species Acinonyx jubatus. The sequence goes on from NC_069397.1 coordinate 15,601,867, forward strand.
AGCAGCCGCAGTTTATAGAGATTAAGTTAAAGAGACCCTGGTAGGACCCCACTGACGACCTCTTATTTGGAGGCTCAAGTGCTGGAAGACAAGAGTGGCCTGACAGGCAGACGAAGCATGCCACTCGGACTGTGTGCTGCTCGAGACAGCGCTACCTGAGATGCCCGGGATGGGAGGTCCCAGGGCAGAGGTGTGGTATCTACAGCAGAGATGTGACAAACAGGCGGGCCGCCAGTCACGGCTGACAGCCAGCAGGAAGGAAACGAGAAAAAAGTCCGAGCATAAAGTTGACCCCAACTCAGCAGCACCAACCAACACAGAAGAAAGAGAACAGAGACGGTCCCTGCTAGAACTGCCCATGTGTCCAGCATCTTCCCGGCTCCTGTGGGGATATTAAGGAGCTGAAGTAGCAATTAACTTCGCATTGACAATCCCAAGATCTGAAAGGAGACTCTATTGGCATCAAGGCAGAGGGGACAGAGGGCCACCAAGTGGAAATTACAAGCCCCACCTGTGCACAAACACGGGACCTGACAAAACTTTATTCAAGGGCAAATGAGCCATACAAACCAGAATATTCCACAACACCAAACATTCCACAACAGAAATATTCCACAACACCAAAAGCAAGATGTTGCATTTAAGATACAAAGAACAGACCACCGAAAACAGGAAAAATACGGAAAATGCATGCATGCTTTTAGGCCAAAGTGTTAAGAAAGAAAGAAAGAAAGAGAGAGAGAGAGAGAGAGAGAGAGAGAGAGAGAGAGAGAAAGAAAGAAAGAAAGAAAGAAAGAAAGAAAGAAAGAAAGAAAGAAAGAAAGAAACTGAATAAAATGAGGAAATGTAAAAAAAAAAACAAACTAAAAATGCAATTGCATTTTTACAAGATCCATTTAAAGGCCATAAAAAACAACAGTGCCAATACTATAGAATTGAAAGGAACAATAAAAAGAGAACGGAGAAAGTCAAAAGAAATTAAAATGATGAAATGAGGACAGAACAAATGAAAGGGGGAGAATACATAAAGATACAATGAAACCTCTGACCCAGTAGTCCTTCTAATTGTTTTAATGTTTATTTTTACTTTTAGGAGAAAGAAAGAGGGAGAGCAGGGGAGGGGCAGACCTAGAGGGAGACAGAGGATCTGAAGCAGGCTCTGTGCTGACCAGCAGAGCCCAATGTGGGGCTCAAACTCACAAACCGCAAGATCATGACCTGAGCTGAAGTGTGTCGCTCAACTGACTGAGACACCTAGGAGCCCGAAGCATGGCATTTTTACATAGTGAAATACCATGTAGCTCTCAGAGATCATCTTTTAGAAGAATACAGTCTTACGTGGAAATAGGAGTACACAAGAAAAGAGGCCTACAGGTGATTTTCTCCCCTGTACACTTTTTTAATATTTTCCAATTTTCTACAATGATCCTGTATTACTTTTGAAAGAGAAAAATATCCCGATAGGTGTTTTTGGTAAAATGAAGAACAAAAGAGCCCCAGGCAACCTTAAAATACAACAGTAGGGCTGCCAAAAATCGATTCTGCTGAGGTCAAAGGCAACTCCCCTTCATGAAGCTATCGCTCAGACAAGTCTCCTCACTATTCAGGATTGGCACCTTACAGTTTGCCTTATTTTACAACAACCCAGCAGGCTTTCCAGAACCCTTAAGAATAGGATGCCACTGCACAGCCATCAATTCACAGCATGGGTTTGCCTCCTCGGGTTTTCTATAGGGTAGACAGGCTGGAGACTCTCCCCTCCCTTCTCTGTGCCAACATACTTCACTACTTTTAAATAACCTGTCACTTTCTAAAGGTAAATATTAGGGTTAGCTCCTTCTCAGGCATCATAATTCTCTCTCAACTAAAATGTTTGTGAATTTTCAATCTCTCCACTGAGGTCCGTGTCCTCCATGAAGCTACCCTGTGGACAGCTGACTCCTGGCTCTATTTTAAATATCCCAGTTTATGGACCTCTAGAGAAAAGTCACAGGCAGGGACATGGAGGCTCCAAGGAGATCTACTGACCAGAGAGGGTTCTGCGATCACAATGCAAAAGCAGAAAGGATTCCCTGACAAGGTCCTGAACACACAGCCTTAGGCGTGTCTGCTCTCTACAACTTACACACTTCTTCTAAGTTACTTCTTCCAGCCTTCAGACACTGAAAATAAGTAACATCTTGGCATTACATCACATATCTTTCTTCAAAAGAACATCACTAAACAGCGAAAATTGTAAGTTATCATGTCTATTCTACTACAATAAAAAAAAATGTAACTTTTTAAAAAAGTTTTTTTTAATGTTTATTTATTTTTGAGAGACAGTGAGCGAGTCGGGGAGGGGCAGAGAGAGGGAGACAGAGGGGCAGAAGAGGGCTCCACGCTGGCAGCAGAAAGCCTGACATGGGGCTCCAACTCACTAACCATTAGATCATGAACTGAGCTGAAGTCAGATGCTTAACCAACTGAGCCACTCAGATCCCCCGAAAGATTTTATATTTAAGTAATCTCTTCACCCAATGTGGGGCTCGGATTTACAACCCCAAGATCAAGAGTCACATGCTCTACTGACTGAGCCAACCAGGCACCCCAAAAATATAACTTAAAAAAAAAGTCACTCAACTCTTCCACTTAAAAAATAAATATCACCTGCTATATAACTTGCTCAAACTTTGAGAGTTTGGAATGTAGGTGACTCATGTTCCAATCTTGTCTGTATTAGCCCCAAACTCCAAGAAGATTAAATATACTTCTGACTTTATTATTTTTTCTAATGTTTATTTTGAGAGAGAACGCAAGCAGGGAAAGGGCAGAGAAGGAGGGAGCCAGAGAATCCCAAGCAGGCTCCGCATTGTCAGCGCAGAGTCTGATGCGGGTCTCGAACTCACGAACCGCGAGATCATGACTTAAGCCGAAGTCGGATGCGTAACCCACTAAGCCACCCAGGCGCCCCTTTCCTTCTGACTTTAAGGCTGAAAGTTTATACAGACCCTTCCCTGGATGAGGACTGCCTCCAAAAGTAGTAATCTTCCCATCAGCTAGAGGCCCTGCCTTGTGCTCATGTCAACATGGTGGCTCCTCTCATCTGTCCACTCTACTTCAGCCAGTGGTTCCGCTTTGAGCCCTTTCAGTTGAATGGATGGCAAAGGCCCAACAGTATGATAGGTTATTGTTGTTTATTTGTTTCAAGTAACTAAAAGTGACCAGATCCAGGGCGCCTGGCTGGTTCAGACAGTAGAGCATGTGAATCTTGATTTTGGGGTCGTGAGTTCAAGCCCCACACTGGGCGTAGAGTTACAATTAATCAATCAATAAAATAAGATAAAATAAAAGTCATCAGATCCTCTTCCTTTCATCTCTGGCAAATTATCCGGTGCTGGAAAAGTCCCTCCGCAAGCCAGTCAACAGGGTGCAGGTGGGGAGAGAGGGAGGAAGGGAAGGAAGCCCTTTTCCCTCATTCTCACCTCAAAAACACCAAGCTTTGTTAGGGATTCCCAGCAAGTCCATATTCCTCACTCTTAGAAACTGAATAGAAAAATGCAGCAATGCTTGGGCAGAGGTCAACATTTTTAAAATTGCGTCCAGCAGGGTTGGTATTTTCTTTCAGGCAAGGGCCACACTCGGGGAAACTTTAAAACCAATAATAACAAACCACCTGCCAACTGTGAAATACATGGAGAAGAGAAAATTGGGTGCAAAATGGAAATGGATTTTTCTAAAATGGAGTCAGATGCCCAAAGGGCTCACCAGAGAACTCTAGGAATGGTGGCCTCAGTAATCAACAACATACCAATGATTTGCAACAGCGAGCATTTCTCTTTAAAGCATTTGTGGAAGCACCAAAAGGGGCTGAAAACTGTTTTCTCAAGCCTTCAGTCCTGTTCCCGAGACAAGCCATGCCCTCTGTCACCACCCTGGCCCGCGCCCTCTCATTAGCCTCTCAGGCTGCCCTTCCCCACTCCAGTTCTCCAACAAAATCGTACCAGAATAATTTTCCTTAAATACCACAATCATCATCTCATGCCTCTGCTCAAACTCCTTTAATGGCTGCTTAAATCATCATACATTTGGTGTAAACTTTCTAGCCTGCTTCTCCAGCCCCACCCTCAGCACAGACTTCTATTCCTCTCCTCCCAGAACGGGCCTCCATCCTAGGCCCCCTCAGGACCTGGGTTTGAGTCCCTGGTCTGACTTTCACAGCTGCATGGACCAGAACGCTTTTTGTGACAGAAGGAGGCTGGATTTTGGACAGGCCTGAGCCTGAATCCCATCACTGTCACTTGATAATTTGCATGGCTTGGGCAAATCACTTTGCTTCTCTGAGCCTCAATTTCCTCACTTGAAAAAAAGTGGATTAACACCACTTAATCACAGGGTTGTTTCATGGGTAACATGGAAAAGAGCTTGTAAAGCACTGGCACGGTGCTCAGTCCCCGGCTGGCACATTTTCCCCTTGTGCAGGTAAATGTGAGTGCCCTCCTCTCGCAGTAGTCAGGAATGCACACTGCTGAAGGCAGACAGTCAAGTGCTATGCAGGGAGTATGTGTTGTGACCATTTTTGAGCTCACCCTGGGAACTCTGCCTGAAATGTTTCTTCTCCCCTCCCCTTCCAGGCCACAGCAAACCCCAGCTTCCCTGACCACTCCAAGGGGTCCCAGGCTTGCCTTCCGACTCACACAGCTGAATGCCATCTTCTCTGTTTTTCATCGCTTCTCTGACAGGGGTAGGGCCTTTCCTCTGCTAGAAGACCATAAACTCCCTGGACACCGCGTGCTTCGTGCTCCTGAATGCCCCCCAGGAACTCCCTGTGCAAAACTCCACACCCACTGATGCTCCACAGGCTGCCAGGTACAGACAGAGCACAGAGAGCACAGTGTTCGGAGCTGCTGTACCCCTGACAGCCCGTAAGGCCAAAATCGCCAGGAGGCCACCCAAGGACAAAACCAGGCCCTTAGATGTCTCACTTGACACACACGTTTTAAGTTTTAACTAGCTAACACCACTTAGAAAGCGGAAGAGTCCACGTTTTGTAAACATTTTGGAAGATTCGACCACCCAGGTCTGCATTCCCACATGGCTACTCCTCTGAGATGAAGGGTGCTCTCCCCAGTTCGCCCCAGGCCCACCACTTCCTATCACCTCTGCACCTCACAGAACGCAGGCAGAACAGAATTGCTTTTTATTCCTAATTCTCTATTAAAGTTTAGGAAATAGAAGTTCCACGAGAAAGGACGTAGGATTCTAGAAAAATGGGCAAGGAGTATGTTTCTCTGTGGAAGAGAAGATTATTCCTCTGTGTTTCGTAAACACACAAAGAAGGTCCATGTGGAAATCGCCCACATGGTTCATGCCATTAGGTGACGGGAGGTGTTTGTGCATGCTGCCCAACAGCAATCCTAAGTGGGTTTTAGAGGAACCCTGGAGGATAGAAGTTAAACAGTGAAAAGTCAGTGGGTACTAAGGGTATGGATGTCCTCCCCCGATATAACGAATAGAGGGGTCCAGTAGGGCAGACCATAGGGTCACAGTGCACACAGCCGTCCCAACACCTCCGCCCACCCTCAGGTATCAGGGGCAGTCTCCTATTTGCTCCCTCGGCTTATCTCTTTTTTTTTTCCTCTCTCTCTCTCTCTAGACTCTTGTCAATTCTGCCCTTTCACAGAAATGCTAATCTTCCAGAGATGATCAGCCAATCAGGAGCCACTTTGGGCTGGGTCAGCAAACCGCAGGCTGGAAATGTCCCTGGGGTCCTGGGACCTTGGCTGTTTTCACCCTTTTGGCTGCTCAAAGGGCTCTTTCTTTGCTGCCATAGACATTCTTTCCTGGGGTAGTGAGACACTGTGTGTGTGTGTGTGTGTGTGTGTGTGTGTGTGTGTGTGTGTGTGTGTTAGGGGAGTTGGGTTAACTAAAAGAAGACGAGGGGTTGATGGATTCTATGTGCTTGAAAATTCAGAAGCCCATCTTCTGAGAACTGAAGGTTTCAACCACTCTCTTGAATCCTCCCTTTTCTAAGAGTCTGTGTTTGGTGTGCCTGCCTTATCTCCAGTAATATCCGAGCTGAGAAATTCCTGCTAAAGACCAAGGCCATATCTGCTTCCCAAATGTGCCTTAAAAATGTAACTAACTGGGTGGCTCAGTTGGTTAAGCATCCAACTTTTGATTTCGGCTCAGGTCATGATCTCAGGGTTTGTGGGTGCAAGCCTGACATCAGGTTCTGTGCTGACAGTGCAGCATCTGCTTGGGATTCTCTCTCTCTCTCTGCCCACCCCCCCCCCCACCTCGCCTCCACTTGCTCATGCTCACTCCTGCTCTCTCTCTCAAAATAAATAAACTTCAAAAAATATTAAAAGAAAATGAGGTGATTCTGCCACTTACTAGCCCTGTGGGCTCATCTTTTAATCTCTCTGCTTCAGTTTCCTTATCTGTGAAATGGGGGTAACAGTACCTACCTCATAGGTTCTTGTGAAAGTAACATGAGGCAGCACATGTAAGTACTTCCCATCATGGTGCCTGGCACATGCAAGACATCTCCTTAAGTGACAGCCTTCCTCAGTTACTAGGCAGCTCAGCACAGCCCCAGGGGCAGGTTCTGGAGTCAGAGGGCCAAGCTCAAATACTGACCCAACAGTATCTCACTTACCAGCATGACCGGCAGAACTACTCAGTCCAATAGTGCCTCCCTCAACGGCCATCTTGAGACAGGGAAAAGGAAGGGACCCCATGAAAGAAAAAGCTGGTTTTCTCCTTTGCGTCTTGTCCTGCTTCTATTCTTGCTAGGACTTGCACCCTTACCTGACACATGCCTTAATGGGTGTCCACCTTGTGAAGGTCAAGGAGTTAATGATTTCTTTGGAGGCTCCCAGCACAACAGATAACATCTAAGGAGCATCTGGTGAGGTCCCCATGAACGTTTTCCAAGACCACAGCCTCCAAACACCTTGAAGCAAGACCCCTGGCTCCAGGGCATAAATGACTTCTGGAGGACACTGAGCACAGTTCCTGGATGCCTGAGAGGACACGTACACCACACCACTGTCCTCGATACAAACTCCAGACCCCAACCAAAGACAAGACTCATGCTCCTTTTCCTTTCCAAGTCTTCCAGACGCTCTGGCTGTATCTGCTCTCCCTAGATCTTCAACAAACCCTGCTCTTACTTCCTCTCGGCTAATGTTTGATTTCCATCTTGTGCGAAGCCAGGGACCCTCTTGGCTGGTCCGTGGGACACCCTCTGGGTCCTCAGACCCAGCCTGCCCACATCGATGTGAGAACTTAAATACATACAAAGCACTTGTCCAGGGCCTGGCAAAGTGCACACCCAATAAATGAAAGCTGTAACTCTGACTCTTACTATGATTATTTATTCTCAGCATCCCTTCATTCATGTGTCTCATTCTACATCACAAAGCACTAGATACTGGAGTACAGTGGCGACCTAAAAGCATATTAACACTAATAATCATCAGGGCCTGCCTGAGATGGACCAGAGCTGCAGGACTAATGGGTCTCATACAGGAAGGAAGGATACATCTCACAGCTACTGTGGACTCTGTATGAATGACTGACTACAAGATTGTATCCACTCACTTTCTTAGACATTATAGGCAGGCAGAACAGGGTTTCCCTGCATTTAACTAATTTCATATAACGCATGTCCTATGTACCAGGCACTGTGATATATGCTGGGAACAAAACAGTGACAAGCACTGGGAATATGGCTTTTGTTTTTTTTGTTTTGAGAGAGAGAGAGTGAGAGAGAGCAAGCAGGGGTGGGGTGAGGGAGGGGAGAGAGGGGGAGGGAGGAGACAGGGGGAGAGGGGGAGAGAGAGAGGCAGAGAGAGAGAGAGGCAGAGAGAGAGAGAGGGAGAGAGAATGAATATCTCAAGCTGGCTCCATGCTCAGCGCAGAGCCTGACATAGGGCGCCATCCCACTACCCTGGGATCGTGACCTGTGCTGAAACCAAGAGTCAGACACTCAACTGACTGAGCCACCCAGGTGCCCCGGGTATATGTATTTTCAAAGAGCTCCCCAGTTGACTCTGAGCATCAGCCAGGGTTGAAAAATCACAACTTGAGGTTTCACTTGGGATAAGCTCTTGAGGCAAACCTAACAGAGCTAGGTCCCATCACCATTCCCTGCCTCTCCCCACTGCGCTCTGAGGTGGAGAAGTATATTCCCCATAAGACAATGGGATCCACACTTAAGAACAGGAGGAACAGAGACTAAGTCTCCACTCCACTGGCCTCCTTTGCTAGCACTATCTGCTTCCTCAATCTGGAAAAGGGCAGCAAAGGGAGGGCCCTCCCACCACCACTTCTCCCACCCAACCCCCACCCCCACCCCAGGGGGCTGGCGGGACTCAGCCTGAGCTCCAGCCTGGGAGCAGCAGCTGGGGGGTAGTGATGCAGGCAGACATTACCCATCCTTAGGCCCCAGCGTGCAGGCCCAACACCTTGTGATAACAGCCATTTGGCCAGCAGCTTCTGAGAGGATAATGCTGAAACCAAACAGCTCAACAGCCAGAAGTAATTTGCCCCAAGAATTGGTCCTGCTTGGAGGCAAAACAATTAGTAGGTTGATGACAGCCTGATGCTTGAGAAATCATTTTTTAAAAAAGAAGGGAAAGAAGGGTTGTTTAAAAGAAGCCCTTTAACTCAGAAGGCAGTTCCATCCACCTTACGAATTCAATGCCCTCTGACTACACATCCATCTGTCACAGCAGGGAATCTTTTAACTAGCAAAAGAGCAAGAGAAGGAATTCAGATCAACATCACGGGCTCCAGCAATAAAGCTGGTGCCAATTCACCCCTTTCCCTCGAGGCAGGAAAGAATCAAGGAAGAATTTCAAAATCTTTTTACACAATTAAAGAAAGGGATCCGGTGGAGGAAGGGAGCAAGGATGGAGATCAAGAAGCTTAAGGTTTGCTATTCTAAGCTCAAAAATAAATCACGGTAAGAAAGGACTAGAAGGTGTGATTTTTTAAAGATCTAATCTAAGGCAGGTACAGTACTGAGTGTTTGGGGAGAGGGTGGGCTGAGCAAACTGTCTGGCCAGTACCAATCTTCTCACCCCTCTTCCAAGCCCCCAAAACAAAACCAGAGTTTGTCACATGCTTCTAGAATTTTAGTCTTGAATTACAGCTTTCAAATAATTCAGATTCCACTCTTAACAAAGTTCAGAAATGTGAGGCAGATTACAAAAAAAAAAAAAAAAAAAAAAAAAAAAATCCAGCAAAACGTATCCAAAGAATTGTATGCAACCAAAACGGTAGCAGAGAAAAGGAGGAGACGATATGGTAACTTTGGCCCAAGAGGACCAGCAAATTACACACCAAACCAGTAAAGAGGGCTCCACAAGAAATACACACTCAGGATTTCCCAAAATGACTTTAGCATCCACTGTTGTCAATGATCGCTTTCTAGAAGTCTCTTACATGGTCCGACCATTGACCTTTTATAAAGCAAAAGCGAAGTAAAATGGGTAGAACCCTGGTGCTGTGCACTATAAAAAGCATTTCCTTGGCAGAACCAATTAAGTTCTTTGCAAGTACACGTCAGTGGGCTACTGGGCAGTGTCAAGGTCTGCACGTATTAGGACTGGCAGCCCGGGGTTGGGTTGTTTTTGGCACTTCATTCCAGTAGAGCACTACGACATTCTGGTTCGTCCTCCTCAGATGCTCTTTTCTTAAGTCAGTCACAAAAATGTATGTATGCTAATGTATGTTAATATACACACGTTTATAAAATAGATCTCCTCCCCACAAAAAGCTCTTTTACTAATTTCAAGATTTACTAGCTCATCCCTTACGCAATTAGAACTTTCTTAACAATCACGGAGTTGAAGGTTAAGTGTTGTAACCACAGCACTCAGGACCCAGAGTGCAGTTTCTCCTGACTATTCTCTCTGGGGAGATGGCCAAGCTCTCTTTCTGCAGACATGTGTGGTTAAATCCAGAGTCTTTTTCAATAAATACATTTTAAAAATGTGAGCCGGGGGTGTCTGTCAGCTGTGGGGAAACAAACCTCCTGCTACAGGCCCTCTCGCAGGGGAGGTTGGCAACCCCGCTTCCATGTATGGAAGTGAACGAAAGCAGTAAAACCTCAGGCATGAGTCTGGGCAGGGCTGGGGGTGGGGGCAGCATTCCTCACGGTAAAGCAAGCTCTGGTCCACAGGAATGGGCTACACCGGCCCTTCCACCCTGCCCTTGGCCTGGGGTCCTGCGGATTCATTAGCGGGATGGCTGTGAGGGCAGAAATGATGGGAAGCGCCAAAACAACGGGCACCCAGGAAATGGAGGTTCATCCACTCACAATGCACGGACGGGAGGAGCCAGGCTGTCCCAGGAGCACAGGCTGAGCCCTGAAAACCAGAGCTATTCGGCTCCCGCATACACTGACCTCAGCGCACTGGAATGCAGAATTCTCCACAATTTGCCATCCATCACCATTGCTCCCACAGGCTAGCACTAAAGGGAGGGTAGATTTTTTTGTGTGGTCTAGGAGACTCATGACTAAGGCAGAAAGGACAGTAGCTCACTTCCAGGGCAAGTGTGGAAGTTGCAAAAAAGTTTAGGACACACTGGGTGGGGGCTGAAGCCTGCAGGTGTCATTCACTACATGACTCTGGGTAAGTTACTTCATGGCTCTGTGCCTCAGGAGCCTCATCTGTACAGTGGGGACAAGAACAGTAGGTGCCCCCTTGGGGCCGTTGTATGAAGCCTGTAGTGCTGTGCCTGGTACAGAGGAAGTGGTGTAGAACGTTGACTACTGTTAACATGTAGTCTAAGTGTAGAAATTGCTCACTGAAGATTTAGAGCACCCTTCCTAAATTTATAAGTCCAAGTGGTACCTTTCAAACTTTTCTGACATTTCATGTTCAACTAGTTGCTCACCTCCTCTGTGACAGATCTTCCCTTGGCTCTGTGATATCCCCACTCCTGGGCCTTTCTCTGTTCCTTTACCACCCTGTCCCCAGGTCCCTGCTGGTGCTCCACAGGACCTGCCCTCAGGCCACCTTCTCTTTCCACCACTCTCTGGAAATCTCAGTCCCTCTCCTGGCTCTATTTGCTCGTGACTCACAGACCTACCTCCCTGCAGACAACTGAACATCTCTGCCTGCTTTTACTCTCCCTAGCCTCCCCACAAAATCAACACCCTTCCTTCCATTTCCCCTATCTCAGCTGGTGACATACCTTGATGTCATTAACTCCTTCCTGTCTCATCCATCCTGTCTTAGCTCAGGCTGCCATTAACAAAATACCAGACAGAGACTGGATGACTTTAACAGCAGACAGATTTCTCACAGTTCTGGAGGAGGGAAAGTACAAAATCAAAGTGCTGGAAGATCCGGTGTCTGGTGAGAGCTCTCTTCCTGGTCTACACACCACTGTCTCACACGGGGGTGTGGGGAGAGCAAGCGCTGATCTCCTCATAAGGGCACTGATTCCATGATGAGGGTACCATCTCATGACCTCATCGAAACCTAATTACCTCCTAAAGCTCCCATCTCCTTAATGCCATCACCTTGGTGGCTAAGGCTTCAACACATACATTTGGGAGGGACATAAACACAGACACACCTCATTTTTATTGCACTTTGCTTTATTGCATTTTGCAGACATTGCATTAAAAAATTTTTTTTAATTTTTGTTTATTTTTGAGAGACAGAGCACGAGTGGGGAAGGGGCAGAGAGAGAGGGAGACACAGAATCCGAAGCAGGCACCAGGCTCTGAGCTGTCAGCACAGAGCCCGACATGGCACTTGACTCCACAAACTGTGAGATCGTGACCTGAGCTGAAGTTGGACGCTTAACCGACTGATCCACACAGGCACCCCCAGACACTACATTTTTTAATAACTAAAGGGTCTGTGGCAAGCCTGTGTTGAATGAGTCTACCGGCGCCATTTTTCCAACAGCATTTCCTTACTTTGTGTCTCTGTGTCACATTTTGGCAATTCCTGCAATATTTCAAGCTTTCCCATTATTACTATGTTTGAATTGCTGCAATCTCATGACAAAACTTTAACAGATGAAGAGCTGCTTCTTGAGGATGAGCAAATAAAGTGGTTTCTTGAGGGGCACCTGGGTGTCAGCCAGTTAAGCCTCCAACTTTGGCTCAGGTCATGATCTCACGGTTTGTGAGTTCGAGCCCTGAGTTGGATCTGTGTTGACAGCTTGGAGCCTGGAGCCTGCTTTGGATTCTGTCTCCCTCTCTCTCTGCCCACCCCCTCTCTCATTCTGTCCTCTCTCTCTCTCTCTCTCTCAAGAATAAACACTAAAAAAACTGTTTAGAAAGTGGTTTCCTGAGATGGAATCTACTCCTAGTAAAGATGCTGTGAAGATTGTTGAAACGACAACAAAAGGGTTTTGAATATCACATAAACTTGGCTGATAAAGCAGTGGCAGTGTTTGAGAAGATGAACAACATCACATGCTACAGAGAAATTGTTCATGAAAGGAGGAGTCCATTGGTGCAGCAAACTTCACTGTTGTCTTATTTTAAGAAATTGTCACAGTCACCCCAGCTTTCAGCACCCAGTACCCTGCTCAGTCAGCAGCTGTCACCATAGAGGCAAGACCCTCCACCAGCAAAACGATTATGACTCACTGAAAGCTCAGATAGGGTCAGCATTTTAGCAATAAGGTATTTTTAACTAAGGTATGTACATTTTTTTAGACGTAATGCTAACTGCGCTCTTAACAGTTCATAATATAGTATAAACATAACTTTTGCATGCACTGGGAAATGAAAAAATTCATTTGACCCGCTTTATGGTGGTAGTCTGGAACAGAACCTGCAGTGTCTCCACGGGATGTCTGTCTCCGGTCCACAACAGCCTCCAAAGCCAGGACAACAGCCATGGATCGTATCTCCAAATGCTGCTCAGATCCATTCCCTCTGTCCTGCCCCATCCCATCCCCACTACCCTGTGTACTTCACTCCCTCAGCACCTGCCTCCTCGGCGGTGCTGTCCAATAGAAAGACGGTGGTTCCCAACTTAACAATGGCTTGATTTTTTGACTTTCTGATGGTGCGAAAGTGATATGCATTCAGTGTAAATCTATTTCAGATTTTGAATCTGGTTCTTTTCCTGTTCTGGCGATGTGTGGTATCTCTCCTGAGGCACAACAAGCCACAGCAACCCATCAGCCACGTGATCACAACGGTGAATAAACCAATATACCCACGACCATTCTGCACTCATCCAACCATCTTTTTTGTTTTGTTTTGTTTTTTACTTTCAGTATTTAATCAATTACATGAGACAGTCAACACTTTATTATAAAATGGACTTTGCCCAACCGTAGACTAACGCAAGTGTTCTGAGCATGTGTAAGGTAGGTTAGGCTCAGCCATGATGTTTGGCAGGGTCAGCGTATCCAATGCATTTTCGACTAATGATATTTTCAACTTACGATGGGGTTTATCTATCGGGACAATCTACATACAATTTGAAATTTTTTAGTAGCCACGTAAAAAAGTAGAAAGAATCAGGGGCACCTGGGTGGCTTAGTCAGTTAAGCATTCAACTCTTGGTTTCAGCTCAGGTCATGATCTCGTGGTTTCGTGAGTTCAAGTCCTGCTTGGGATTCTCTCTCTCTCATTCTCTCTCTCTCTCTCTGTCCCTTGCACATGAACATGTGCACTCTGTCTCTCAAAATAAATATTTTTAAAAAGAGTAGAAAAATCAGGTGAAATTAATTTTAATCTATCTTATTTAACCCAATATATCCAAAAGATCATTCCAACATGCAATTGATATTTAAAAAAGTATTAAGGAGATAGTTTACATTCTTTTTTTGGTACCAGGTCTCTGACATCCAGTATATATTTAACATGGCACATCTCCTCAGGACCAGCCACATTTCAAGGTACTTGCTGTCACACATGGCAGGAAGTTATTGGACAGTGTGGCTCTGGTCTCCCCTCGAGTTCATTGTCCACACAGCTACCATGGTTATCTAATCTGATTATGGAAGGTCCCTTCTTAGAACATATCAGTGGCCCCCATCAGGACACAGTCCTGCCCCCTGACGTCCCTTCATTTTCTGCCCCCTACTTGCCCATCCAGACTCATTCCTTACCATTCACTCCCACCTCTCATGTTAGGCTCCAGCAATGGGGAACTGCAAAATGCAGATTGTATAACAATAAGTATGGTATGACACTAATTTTGTTTTAAGCATATTTATGCATATATATCTATAAAACATGTGACACTACAGACGGCAGTACGTACATCTGCATAGAAAAAACTCCAGAACGACAGGCACCAAAATGCAAACAATAATGATCTCCAGTTGGTGGAATCTGGACAATCTCAAGCACTGTTCCTTGTGCAAATTTGTATTTTTTAATTTTTTATAACCACACAATTGAAAAGACAGTGGGAATACGGGAACTTGCTGAAGGTGTGGGCATTAAAGCCAAGAAGTATTATAAAGGTTGCCCTACATGTTCAGCATGATGTATTGGAAAAATGGGTACAATCATTATTCACAAATTCTGTATTTATAAATTGGCCTAGTCGTTCAAATTTATTTGTAACCCCCAAATCAATCTAGCGACACCTTTGAGGTCATTCACAGACATGCACTGGTGAGGAATCTGAGTCACCTGCCACACGTGTCCCAGCTGAGGTCAAACTAGACAACACTCTGCCTTCTTGTTTCAGCTCATACTATAAATAAGTGTCCTTTTCATGGTCTGTTTAGTGCCACATTTTTCGAATTTTTTGTGCCTTCTGTTGGTGATTTCACTGCTTAAAATGGCCCCCCAAGCATAATGCTGAAGTGCTGTCTGGTGTTCTGAGTGTAAGAAGGCTGTGCTGTGCCTTAATGAGAAAATGTGTGTGATATAAGCTTCGTTCAGACATGGGTTACACGGCTGTGACCGTTAAGTTCAATATTCCTGAATTGACCATATGTGCTGAATAAGGCATCTTTAAGCAGAAACAGGGAAGAAACATGTTCTGTGCATGGTCACCATGGAGGGAGGTGACCACACATAGTCACCAGAGCTCCACGCCACAAATCCTTTCTGGATAGCAAACTACAAAGCCCAGCTTCAATAAGATTGTGTTGAGTTTCTGAAAGTATTTTAAAGCACACCAACATAATTCCTTTTTTTTAAAGCTTATTAATTTATTTTGAGAGAGAGCTAGTAGGAGAGGCAAAGAGAGAGAGAGAATCTCAAGCAGGCTCTGCACTGTCAGCACGGAGCCCGATGTGGGGCTTGAATTCACCAACCGTGAGATCATGACCTGAGCCGTAGTCAGATGCTTAACCGACTGAGCCACCCAGATAATTCATTAATAAGAACTGGCTTGAGGAATGATTCCCACTCCTAAGTTTCAGCACATCTAAATTCTCCCTCTAGTAAAACAGCTGGTCTGGCCCAGCAGCCCCCTTTCCGAACTGGAGGCTGAAACCAAGTATGCATCCAGGCTGCCCTACTCTGGCTTGTATCTTCCTGCTCAGGTTGGAATGACCTCCAGGAAGCATGGGGCAAATTCGCGTGACCCCTGGACGTGTGGCGAGGTACCCAGGGTTCAGGTCCCAGCTAACCCTCAACACGGGAAGGGCGCTAACTGCCTGGAGATAACACGCCTCCTCCTCTCCCTTCCCCGCTGGCCCAACAGGAAAAAATACTGTGACCACCAGTCATCTAAATGGAATTTCTCTTTCACACTTAGGAGCCTCATCAGCCTGGACTCACAAATTCAAACACCTGGCTCCTTTTAAATTCCTTTCTTTCTGTCTCACATATTTCAGCCCTGGTAATCCCCTTCTTAAGTGCTCGGTGCTGTTGTTCAGTGAAGTAACGTGTTTGTTTTTTCAGCGATGAGTTACAGCCACTTGAGGCTTTCCACCCAGGAGGTCTGACCCTGACCGGCACCCCAGGCCCTGACCCCAGCCCTTCCACAGGAAAGTGGCTCTGCTCTCAGGAACAGGCTCCTGAGACCAGGAAAATCACAGTCCTGCTGTCTCCAGGCCAAGATACACAAAATCACTCAGGAAAAATAGGACTTGTGGCATTTCCCTCTTTTCAGGACGCTTATCTCTCTGTGCTACGAGCAAACTTTGGCCAAGTCACACGGACACACCGGTAGGCCATTTTTAAAAGCACTACCAGGAAGAGAGGGGCGCCTGGGTGGCTCAGTCAGTTAAGCGTCCGACTTCAGCTCAGGTCATGCTCTCACCTCTTGTGGGTTCGAGCCCCACATCGGGCTCTGTGCCGACAGCTTGGAGCCTGGAGCCTGCTTCAGATTCTGTATCTCCCTCTCTCTGCCCCTCCCCACTGGTGCCCTCTCAAAAATAAATAAACCTTTAAAAAAAAATTTTTTTTTTTTTTTTTTTTTTTATTTTAAAGCTCTACTGGGAAGAGTATCAAGGAATGTCACTGACCTGGCAACAGGGAACCTGGGGCTGAGAGGCTGGCCGGCAATGTGGCTGCCTCCTCTCTGGGCCTTAGTTTCCTCATCTGTAAAGGGAGGGAGTTGCTGCATAAGCCCCAACATCCTTCCCAGTTTAACATTCAAAGACCCCATTGCCCAGTGTTCTACAACAAGAGCCTTTGCTTCATTGATGATGAAAGCACAAATACACAGAAAAATGTAGATCTCTGTTTAACTTTGAGACTCGCTTTTATGCTTGGAATTCAATTTCTCTTTCTACCGGACTCTAGCCCACTCTTTAATTCTAGATCCCAACCTATTCATTCAGTCTTTCAATAAATATTTGTGCCCAGTATTCGTTAATAAGTTTACCAAATGCATTAAGGATGAATAACATAATGATGAGCACGGAGTCCCCGTCCTCAGAAACATTCTGGTCTGGTGGAATGACAGTCACCACCTCCTGACCAGCTCCCACGTGCCACCCAGTAGGCTAAGGGCTTTTTAAATTCCTTGTCATCTCGAACCTCCACAGCCACCCTCCAAGGTAGGTACTACTATCATTCCCATTTTACAGATGGGGAAACAGGCTTGCAAAGGTTAAAGTAACTCGCCCAAAATCTCAAAGCTAGAGAACAGGAGAGAGAAGTGTGAACCAGGTCATCCACGACGGGCGGTCCAGCCTCTCTGGCTGCTGTCTGAAGAAGTGTCATGGGACTCTCTGTTCTTGAAGCTTCTGTTGGCAACCCCATCCCTATTACAATCAACTCACTAAACATCATCATCATTACAATCAACTCACTAAACACGATGACTAAACATCATCGTATAGAGACTCTAAGTTTACATATGTATATCATGCCTTATCTCCCCAGGTAAATTAAAAATGCCTTGACAACAGGGACTTTGTCACTAATTTCTCTGCATCCTTGACACTGCCCGAGGCAAATAAGATACTCAGAAAACATGTGACTGACCAAAGCTGGGCAGTGTCAATACAAAGCATTGAAAAGCGCAGGCTTGACTTTGTAATATGAGCATTTATCAAGTGAGAAATCCAGAACGAGGGCTTCTTAGTCCCAGTCACTGTTCCCCCCTCTCCCCAACACTATACAGTAGTGGAAAGTTCCGCGAGGAATTTCTTTTCCTTTATTTCACAAACAGAAGCCATTAACCCAGGGTTCCTCTTTATGATCTAATGACGCCTACAGAAAATGTATTTCTGCAGCCTGGCCCACGACGAGGTTCTCGAGTTTGAGTCTGGCCTCTGGTACGAAGGCATCTGTTTCTTACTTACTACCTGGCGTGTCTTTCTCATTCCAAGCCCAAACCCTGAGAGAGGCCACTAATCCCATGTGTCCAGGTCCGCTTCCCAGAGTCTTCAGGCCTGATGAAATCCCGCCTCCAAATCAGAATCACCGGAAATGTGTTCTCCCCACCACCTGCCAAAGGAACTTTTGTTTTTCCTTATAAAAGGTAACAATGTTCCCCTGAGCATGGGGAGTCTCTGCCACTCATCAGTTTCCAAACAGGCACTGTCTCTTCTCCACCCCACTCTCTTCTCCCTGCTGGATCCAAAGAACTTTCTCCTTCTCAACTTTCCCCTTCATTCCCACGTGGTTATTTATATCTGGAATATCTTTCTTTATTAATCCACTGGACTACCCTCCCCCTCATTTGAAAAGGTCACTTCCAAGTTATTCTTTCCAGAAAGCCTTTCTGGAAGCAGGTTGGCGCTTCAGTAAGGCAGCGACTGTGAGCAAGGTTACTTCCTCATCTTCTAAAAATGCCACTCAACTGCTGACCAGATCGAAAGGGGGTAAGAGAACCCACATGAAAACAAAGCGTTCACAAACTATACGCACACCCTTTCCAGGCAAGAGCACCATTATCTCCTCCCATATGTTTTCATTACACAAGCGATCACATTTCAGAACATTTGTAAATCAGAGACTCACCACCGTAGACACCACTACCCCAACATAACGATAAGCAATTTGGGGCATTTACTGCAATCTTTCTTATGCATCTGTTTACACAGTGTTGTACTGTAATTATGGTATCTGTGTAATTTGGGATCTCGCTTTTTTGAATACAATATCTGAAGTATAGTTCTACGTTCCAGCAAAGGTCATTAACTCCATTTTTAATAGCTGTTCGACATGATTCTGAGTACTGTAATTTACTTAACCATTCCATGATGAACATTTAGAGTGTTCATTATTACACAGCTTTAAAGGATACCTTCACGAAGGTAAGGCAAGGCAAGAAGCATTACACTTTTGTCCTGGCCTATAGGATGTACATTTATTCGGCATTTATGACTAATTGTTCAGAAGATATTCTTGCTTCTAAACTAACACTCATTCCCCTTCCATTCTTAAGTCAAGTCCTCTTTTATTTATTTTTTTTAGAGAGAGAAGATGAGCAGGGGAGGGGCAGAGGGAGGGGGGCAGAGAGAATCTTAAGCAGGCTCCATGCCCAGCGCAAAGGCTGATGCAGGGCTCAGTGTCACAACCGTGAGATCCTGATCTGAGCTGCTTAACTGACAGCCACCCAGGCGTCCCAAGCCCCCTTTTATTTATTTATTTATTTATTTATTTATTTATTTATTTATTAGCGTTTATTTATTTTTGAGACAGGGAGAGACAGAGCATGAACAGGGGAGGGTCAGGGAGAGAGGGAGACACAGAATCTGAAACAGGCTCCAGGCTCCAAGCTGTCAGCACAGAGCCCGATGCGGGGCTCGAACTCACAGACCGCGAGATCATGACCTGAGCGGAAGTCGGCCGCTTAACCGACTGAGCCACCCAGGGGCCCCCCAAGTCCCCTTTTAAAGTTCACTGGATATTTGCAAAGTGTGCCTTTCATAAGCTCTATAATCTATTTAATAAACCTATTTAATTCCCCTAGCAACCTTTTGATTTTTCATAAGTAACTTGCATCCATGAACTATAACTGAGTTATAAGTTTTCTCAGCTGCCTCATATAGAAATGAATAAGGAATGTTCAGAGGAAAGTGGAAAAGTTGTGTGTGATATTTAGTAAGAGGACTTTTGATGTAATATTTGTACATTTTTCTCGAAACAACTGATGCATTCCAAAGATGTTGTCAAGGAGTTTTCTAAGTGGAAGAAATCACATTTTGAATCTCTTAGAAGCTCACAACCTAAAACGATTTGGCCTAATAAAATAATCCTTCCATAATGAAAATAACAGATATAATCCCTTATTTGATCTATTTCATAACCTTGGATTCTGGTGGTGATGGATTTTCTAAGAGTGCAGCACACTCAGTAAATAAAAACTTATATTAAATACAGGTTGCCTAATACTAGTCACCACAAAAGACACAGCATAATACAAGTGCCCGGCTTGGGGTAGTCTTTTGTTCCTGTATAAATCCGAATACTCTTAGAAGGGAAGAATGACAGCTCAGAGAATGAACCTCTTAATTTATCCAAACGGCAGGGCACAGCAGTGGAAATTCCACAGACACTGTCTTCTTGAGTGCTTTATGTCAGTTCTAGAGGGGGCCCCTCTCCAAGGACGGGAAAGCTGCTTTCAAAGGTCTCCTTAGCCCACCATACTCAGCAAACATGTCAGGCGAAGCCATTTCCCTTCTAGGGATAGTGGTGTTTGTGGCGGAGGAATTCTGTTCCTTGTCTCTGTGTTGGGTTCATTACCACAGCAGGCACAGTACAGAGTCACCATAGGGCTATGCAACGGCACTTCTAGTCTTTACCCACCTGAGGAAATAAAGCAGCACCTGTCAGGGACAGCCAAGAATATGAGCAAGATCTGTTTAAAAGGCTTGGTTTAAAAAAAAAAAAAGTATGCGTGTATCAGGGACATGCTTGAATAAGGACAAAATACCTCTGAAGGGACATAACAAGAACCTGATCATGGTGGCTGCTACAGGGGAGGCAAGCTGTAGTCAGCAGTGGGAGTGAGACTTACTTATCCCTGCATGCCTCTCATTTTATTTGAAATTTTTTTTTTTTTTTTTTTTAATGTTCATTTATTTTTGAGACAGGGAGAGACAGAGCATGAACGGGGGAGGGTCAGAGAGAGAGGGAGACACAGAATCTGAAACAGGCTCCAGGCTCTGAGCTGTCAGCCCAGAGCCCGACGCGGGGCTCGAACTCATGGACCACGAGATCATGACCTGAGCCAAAGTCAGACGCTTAACCGACTGAGCCACCCAGGCGCCCCTGAAATTTTATTTAACATGTGAAGACACTGTCCTTTCAGAAAACAAAAATTAATTTCAAATGCTAAAAATCTACTTGTGGGGCACGTGGGCGGCTCAGTCAGCTGAGCGTCCAACTCTTGATTTCGCTCAGGTCATGATCTCACAGTCAGGAGATCGAGCTCCACATCAGGCTCCACTCGGGGCACGGAGCCTGCTTTAGAGTCTCTTTCCCTCTCCCTCTGCCCCTGCTCCGCTTGTGTGTGCACATGCGCTCTCTCTCTCTCAAAAAAAAAAAAAATCTACTTGTATAAAAGATATTGAAGCATATACATTCATACCTGTGGTATACACCTATTCTTTTACCAGAAGTATAATATACGACACCATTACTGATTATCTCTACAAAGAGGATTATTTTCTAACTTAAAAAATGAAATCCTGGCTTTCTCTTGCAAATGGGAAAAAGTTAACAAGTGGAAAAATGTGTTTAAGTATATGCTGAGTAAAGGAATATAAATGGCTTTTTAACGTGAGCAGCAGAGACATAATTTTTGCTGAGGATGCGTACAAACCAACAGCCTCCTCGTGAAGGCACAGCAGGTTTGGTTCCGGGGATCTGCACTCGCCTGGTCACTACTGTCTCTGTGGCTGTTGTATCCACCCAAAAGCAGGCTCAGATGACCTCAGAAAAAGTCATGAACTGAACCTTTGCAGGAAAGCAGCGCTTCAAAAAGCGCTTCAAAACTGGAGTGTTTCCACCACAGCCGCTGCAAATTAATACTTTCCACGACTCCAAATGAAAGAGAAGACGTTCAAGTGGTACGAGGTAGTGTTTTACTCTTAAGCACAGTTGTAAAAGTAAAAACAGTGCATCCAAGGGCTGAAGCCCGCGCCCTTCTGCAAATTTAGGAAAGTGATTTCCCCCAGGAAATTGTTTGAAGGCATTTAATGCCAATTCATCCTCATGCCTAACATTTGAAATGTCAGCCTTCTTAGGGGCCAAACTGCAAAGGATAGAACAGATTTACGTGTAATCTTAAACAGGCAAACACCCTCGGGTAAGAAAACAAGTCCCTTGTAAAAGAAGGTAAAATTTTCAAAATAAATGGAGTGATTCATTCTAAAAAGCCAAGTGTTAAGAAAAAACTATCTGCAAGGACGCTAAGGTTGCTTTGCAGCGAGGTTTCCTGTCTCTTGCTAATTTTGAAACAAAATGCCACACTTAATTAGCCAGCCAGATTCTCATCCTGCCCTAGCCCGATGGGGAGAAATGGCATTAAGGAAAAGACTCCCTCAGGCTCTATTAGTGCCCTAATGAGAGAGTGGGAGGAGGGAGGTGTTGGGATGGGGACAAGGCAGCCACTACTGCCACACAGACTTCAGAAAGCGCAGGATCTGAGCATCCTGGTCAAATGGGTTGCTCCCAATTACACTCTGACAGGGGTCTCTGGCCACAGCTATCCCTACAGGGTTCTATGCAGGAAACAAATGTACCAACCAACACTCCACACAGGCCCACCTCTTCCTGTAAGGTATGAATTACATCCAAGAGGGAGAAAATATGCCCACAAGATCACCTAACACCTGTCAGTGATTTCATCACCAGCAACCAACAGATGGAAGGCAGTACTGATTTTCATTCAAATGGGCAAAACGGGGGAGATTCTGCAAGCTACAGATCGGTGAAGCTGACATCAACCCTTCAACAGATCCTACAGCTTATTACAGTTATTAAACACACACTTAGGAGAAGAAGTGATCAGTTTAGAAGTAAGCATGGGCTCACTAAACAGAAATCATTTCATACTATCTTTCCTTGAAAGGGAAATGGCAAATCTCTAAGTTAGGGCCAGCAATCTGTTAAGGTCTCCTATGATAAAGGTTAACTGGATGGAGAGATGTGGGCTGAATAGTAATATAATTAGGCAAATTTAGAACTGGCTGGATTCTAAGGTGTTTCAACAACTAACAGACCAATATTAGTCTGGAGGAGGCTTTAGTGGTGTGACCTGGGACTCCATCCCCAGATTTAGTGAAGGTCTGCAAGGGATCACATAATTCATAGCTCAGAAGGGGCTATGATTATTGTGGGTGACCACATACACATGCAAAAAAGATTCTGACAGATTGCAGTAAATAATCAAATCTAAGTAAACATATTCTTAAGGATCACAGATATAAGATTTGGGACTCTGTTCTCATTTGTTCAGGTATAAAACTGATGAACAAGCCTTTGGAGTTTTGGTTGGCAAAAAGGTCAGTGAGTCAACACAGTGTAATGTGATTGTCAGAAAAGCTAATACAATCTCAAGCTGTAATTATGTAAGTTCAGATAATATCTAGATAAGCTGACCCTTTGTGCTTCGGGCAGACCCCCCTGGAGTCCGTGTTCAGGTTTGGGGGGCGGGCTTAGATACGAACAGCCAGGATAGTGATGAAACTTGAACCCTTATCATGTAAGAAATGGCCAAATGACCATGGGAATCTTTCAGAGAGAGAACTTCTGCAGGTCTCTGAAGGCTGGCCAGTCCCTTAGGCAAGGATGGCTGATGTCAGAATGGCCTCCTAAGGAGATGGCACTTTGTGGTCACTAGAAATGCTCTGCCAAGGGCTGGGTGACCACTTGCTGAGCATGCTGCCATGGGGTTAGGCATAGATGACTCTAGGGGGCATCTGCAGTCCTCTCATGTCCCCGCCCTCAAGTAACACACTCTCATTTTCCTTGGTAAGCACTCCCCTTTCCTGATGTTCAGTCCACTTGGTTTGTGACCCCACCCTCTAGCTATACACGTGTGCATATGACTCGGGTGTGGCCAATCAGAATATCAGACATGTCCGGGGATGGGAGGGTGACCAAAGCTGGCCTCCTTCTCCTGGGGTTCTGAGAGGACAGAAAGCAAACCCAGAGCTGCAGGTGGCCCTCCTATCACAGATCACTATGAGAGCAGCCGGCCAGAGGTCAGGGCCCCCACAGAGAGAAGCAGAGTGGAGATGGAGAAGGGCAGCCCCCCTGAAGAACTGCATCTGAGCCACCAGGGACTAGGAGGCGGCCAACACCTGGTCTTCTCAACGGCAAGGGCCTAGGACACTTTTGAACCCAAGAGTCAATATTCTGTAGACCCTTACAATATGGATAAGAAAGGGTTGGGAATGTGGCAAGGGGGCAGACCCAGAGAAAGTTCAAGTGGAAGGAGAAACTTTAGGTTTAAAAGACTTTAGGGACATAGCTACCAGTTGCAATGTGGTTTCAAACAAATCAAAAAAAATTATTTTTATAAAAAAAAAATTAGGAGACAATCAGAGAAATCTGAATACTGAGTGGATATTTGCCGATATTTAGGAATTATTTTGAGGTTATGATATATTATGATTTTTTTTAAGAGTTACTTAGTGAAGGGTTCCTGGGTGGATCAGTGGGTTAAGCTATCTGACTCCTGATTTTGGCTCAGGTCATGATCTCCCAGTTCATGGGTTCCAGCCCCCCATCAGGCTCTGCGCGGACAGCACGGAGCCTACTTGGGATTCTGTCTCCCTCTCTCTCAGCCCCTCACCCCCCAAATTAACAAATAAACATTAAAATAAATAAAATAAATAAAAATGTTTTAAAAACGAGTTACTTAGTGAAATGTTTACGAAGGAAATGATACGATGCTTAGGCGCTGCTTCAAAGTAAATCCACTGAAGGGGAGGGGGAGAGGGCATGATGAATTGGTGATCCTTGCATCTGAGTGCTGGGTACAAGGGGGTTCACTGTGCTATTTTCCCTACTGGTGTGATGTCTGAAGTTTTCCGTAATAAAAAGTCAAAAAAATAAATAAATAAATGGCAGGAGAAATATATACAGCCCAGACTCCGCTGCCCACTCCCAGCTCAAAGGTGAATCCATTAGAATCCGTTCAGGAAAACTGAGCAACCAGTTGGTCAAAGAGCTGGTCTAGAATTCTACCCAGAGTCAAAGGCATGGTGTGTCATCAAATCAACAAGTGACCAGTAACTACCCCTGTCCTAGTGAGAAACTGGGGAGAAACAAGATTACATTTTGGGCCACTAGATGCAGAGTCTAGGTGCTGAGGACAGGCGTGATACAAAGAAAGAAAAGCTGAGAATTTTTCTCTCCTGTCATCTGAAACAGCCAAAACACAGGAACTGAAATATTGAAGTGCCTAGGGTAAACATTTAAAGGGCACTTACCATGCACTAGGCACTGTTCTAAACTCTTTTTGAATAGCAACTCATTTAACCCTTTAACAACAACCCTACAAGGTAGATACTATTATCTCCATTTTAATGACCAGGACCTAGAGACACACAAGTTGGGTAACCTGCACCGAAATTGCATTGCTAGAAATCCACCAAGGTGTGATTCAAACCCAAAAGACCCAGACCCAGAACCCATACTCTTAGCCACCGTGTGACAGATTTTAAACGTTCACTTCTAATAGTGAATTTGTGAAGGTCCGTGGATATAAATGCTTTTTTAAGCTGCAGTCACTCAAGCACATGCCCAGAGCTGAGAAAACGCTATCCTCACACCCACATTCACTGCCATCCAGAGAGAGGTCAGAGGTAACACTGTGATTTTTCCCTATAGCTGGTTGTTCTGCCCAATCTGTATATTTCACATCAAACCCTGAAAAATGACTAACAGATGAGGCAGCTGTGCTATGAGGCACCACGATCAAAAGAAAACTGTCTTGACCCAAAGAAAACTGTCTTGACCTGATCACGTTTAAAGGGGGAAAAGGCCACATCTTCTGATTCCATTCAGATTTTTGTCCCTAGCATACTGACGAAAAAAGACAAGTAAAACTCTATAAAACCGATTCATCTGGATAAAATTCCCCTAGGAAAACAAAGAGGGAAACCCTATCCCTAGAACAGCAAAACTCACCACACC
This sequence comes from Acinonyx jubatus, assembly GCF_027475565.1. Taxonomy (NCBI): domain Eukaryota; kingdom Metazoa; phylum Chordata; class Mammalia; order Carnivora; family Felidae; genus Acinonyx; species Acinonyx jubatus. Next base: position 15,627,359 of record NC_069397.1, read on the forward strand.
CTCTTTACGAGTATTCAACAATGATCTGAGATGAAAGCATTCTTCACCGTAGAAATATTACTTGAATTTACCTGTAATTGGTGTCTACCTTGAAATAAGACAATGGGGAGTGGGGGAGTGATAAGATGTAACTGAAAGGAATACTGAACTGTAAGCTTAAATGGTTTCTTGAAAAGGATTTTAAGTGTAGTTCATACAAAAATACACTGTATATCTGGTCCAAGAGTTACAACCAGCAAGCAGCAGAAAATTTATGTTTGCTTTTAATCATGGATGCCACAGAACAAAAGTTTCCATTACAGGGTTTCGCTCGAGAATAACAGCACTCAAGCAACTTTCAATTACTATACTTCTTACTTGTCATAAAGCAGAAAGCACATGTTTGAGATTTCACTGGAAGTTAGAACAGCAGTTTCTGAAAACCTCATAAAAGGGAGGACTGATTTAGTCCTAGGATCTCGGCAGGACACCTGAAGTTCAATTTTGTCTCAGAACAAAAAGCACTAAAGCAGCCCGCAGGCTCTGCATAGGATGAAGGGGAGTTGGGGCCACTTCACTGGCTGATCTAAAAAAAGCCAAATCATTAAAAGGCCCTTAGAAACCACCACCACCACCTCAGAAAGGCAGCAGCAGCAAAGAAGTTCTGGCTCTCCTGTCTTCCAGGCAACAGCAAATGCTTTCAGCAGTTAAACTACTTCTATCTTATTTCAGGGTCTTCTATGCATATCTAGGGTGAATCCACACCAAAAACCATTCGTTGAAAAGAGAACTTTCAGCTCCCTCCTCTTCCACAGAGAATGTTTGATGTGAACATTTTGTAAGATACGATTTCACAAACAGAAAGGGCCGAGTTGAATTTAAGGGACTTCAGCTGAGCTCTTTCATCCAACACTGTGACCCTAATCTAATAATTGGTTCTCTTGCTTCAATTCTCCAACTCGAATATACTTTGAAAAGTTAAAACGTTTAGTATCTACTGATTGCTAGTTGCTCGAAGATGTAATAGGCATGCATTTTGAGTTCCTTGGAAGAAAGATTCCTGAGAAACACAAACTATGAAACATAAAAGCATGGAATGATAGGTCTACAGATAGGAGACTATTTTAATGGCCTAAGATTTTTGACATTTCAAAGTCTTTTCCTGTTTTTGAGCACAGAATTACAGGGCAATGGAGTTACACATCCATTTGCTTGTTTAAGTGCCTTTTACAGCACTCGTTAAGAAACAAAAACAAAAACACCCACATACTGTGGATATATACAATTATACAATTCAATTAAGGCCTAACTCTAATATTAAATATTAAAATCAAGCTACACAACAGTGAAAGCACACATTTCAACTTACACGATGTGGAAGCTACCATGTGTTCAAGTTCCCAATCTAAAAGTACCATGCCTGCTTTCCTGTGATCACATAGTCTCAGCACCTAAGGAACTGATCATCTCCCCCCCTCTTTGGTTGGTTTCTGTCCTCAAAGAGCTTACAGTCTAATAATGAAACAAACACAGCCTAAGTGCTAGGGCATTTGCGCAGAAGATCTATGGAAGCCCACAGAATCATCCCACCTAGAGGACAAAGAGACAAGAAAGCTTCTTACGGAAACAGGGGAACCAGAACTGAAGTTTAGAAGTTCCAAACTCAGCCAGCTGGGAGGGAAAAGAACACTGTGCAGGTGAGACAGGAGACAGGAGAATAGTCAGGGACCATGCTCTAGAATTTGGACTTGACCCCAAAAGCTATGAAGAACAACTACAGAATTCTTAGGTAGGAGAATGATATGATCAAAGTTGTGATTTGGACTTGACCATTCCAGAAACAGTCTAGAGCAGCGCTGCTCAAGGCTCAAGGTAGGTTTGCAACCCAGTGCTTTCCCATAAGTTGCTACTGGCCCCAAACAAGGTAAGTACAGAAATTGAGAATGAGTACTCAGCAGTTCGACATTGCAGCAACAACCAAGCCTGTGATCAACAGGCTCCTCTTGTTGAAAAGGACAGAGACCCGTCTGTGTGAGGTCAATTTAGCAGGGAGTTGCATGTGATTCAACCTCAACAGGAGTCATGCTTAGTAAGGCCACTTGGATTGGTGTGTGATGGACTGGAAATTAACAAAATAAAATAAAACTGATCATTGATTATAGGCAGTTTGAGAAGATGGTCTGAGAACCATTCCAGGCATTAAGATTGGAAGCAAGGAGCCCCAGGAGAAGCTGCTGGTGGTACACAGTCGTCCAGATGAAACCTCAACTCAAGCCGTGATGATAGGGATGGCAAGAATTGTTCAGAGTTGAGATGTGTTAAGGAAATTGCATCAGCAAGACTCTGTGGATGTGAGGGGTGCCAGAGAAGCAAGGATGACTCTTGAGACTTCAGAACTCTTACTTCTCTTTTTTAATTTTTTTTTATTTTATGAGTTTTTAAAAAATTTTTTTAAGTTTATTTCAAGAGAGAGAGAGAGAGAAACAGAGCACATGAGCAAGGGAGGGGAAGAGAGAGAGGCAGAGAGAGAGAATCCCAAGCAAACTCCATGCTGTCAGCACAGAGCCCAATGTGGGGCTTGAACTCGAATTGTGAGATCATGACCTAAGCCGAAGTCAGGAGCTCAACGCTTAACCAGCTGAGCCACCCGGCACCCCACCCCCCCCTTTTTTTTTAATTTGAGAGAGCAAGTGGGGGTAGAGACAGAGAGAAAGGGAGAGAATCCTAAGCAGGCTCCACACCATCAGCTTTAATTTTTTTTTTTTTTTGGAATGTTTATTTATTTTTGAGAGAGAGAGAGAGAGAGTCGGAGTGCGAGCCGGGGAGGGGCAGAGAGAGAGGCAGACACAGAATCTGAAGTAGGCTCCAGGCTCTGAACTGTCAACACAGAGCCCAACGTGGGGCTCGAACCCTCGAACCACAAGATCATGATTTGAGCTAAAGTCGAACACTTAACCGACCAAACCACCCAGGCGCCCCAACTCTTACTTCTTTTTAAAATAACAGCCAGATATAAAGCAACAGTACGCAAGAACCTCATGAGAGCCAGGATCAGCAAAAAGATTCCAAATTCACAGCCATTTTCTTCGAGTGCCTTTGAATAAGTAGCGTGGTAAATTAATAAAATACTGAAAAGTAAGCACTCTGGTGGTTAACACTGAGCACCGCTGGGAATTGAGAACCCAAAGAGAAGAAAACATCCTATGCCAAGCCTATGCTCTCCCGCTTGAAAGGAAATCATCCCTCGAGGAGCCTGGTCTATTCAGATTGGGGCTAGCTAGAGTCCTAGAGCCCCAAGCCTTATCAAAAATAAAAATAAAAAAAGACCCCCTCCACCTCCCATACACAGAGCGACTTACTCAGTCCCCACCCCAGCTGTGTATCACACAAAGCCTCCTTTTTCAAATTTGTGCAGATACTAAAACAAGGCCTCAAAACCAAAAGGAAGAGTGATAAAAAGAGGGTGGGGGAGGGGGAGAAAAGAGGGTAAATGAAATCAATGACCCTAACCTCAAAACCCACAGCTTTCCTCTGTGCTCTGGTGCACATCCCAACCTCTATCAATCAGCAAGAGCTGTGAACAGCTAGCCAGTCAGGCCTGAATCCCTAACTGGAGGCCTGAATCGTAAGGTGCAGTGGCTACAAGTCTGGGCAAACCTATCCTACAGCATTCCAGAGCTAGGAAGGGAGGTGGCCGTGTTAGAGGGTGTGTTAGAGTCTCCACTGCTCCAGAGAGTAGGCACCATCCCTTTCCCAAGCTGAAAGAGCAGCAGCCCTACAACCTTCACGCTGCCCGGATTTAAGAGGGCAGGATCAGCGTCAGACGCGCCTAATAGCTCTGGCAAACCGCAGAACGAGCACCAAGTGCGTAATTAATCTCTCTCAAGAAGGGTGCCTCATCATCTTAAAGTTGTTACCCTTTATCCCGTCTGGGCCTCATTGATCTGATGTCTCAAGTTTCACTGGCAAATGTGAGTATGGAGCTCAGTAAATCTCAGGACTACCAGTTCTTTAAGGAACAGTTTTGTTTTGTTTTTAAGTTTATTTATTTATTTTGAAAGAGAGAGCAGGGGAGGAGCAGAGAGAGAGAGAGAAAATCCCAAGCAGGATCCACACTATCAGCACAGAGACAGACACAGGGTTCAACCCCATGAACTGTGAGATCATGACCTGAGCCGAAATCAAGAGTTGGACACTTAATAAGCCACCCAGGAACCCCAAGAATAGTATTTTCTAAATATTCATTTGCTTTCATTGCTTCATTCTTCCAGGTCTTTCTCCTCAATTATAATCTCTTCTAGGGCAATTCTTTCAACTCCTTCACCATACCCCCCTGTACACTTAGAAGTCATTTGTTTGAAAAGTTAAAAAGTATACCTTGTAACCACAATTCTGTAATGTGATATATTCCAAAGTCTCAGGAGATGAAAGAATTACTAAATTTCATGAGAATTTTTTAACAATAGCTAGCACTTAGTGAGCACATACTATCTGCCAGGCAGATGTTATTATCATCTCATTTTACAGATAAGGAACCTGTGGCACAGACACATAGGGTAACTTTCACAAGGTCACACAGCTATCAAATGACAGAGCCAGGATCTGAACTCAGGCAGGTGGACATCAGTCCCTATTTTTACCTACTATATACTAGACATCTTCATTATGCAGAGAAAAATGAAAGATTAAAAAGCACATTACAAATAATGGAGCAAGGAAAAAGCCTCTCAAGGAAAATTGCTTTTATTACTTTAATTGGACTGTTGTCTTTTATTAGACAGATCCAAGTCCTGGAAACAAAGTGAACAGAGGGAGCCTGTCCTGGCTGATCCAGGCTCCTTTTGCAGAAGGCAGAAAACCCCATCTTCAAAGCTGTGCTTTTTCCGCTTTTAGCACCATGAAAGTGGTCAGTGTCCTAGAAGTTATTCTCTTAGTGGTCAGGGTATCGGGATTTGAGGGAAGATGAGCTGGGAGAGATGGAGCTATAAAACTGCTTGGGTTGGAGGGCGGGGGGAAGCGCCTGGGTGGCTCAGTCAGTTAGGCATCCAATTCGGCGCAGATCATGATCTCACAGCTTGTGAGTTCAGGTCCCGTGTCGGGCTCTGTGCTGACAGCTCAGAGTCTGGAGCCTGCTTCAGATTCTGTGCCCCCCTCTCTCTCTGCCCCCTCCCTGGCTCACACTCTGTCTCTTTGTCTCTCTCTCAAAGATAAAAAAGATTGCCTGGGTTGGTACCAAACCTTGCCCCATTCCAAAGAGCCAAAGGGATTCCAGCGAATTCTAGGCCACACCTCTGATTTAGTCTGAACCAAAAGAACCACCCAGAGCAAACAACCCAGACAGGGAAACAGGAAGATTCCCCTTCCCCTGACTGGAGCAGGCAGACCGGAGCAGGTAGACTGGACCAGAGCCTCCTGACTGCCACTCATCGGCCCCAACTTTCTCTTTTCCTTTCTGTCTGGCAGGAAGGTCTAGGGCCAAGCCAGACCCAGGCAAACCTGTCTAAGACCAGTGGTCCTGCACCATTTGATGTCAGTGCACCCACACTGACCAAATGTATTCCATCAGGCATCCAGCCCAGGCAAAATGAAGTCCAGTGGCTTTAAAACCAAACTCCGTGCTGCCCTCTCTGATGCTGAAGCAGAAGATCCTGGGGATCCACTCTCCTGTTGGGCCAGCAAAGTAAGTTATCCCCACCCGAAGGAACACATCAAATTCCCAAAGTCCGAATCATCACCACTTTCCAACTATTCATTTCATTCTCTCTCTCCGGAAATCTGAAAAATGTCTCCCAACAAAAGGAAAAGCAAACCTACTTATTAAAACAAGTCCAACTGCCTTGACTTCAAGATTATAGGTTTCCTGACAAAACTGCTCTTATAAAGGCAGTCAAAGTTCTATTATCATTTAATTACAATTTCTATACAGCTATTTATATGTGTGTGCTTGGAAGCCAAAAAAATGAAGCTTCAGTTATTTTTGCACCTACCACAAAAGCAAGCAGAAACAGGACAACCTTCCATAAAGCATTTTTTTGTTTGTTTGTTTAAAGATGCTGGAGTCCTTTTATTTGCTGTTTTCTCACAGCTTCAGTCAAGGTGAGCAGAGTCAGGCAACATGCAAGCCTAACATATATGGTCATCCCCAGACTTTCTTACTACATAAAGGGGAAATTAATAAAAGAAGAAAAAAATACCACACGGCATTTTCTTTCCCCACCATAATCTTTCAATTTTCTTTAGAGAAATGCCAGCCAATAACTAATTAGAACCATATCCTTTGTTATCCCAGTGGGAAGAAGTATATGAATGGTTTGAGGGAACAAATGTTAACGAGAACTTTAAAAAACTTAGTAATTTGGAACTCTGGTTTGCCCTTCAGTGTAAAACAAAATTCTATTCTTTGAAACTATTATAGTTGGCGAAACAACATGGACAGGGGCCATCAGCAAAAAGGTAAGCGTTCACCGCTCAGCACCCTGAACTGGGGATGCCCTGGGCTTTTCCCTGTTTTTATCACGAAACTGCCATTACAAGCTCACAGACTTCTAAGCATCTCAGTTTCAAACAGAGAGACAAAAACTCAACCTTACAAAAAAGGGAACTGTTTACTTTCTTTGGTTTCAAGGGAGAAAATAATTCCTTTCAGAGGGAGTACATAGCTGTTGTCATTTCTGAAAATATGTTTTCCATAAAAAACACAGCTGGAGTCTTTTTACCTGGCATATCACTCCGGATGGTTTCCGGGATCAGACAGACCTTGAGTTGCCTATTCATGAACATCCAGGAGTAGAAACTACCTCCTCAAAAACTGGATTTGTTTTACACAACAAAGTGAACCAGAGGATGCGAGACAGAAAACTCCGAGCGAAAAATAAATGTTTAAGATGCTATGCACCATGGTTTGGGCATGTTCAGCATTCTGAACTGTATTTTCAAATGAGGGTCTGCCCTGTGTCATCCAGACTCTCATCCTGGTGGAATCGGCAGGTCCAGACTAGGGCCACTTTTTGTGTGTGTGCAGGGGACTAGCCCCGGCAGACAGAACCAGGCATGGCATATAGCATATGAAATAGTCTCCTTTTTCAAGAAAAAGCTTTAAGTATTTGGAAAACATCGCAATCTGCTCCATGTTTTTACCATCCAGCAAATTTACTTCCTCCACTGTGAAAAAAAACAACAGGCCTCAGGTCTATAACAGTTTCCCATCATGTTCGCATGAGCTAGAAATCACGTGGATTGCCCAATAAGGACGTTATTTTACACATACTGGTATATACAACAGAAACTTGCCATAACAATAAAAATATTTTTTGGTAAATCACTTTCTGAATATTATTTCTCCCCAAAAGGATCATAAAAACAACCACCAAGGAAAACAAAGAATTCCCATATTTTTAAAGCAAAAAAGGATTGGCCATTCATATTCATGCACTATCAAGTATATAACCCAACTATGAGCAAGATCACCTAAAAAGTGGTTAAAATGCCAAGTTTTGCCTCTGTGTGGTTAGTGAGCTCATGTTTTTCCAATGTGAAGTTTACAAACTGTATTTGTTAAACTGTATTTCATGCTTTAAATCCTAAATCCGCACCTTACACTATTTGGAGATGATTTACTCGAGACATTTGGGGTCACAATATAAAGCCTTTTGGTCTTACTAAATCTAAATCATGCTTCTCAACAAGACTCTGTAGACATAAAAGAAACACATGGCATGCCGTTACCATCCTCCCCAGGGGCACCTCCACACCCCCAGGACAGCCCTTCTTCTCCTGTCCACTCCATAAACTAAGATTCTCCTCAGAAAGGGAAGGTGCAGGATTCACACGTTGCATCACGCATACAAATTAAGCAAGAACGCTCCAAAACTTTTCCTGCTTCGATTTATGACAAGATTTCCTGAATCCCTTTTATTAAAACAGACAGCTTCATCCAACAGATGCACTCAAAAACCCAAACTCATTTCAGCAGCAAAATGCTGGGAATGAGTAGTTGACAGCGAAGTATAAATTTCCCCAAAGCCTCGTTTTTCCAGTTAACCTAAGGGATCAGTTCAGCATTTAATTTCGAAGTGTGCCAAGACGACAGTGGCCCACCGACCAAGCAACTAAGACCTGCAAAGACGGGTCTGTTCCTGTGCCTGAGAGGCATCTGGGGAGGACTGCTGGACAGGCAGACAATGAAAAGCTCCCCGGTGGCCACTAGTCGAGCCCGCGGGGGCGGAGGGAGGAGGGAGAAGGGGGGAGGAGGGAGAAGGGGGGAGGAGGGAGAAGGGGAGAGGAGTGAGCGCCCTTCTCACCCAAAGCCACGGTCAGCGGCTGCCTCTCCGGGGCACGGGGCGGCCTGGCCTCGGAGTCCCGGGTCACGGGGGAAGGGGTCCCCTGAAAAGAAGATTCCTCTCAGAGAAAGGAAACTTCCTGGTTTGGGCATTATGGGTAGGGGGCGAGCGCCAACCCCCCACCACTACAGGTATCCGCCGGGAGTCTGGAGTCTGAGGGAAGGAAACAGCCCCTCCCCGCGCCCACGGCGGAGGTTGGGGGTCACGGGATCGGGACCCCCGGCGCAGCCGCCCACTAAGCAAGGCTCCGGACGCGTGCGGATCTGGCTCTTGGCTCCTCGGGACAGAAGCCGGGATCGGGGGCCTGGGGGTGTCAAACTTCCCCCACGGGCGTGGCCTGGCACCCGCACCGAGGAGTTGCCGCGGGAGCCCCAACCCGGCGGGATCCTCGGACGGAGGCGGGCATAGACAGAGGAAGGCGACACTAAGGGACACGAGGGGAAGCGTGTGCAAAGATACAGGAGCGGGGCCGAGGGGCCGCGTGTTGCGGGTGGGGCAGGCGAACACCCCGCTTCCCCGAACGCGCGGGCTGCGCACCGAGGCCAGGGGCGCCAACGAGGCCCGCGCAGCTCACCTTCCTGTGCTTCTCCTTGTAGGGCAGCGCCAGCCACGGCATGTCCCGCACGAAGTCCTGCCACTGCCGCTGGTCCTGGTCCGAGGACACGAAGACGATCTCCAGGCGGCGCAGCGGCTCGGGCTCCGCGGCCGCCCCGGCCCCCGGCCCCGGCCCGGCCCCGGCCCCCGGCCCGGCCGCGGCGTCCCCCCTCAGGCGGCCGTAGAAGGCGGCCAGACTGCCGCTGAGCTGCGCGCAGGGGGCGCTCAGGCTGCAGCCGAAGTAGAGCCCGAGCAGCGAGATGCCGCGGGAGCCCAGCGAGTGCACGTCCACCTCCTCGCCGCCGCCCGTCACCAGCTTCTCGCCGAGCAGCTCCTCCAGGAAGCCCGACATCCTGGCCCACCGCAGCCCGGGCACGCGGGCGGGCAGGCGGCTGCAACCCCGCTCCCTCGGTCCTCGCGGCGGGCGGAGGCGGCAGCGGCAGCGGCGGCGGCGGCGGCTGAGGCGGGCGGCGGGCGAGGGGCAGAAGAGAGCCCCGCCCACCAGGGCCCGCCCCTTGCCCGCCCCTCCGACCCGCCCCCGGCCCGCCCCCTCCGTGGCTGTCCCGGGCCGCGCTCTGAGCCCTAATCTGCTGCAGCTGGCGATCCCGCGCAGGCTCCCACCGCGTGGCCGAATTGCTCGGGAAAGAGCCCTAGCAAGAAGGCTGGCCGGAAACGCCCCACTCTGAGGGCATGCCCGAGGCTAAGTGCAGAAAGGAGAGGGGTCACCGAGCCGGCCTCTCTGAGTCTGCAGTCGGTGCGGAGCTGGACTGGTCCCCCACCCTCCGAGCTCTCAGTTCTCTCTGGACTTCTCCAAACATTCCCATAGTCCCCCTACTCGAGTGCTCTCTCTCTCTGTCTCTCTCCCTCTCTTTCCCTGCACAAGGCCTAACCGGCCATTTCGTACTCCATCTCGGAATGCTTACAAGTACTTAGCATCTATACACAATCACCACTTCATCAGGCTGGGGCTTGCTAGCACTTATTTCTCTATCGTGTGTTTTGTGTATGTTTCGTCTACCTTAAGAGGACTGGAGGACGCCGCCTCTTGCATTTCTCGGGTAGCTAGGCACACATGAGGGAGTCCTTGAGACTGGCGAGTGGCTCGCGGGTTGCGCTGTGGGAGTTCAGTCCACAGGTCGCAGTGAGTGGCTCTCTTCCATCTCCGCAAGTGTATGAAACAGATGCCGCAGCAGCTTTAAATCCATGCTGGCTGCACTCCTGAATCGGTTCTATACTTTCTATCAAGTCTGTTGATAGTTAAGACAAATTCTAGGAATTATTTATTTATTTATTGCCAGCTGGCAAGATGCTACCCTATGCTTGGATTGAACAGGTGGTCTGTGGCAAGCCCTCCCGCCCCCCCCCCATACACACGAAAAAATAAAATGCATACCGTGCCAACCTGCAATAGAAGAGGACCTTCAGTTGTGTGTGTGCTCAGCTACCAGCAACCCAGTGAAAGGAAAAGACGCCCCTCACCGCCCTCCACCATGCCTTTGGAAGTTATTTCTTGGGCATCTAGCGCCATCTAATGGAAAGAGTGAAAAAATGAGATCTGCCAGAACCCAGTATGTGAACAGATACTGGCAGGCAAGCAAAGTATTTCTACTTTATAGCGGCTTTCCACCCACACAAACATACAGACACACACACATCATAGCACACTTTACAAGAGTTAATTTAAACCTCAATATCATCGCAAGATTTTGGCACAAATTTTCATGCCTAAGGTTCTCAATTTATCTAGGCTAGAACAAGGAATTGTCGTTTTTCAGCTCAGTGAAATGTTAACCACACAAACTGATGACAGAGGTGGAGGTGGGAGCCTAGAGTGGATTGGCAATCCTAAAACTTACACCCGCCTTCTTAATATCCACCTAATATATCTGCTCACTTCACAAGAATGATCTGTGGATTGAAGACTGCCTTTAAACAAGCAAGATTCCTATCACAAAAAGGAAACTCTGAGTTAAGTCTTAAAGTGTCATGCCAAAATTCTGTGCCACTGCAGGGGCAGACTTACAATAAAACACAAAGGAAACATCACTTTTTACTGAAAATATATTAAAGCTATGAACATAACAGACATTAAGTTATTAGATATCTTTAAAAATCCTGGGGGTGCCTGGGTGGCTCAGTCGGTTGGGCGTCCAACTTCAGCTCAGGTCATGATCTTGCAGTCTGTGAGTTCGAGCCCCACATTGGGCTCTGCACTGACAGCTCAGAGTCCGGAGCCTGCTTCAGATTCTGTCTCCATCTTTCTCTGCCCCTCCCCTGATCTCACTGTGTGTGTGTGTCTCTCTCTCTCTCAAAAACAAAATAAAAACATTTAAAAAAAATTTTTTTAATCCTGAAAGGAGGGGCACCTGGGTGGCTCAGTCGGTTAAGCGTCCAACTTCGGCTCAGGTCAGGATCTCATGGCTTGTGAGTTCGAGCCCCGTGTTGGGCTCTGTGCTGACAGCTCAGAGCCTGGAACCTGCTTCAGATTCTGTGTCTCCTGTTCTCTCTGCCCTTCCCCTGCTCACACTCTGTCTGTCTCTCTCTCAAAAATAAACATTAAAAAATTTATTTTAATCCTGAAAGCAGGGGTGACTAGAAGGCTCAGTTGGGAGAACCTGAGACTTTTGATGTCAGTCAAGTCCCACGTTGGACATAGAGATTACTTTTTAAAAAGGGAAAAATCCTGAAAGTCATATCTGAAATACCCATCAGTGGATCAAATTAGGCACCACTGAAATCACGTGAGACAGATAGATCCTACGTTCTGACTTTTTCAAATGAACACTGAAGAGATGTAAAAGGACTACAAATAAGCATTTATATCCTATGGAAGCAAAGGTGTGGAGGTAGGTGAAGTGGGAATTCGGGGGATCACAAAGTTGGGAAAAGAGTGAAGTCATTATTAGCATACTTAACTTTGGTCCACTAGGTGCAAGTCTGATATAAAGAGGCAGCTTGTTCAGCCTTTTACTTTTATTATTTCACAGGAAAGCACTTTCCACTGGAGTATATCCAAACCAGCATCTGGCACCTGGGAAAGTGAGAGTTTGAGCATACTGCACATGAAATATAAATAAAATTTAGAGAATTGTTGGTGCAGCAGGCCTTGGTTAGAAGCCAAATATCACAGCTGCCTTTTAAAGGGGTGTGGAAAGAGGGGATTTGCAATGGAAATGATTCCAAAATCATAATTCTAGTGGGTGTTTGTTACAAGAAGAAGCCCAAGGAGACTCATTTGGCTTCCTGTAAAGAATAGCCAACATCCTTTGACTTGTGAAGAGCACTCTCTCTGCTTATGCAGTTCAAGAGACCCACTTAAAGATAATGTCCCTACTGGTACTTAGCTAGTCATATTATATGAGTTGACTGGCTATTCTGAAAATTATTATTGTATTAAAATATGTATTAGGGAACCACAACGTGCCTGCCTAACATTGTATGGAACATACACATTTACAGAATTTCCCTTTTGAGAAATTGCATTCTAAGGCACATGATGCCATACAAAACATGTACTGACATATATGTGTTATACACACACACACACACATCTATGTACACACATACATGTCACCTTTAAGATTCATCAAGACCACGTTCCTTGATCTTCGGGTCTAGTAGCATATATGCACAGCACAAAGATGTATGTGGACAGATATTTACTGATCCACTGGTGAAATCAGAAAAAAAAACTGGAAAACTGGAAAGAGCTTAACTGTGCAGCAACAAAAATGATTGAATCATAGCACATTCATTATTTGAACTACAATCTGGTCATTGAAAAGGATTAAGGAAAACTCAATGCATGCTGTATTAGTCCATATTCTCCAGAGAAATAGAACCAATATATACAGTGATTTATTATAAGGAATTGGTTCCCATGATTAGGGAGGCTGAGAAGTCCATATCTGCACTCCGCAAGCTGGACCCAGGAGAGTTGATAGCAGAGTTCCAGTTTGACTCCAGAGGCCTGAGAACTAGGAGAGCTGAGGGTGTGAGTTCTAGTCTGAGCCCAAAGGTGGAGAAGACTTGTGTCCTAGCGTGAAGACAGGCAGAGAGAACAAATTCTCCCTTACCTCACTTTTTTATTCTGTTCAGGCCTTCATCCAATTAAACAAGACACACATGGGGGAGGACAATCTCCTGATTCGCATGTAAATCTCGTCCAGACACACCCTCACAGACACATCCATAATGGTGTTTAACCAAATATCTGGGTACCCGCATCCCAGTCAAGTTGATACATAAAATCAAACATCACAAGTCAACCCTTTGTCAACCTGGCACCCATAAGCGTCTCCTTAAACCATGCTTACTCTTCAAAGAAGACAATGACAAGATCATAATTCCACCTAACATGATACAAATATCCTGTGTATAAATAAAAACACACTAACCTCTTCCCCATAAGAGGTAAAGTAAGAGGTAAAGTTCTTGAGTGACGGACGTTTACTCCTCTCCTTATCTAGTAACTTGAATACAATAACTTTAACAATACTTAAATATATCTTTTTTTAATGCTTATTTATTTTTGAAAGAGAGAGAGAGAGAGGGCATGAGCGGGGGAGGGGCAGAGAGAGGAGACACAGAACCTGAAGCAGGATCCAGGCCATGAGCTGTCACCACAGAGCCTGACGCAGGGCTCAAACTCATGAACCGTGAGATCATGACCTGAGCCGAAGTCGGACGCTCAACCTACTGAGCCACCCAGGCGCCCTAATACTTAAACACATCTTATGTTACATTATAAGTGAATAAGAGAGGTAATAAATAAAGATGTTTGCCAAACATATATGTATCCACACATATTTATAACAATATAAGACAATGACAATCAAGTGGACACATAAAATTAACCATCACATACACTAACATGAAATATCTCTAAAATGTAGCATGAGAGAAAGTAAGGTGCACACTGGGCAGGAAATATGAAGCTACCACCCACAGATTTTTAAGTGGAGAAAAATACACATATGCACACACAAATATGCTTACATGTGGATGAAATACATCTGGAAAGACATTTAAGAAATAGTAACAGGTTGCTTGGGGAAGGAAATTGAAGGACTGGAAATAGGTGTGAGAAAAATCCAGAGGGTTATTATTTTAAGCCCAAGAAAAAAACTTTTTAAATTTTCAAATAAGGACTTATTCAAAAGATAAGATACTAGGGCCACCTGGGTGGTTCAGTTGGTTAAGCATTCGACTTCAGCTCAGGTCATGATCTCACGGTTTGTGGGCTGAAGCCCTGCCTGGTGCTCTCTGCTATCAGTGTAGAGAGCCTGCTTAGGATCTTCTGTCTCCCTCTCTCTCTGCTCCTCTCCTGGTCTCTCTCTCTTTCTCAAAAATAAAGAAAAAATTTTTCAAAAAAGATTAGACACTATAAGTGGAGAAAAAAAATATGAAAGTACATCAGGACAGGGGCGCCTGGGTGGCTTAGTTGGTTGGGTGGCCAACTCGACTTTGGCTCTGGTCAGGATCTCACAGTTCATGGGTTTGAGCCCCGCATCGGGCTCTGCACTGACAGCAAGGAGCCTGCATGGGATTTTCTCTCTCCCTTTCTCCCTGCTCCCTGCTCGTTCTCTCTCACTCTCTCAAAATAAATAAATAAACTTAAATACACACACACACACACACACACACACACACACACACACACAAATAAAGCACATCAGGACATCTCAGAATGAAAGAGAAAAAAGGTCTTATACCAAAAACAAAGTATAAGCGGGGGAGGGGCAGAGAGAGAGGGAGACAGAATCCGAAGCAGGCTCCAGGCTCTAAGCTGTCAGCACAGAGCCCGATGTAGGGCTTGAACCCACAAACTGTGAGATCATGACCTGAGCCGAAGTCAGACACTTAACCACTGAGCCACCCAGGCGCCCCTAATTGTGAGTTTCCTTTAAAAGATTTCACCTGTAGATGAATGCTGTATCACAGCTTTTACCTGTTTTATCTGTCCCTTTTATTTTTTTATTTTTTTTTATTAAAAAAAATTTTTTTTAACGTTTATTTATTTTTGAGACAGAGAGAGACAGAGCATGAACGGGGTAGAGGCAGAGAGAGAGGGAGACACAGAATCGGAAGCAGGCCCCAGGCTCTGAGCCAACAGCCCAGAGCCTGACGCGGGGCTCGAACTCACGGATCACGAGATCGTGACCTGAGCTGAAGTCGGATGCTTACCCAACTGAGCCACCCAGGCACCCCTTATCTGTCCCTTTTAAAAAAGGCTGGTCTTTTGGGAGCCTGGGTGGCTCAGTTGGGTAAGCATCTGACTTCGGCTCAGGTCATGATCTCGCACCAACTTCGTAGGTAACTTCGGGAAGTCACCATTATTGTTCTTTTCACTGTTCATTTCATCTCCCAGCAAAGCAGGAGGAGACCTCTAGTTCCTGAAGCCTCCTAACGCTTTCCTGAGTTGGAAGCGTGAGGTGCTAGAAAAACATTATGCACATTTCCATCGTTTCCAATACTTTTCAGATCAAGCCAGTATCACAACTTGGCATCACTGTGACCCTAGCAGAGACACCGCAAAGTGGATGGTTCATTAACCGACTCTGAAGTAGGCCCTAGCAATCCACCAGACTGCCAGATTGTTTGCCAGATCTCCAATAACTTTGTGTAAGCAAAGCCAAAGCAACAGCACAAGAGATGGTAAGCAAATCTGGATTGCTGGGTATGAGCAAGTAAAACCTCCAAACAATTACGCTGTGGGAGAAATTTGTTCCAGAGCATTAAGACCACCCACCAGAATCAGGCTACGGTCTAAGGATCTCTCACTGGAAACAGCACAGGATGCCTTTGCTCTTACCATAGCTATCGTAGGTCATAGGGAAAAGGCAAAAAGAATTAAGAAATAATAATAACAAATATTTTCTAACAGTTGTCCTTGACTGAGTATAGGGCACAAGTCAAAGAAATGACACACAGTCAAAAAGTCCAAACTCATCTCTCAAACACTACAGATCACAAATTATTAAGAATGATTCTGAGCCATCACTTCTAGATCCAAAAGAGGTATGGAAAGCAGACAATTGGGAATGGAAATGTTCCAATGAGAGCAAACGTGGACTGAAGCCTATTTGTCTTCTTGGGCACAAGCTATAAAAGCAACATTTTGAGTTTAGATTTTATCCTGGCATGGAGAATTCTGAGCAGGGAATTAATCATGTTTCTGTGCTGAGAGATCACTCTGGATGCTTTGGAGGACAGCAAGGTAGTAGGTATGAAGAACAACTAAAATTCTATTAAACGAAACCAATTAGAGCCCAAAATATGGCCATGGCAATGGATATAAAAAAAAGGGGTGCCTGGGGCACCTGGGTGGCTTGGTTGGTTCAGCATCTGACTTTGGCTCAGATCATGTTCTCACAGTTCATGGGTTTGAGCCCTGCGTCATGACAGCTCAAAGCCTGGAGCCTGCTTTGGATTTCGTGTCTCCCTCTCTCTGCCCCTACCCCACTCATGTTCTCCCTCTCTCTCTCAAAAATAAATAAGCATTAAAAAAAATTTTTTTTAAAGAAGGGATGGATTTGAAAAACAGTCAGATGGTATCTAGGGGATGCAGCATGCAAAGAGTTTAATCCTAATTAAATTCATGGAATCACCATTTCACCTAGCTGGGAAACTCAGTAAGACCACATTTGGGGAGGAAAATAAATTCTAATTTAGATCCACCTGAACCCAGTAGTCCCATAGAAGCTTCCACCTGTGGATGCCCAATAAAAGCCACACACACACTTAGGTGAGCTCTCTTGTCTGTCTCTCAGATCTGTTCCCCTGGCCTCAGAGACCCTGATTTGGGATCCAACTCCACCCCACCCCCCCAACTGCTCCCCTGATAGGTTCAGGCTCTTCTGTGCTTTCTGAGGCCTCCTACTTGGCTTCTGCTTCCAGTTCATGGGCAAGAGTGTTTCCTGCCAACCCCCACACTGGTGCTGCCTCCTGAGACCTCAGAGAGCCCCCACCCCTGGGCCAAAGCCCCTTCTCCTGGGTAGGGGTGGAGGGATGGAAGTTCTTCTCTAAAGCCCAGGTTGGCCTCAGCATCCTGAATCCCAGACCTGCTTCCAATCCTACGAACTCTTCTTGACCTACACCTGAACAATCCATTTATTTATTTAATTTTTTTTAAAGTTTATTTATTTTGAGAGAGACAGCACAATGGGGGAGGGGCAGAGAGAGAGAATCCCAAGCAGGCTCTGCACTGTCAGCGCAGAGTCGTACATGGGGCTCGAACTCACAAAACAGTGAGATCATGACCCGAGCCAAAACTAGTAGTCAGACACTTAACTGAATGAGCCACCCAGGTGCCCCCTGAGCAAGCCCATCTTATTCTTTAGTCTGATTGGAGGCCTGCCTGCCAGTGTTCCTTCTAGATCAACAGTGCTCTCGAGTGGCAGGTGATCGATCAGCTGTCCAGGGGTTACAACGAATAATACAGAAGTGCGCTTGCCCTGTGCCCTGGCACCAGCAAAGCCGCACCCTGTGCTCCTCCCAGAAAAGCTCATTCTCAACCCAGAGGACCTCCAGCCTTTCTCCTTTGGCCATGAAAGTAGTATCAGGACATGGGGCTGTGCACTGCCCCAGCCCTTCTTGCAACCCTTGATGAAAAATCATGTTGTGCAGCCTTCTGAACTGAATAGCCACTGTGTACTTAGAGGGGCCTTTTTTGACCCTCATCCTCTGAGAAGGTGCAGGTAGTCCCTGGTGCTACAGTACTGCCTTTGGACCAAAAGCAAGAAGTGTACTCAAAAGCCCCAGAGGAGCTCCTGGGCCACATCTTATCCACACAAGGGGTCCAAAATGATACCAAACATGGTGTTACATTCATGGAAGTAAGAAGCCCTCTCTCTCTTTTATTATTATTAGTAATCTCTACATCCAACATGGGGTTCAAACTCACCACCCGGAAATCAAGAGCCACATACTCTACTGACTGAGCCAGCCAGGCGTCCCAGAGGCCCTCTCTTTCTAATTATCAGTCAGGATTTCCTGGAAATTTCCTACACATTACCAGCACTTCATGTCTTACTTTTCTGCCTTATTTTCCCTCATTTACCGGTTTCCTCAGAAATAGGAAGGTGTTCTCGGTTCCCAAAGCTTGCTTGTAGTGAGTGGTATGCTGGCAGATGTTGAACAATAATCACAGAAAAGCTTTGACTTACAACATTTACTGATTTCTATGGTGTAAATATTTCCATCATGGCCAACTTCAAGCCACCAACATGATGTCACTGATCACAAAGCTGAGAAGAAATGCCAGCAGGACACCCATTAAGGAGCATTTCTATTACACAGGTACAATAAGCATTAATAGCCTCAAGGGCACAGACGATAAGGCTGGTTCACAGGCTCCTCCAAGGCTTCCCAGGTGTGATCTGAAACCAGCCCCCACACAGGGAGCAGGGAGAGACCGAAGCAAGAGGCAGGCCACCAGGCTGCTGGGTGGAAAGTTTAATAAGCAAGGGAACGAGGCTAGTCATGGGGAGCCACGAGGTGCAGGTCTCCATGCCCACTCGCCACACTCACAAGTTGAGACAGAGGCCTCACCTGGGTTCAGTCATGTATGCCGTCCAGTTGCTCTGAACACCACCGAACTAACTCAAGGCTGTGTCCTTGGAGCAGCCTCTGGGAGTGAGGGCGTCCAGCAGAACCCACATTCCAAAACCAGAGGAGGGGCTGAGGAGCCTCCGAGGGCCTGGATCCAGTTCACTGGTCATCAGCAGTCATGTTTTCTCCATGACCTCCCCCAACAAATAAGAAAGTGGAGTAAAATATTCAGGAAGTGATGATTTCTGAGTATATATTGCCTTTATTTTTAGTAGGATTTAATTGTAAGTGTATATAATTTAAAATAATGGCCATGCTTAGTGGTCCTGAGTGGCTCGGCCAGTTAAGTGTCTGACTCTTTGATTTCGGCTCAGGTCATGATCTCATGGTTTGTGAGCTTGAGCCCCTGCTTCGGGCTCTACACTAACAGTGCAGAGGCTGCTGGGGATTCTCTCTCTCTCCCTCTCTCTCTGCTCCTCCCCTGCTCGTTCTCTCTCTCTCTCAAAATAAATAAATAAATAAATAAGAACTATGGCCATGCTTAATAACCAGTTAAAAGAAATCCCAAAAATTCAATAATCAATTCTTATGAATAAGCTGGAGCTGGCCCCGGCACCCCACTGCTGGTAACAGACTCTTCTGGAAAGCCCTGGCTGGGGCAAGGGTGAAGAGTAAGACCAAATTTTAAGAGGATGTCAAAAAAACTCAATAATCAAGAGAAATGCTATTTTATTTTATTTATTAAACAAATAAATTTGTTTATTTATTTTATTTTTTACTTATTCATTTATTTAAGCAATCTGTATCCCTAACATGGGGCTCGAATTTACCACCTCGAGATCAAGCGTCACATGCTCTACCAACTGAGCCAGCCAGGTGCCCCAAGATAAATAATATTTTAATGCAATGTTTTAAAAACCAAAATTATGAAGAAAACAATCCATGATGAACAATTTACCAAATTTTAAATAGAGGATCAGTGGGAACTTTGAGGGTGTGAGACTGGAACCGGGGTGGGAGGGGGGGGTTGTCCACCAAGTGAAGTCACCTATCTAATGCAGAAAAGAAAGTTCAACCTGGAAAGAGAGTCTTATTTTTTTTAATGTTTATTTATTTATTTTGAGAGAGAGAACGAGCAGTGGAGGGGCAGAGAGAGAGAATTCCAAGCAGGCTTTGCACTGTCAGGGCAAAGCCCGACTCAGAACTCAATCCCAGGAACCGTGAGCTCATGACCTGAGTGGAAATCAAAAGTCAGATGTTTAACTGACTGAGCCACCCAGGTGCCCCTGTTATCTCAAAGTTTTAGAACCTCAAGAGATAAGGATCACCAAAGAAAGTTTTTCAGAAGTCTAAATTTTATGCCATTAGTAATAAAGCAGTGATTATTTATTCACAATCAAATTAGCTACACACACTAATTTTTCAGCCCTCCTCTAGAAATGTTATGTTATTCTTTTTGCTTCAAAAGTCCAAACGGTAGCGAACTTATCCTGCCTCTCTTAGAGGAGTGGACAGAGGGAGGTTCCTCACAGGACATGGCTTGACCACTGCTTCCAAGAAGTGGGGTGATTTGATAATGTGCTTTTGAAAACCCACATGATTAGATAGAAACCATTTTCAATATAAATGATTTTCAATCACAACTTTATTTGAGATATTGAAAGGTATTACTATATATGTTAAATATCAACTAACAAGGTAGCAAAATATCTTAGGATTTGGAGAAAAGTGTATGAACTTTACAAGAAAAAACACCTTATGCTTTCAGGTGCTTTGGTGGCTTAGTTGGTTAAGCATTTGACCTCGGGTCAGGTCATGATTTCCTGGTTCATGAGTTCAAGTCCCGCATTGGGCTCTGTGCTGACAGCTTGGAGCCTGCTTCAGATTCTGTGTCTCCCTCTCTCTCTGCTCCTCCCCTGCTCACGTTCTGCCTGTCTCTCTCTCTCAAAAATAAACATTAAAAAAAACCACTTTGTCCTTTTGATCCTTTGCTTTCTTGTAACTTGAATGGATTCTCTTTAATTTTTTTTAGGCTTTAAAAATTTTTATTTTTTTAAAGTTAACGTGCATAAAAGGAAACTGAATAACACAAGAAGCAAAGAACAAAGTCATCCATAATCACAAGCAGTTTACCAGCAGACTTCTAGGTCTTTAAATTTTTTTAATGTTTATTTATTTTTGATAGAGAGAGACAGAGTGTGATCAGGAGAAGGGCAGAGAAAGACAGAGACACAGAATCCAAAGCAGGCTCCAGGCTCTGAGCTGTCAGTACAGGGCCCGATGTGGAGCTCGAACTCATGAGCCGTGAGATCATGACCTGAGCAGAAATCAAGAGTCGGATGCTTAACCGAATGAGCCACCCAGGCAACCCAGTCACTTCTTACTAATATCTTCTCCTTCCATGAGTTTCTCAGACACCATATTTCCATCCTCAGCTCCTAGAGATCCTTTGGCTTTGGAGGTCATGGGCCAAGTCCCTTTAAAAGAAAGTCACTTGTCTAGTACCCACTATCTACAGTGAATCAGTTGGCTATTCAGAATATCTATGTGGCCATACCTCCTGCCAGCAACAGGACTATTCAGATTACTCACTGTTACCAAATTCATATACAGTTCAAATCCACATAGGACACAATGCACTTTCCACTAGGATCTCCTTATTCTATCCCACTTGTGCTATTTCTTTGACTCTTGGGCTCCTGCAGCACGCTGAGAGAACTACAGGTGAGCTGGGGTCTCCCAGCCACCTGGGGTATGGTATGACCAGACCCTCCTCCCGTTCATCCGGAGTCCTTTCAAGTGACGAGTCAGATACTCAGACACTCAGAGTGTTCTGACTCTCCCTACAACACTTCCCATGAAGGGTTCATTTTTAACTGCCGCCTGTTCTCTCTGACCCACTGAGATGCTCCCCCTATCCTTGTGGCCAGAACAGACAGCCTGGGAGTGGGGAACCAAACTGTCACATGAGGCTGCTGGACTCCCCATGATGCCAGGGCCAGATAAATCCCTAGACTACCGGCAAAGGTTCAGCCCAGGGAAACAGACATGGGAAACCACTTCTCACTTTCAGAATATACTTGAAGAGGTTCAAGTTTTCCATCAGGTGAAACCCATTCCACCTATGGAAGGAGATGGGTGGGTAGAGAGAGATACCAGATCAGTGTCTGTAACTGTTCTCTCCCCATCTATGATCCAGGCCAAGGATGTTCTGTAAAAGGCTCCCTCCTTCATGTACCTTGGCCACATGAAATTTCTCCACGTGCTGACCTGGATCTCACCGGAACTCTAATGCATACCCTTCATCTGGGGATTGATTATTGCTCTCTAATTAGTCCCATGGGTTAATTATTTAAACCATCCCTTGCTTTCCAAGGCTGCCTTACCTGGGACTTGCCTGTGGCTGGGGTGGGGGTGGGGCTGTCCCAACTTCTCTTAAATCCATCTGTGGCTCTTACAACCTCAGCATGAATCAGAGCCCTGGGCCCCTCACTCATCTGGAAGGAAAGGGTGGTTAGCAGGGTGTGTTGAGTTAGAGGTGCCAATGGGAAACGTCTGGTTCTTGTGCTTGTAAGAAAGGTCTAAGTTGGAGATGAAGATTTGGGAATCATTAATGCATTAGAGATGGCAGTAGAGGCCACAAGGATGAGTTGCTCGGTGGAGTGAGTTGCATGAGAAGAGAATAAAGGATGAAGCCCTGGAGGACCAACAAGAAAAGGTCAGGCAGAGGTGCCTGCAAAGAAGACTGAGCAACTGGAGAGGCTGCAGCAAAACTAGGAGAGAGAGGTGCTCACCAAAAATACGGAGAAATCTCCGAAAAGGAGGGAGGAGGGGCGCCTGGGTGGCCCAGTCAGTTAAGCCTCGGACTTTGGCTTAGGTCACAATCAGTTCATGGGTTCGAGCCCCACATCTGGCTCTGTGCTGACAGAGCCCACTTCAGATCCTCTGTCCCCTCCTCTGTCTGCTCCTCCCCCGCTCATGCTCTCTCTCTCTCCCTCTCTCAAAAATAAATAAACATTAACAAAAACTTTTTTTAAAAAAGGGGGGTGCCTGGATGGTTCAGTTGGTTAAGCATCTGACTCGATTTCAGCTCAGGTCATGATCTCACAGTCTGTGAGTTCAAGGCCCTAGTCAGGCTCCACACTGACAGTGCACAGAGCCTGTCTGCTTGGGATTCTCTCTCTTCCTCTCTCTCTGTCCCTCCCCTGCTCATGTTCTGCCTCTCTCTCAAAATAAGTAAATAATTTTTTTAAAAAATTTTTTAAAAGGAGGGGAGGGCACTTGGGTGGCTCAGTTGGTTAAGCCTCTGACTCTTGATTTTGGCTCAGGTTATGATCTTACTGTTTGTGAGTTCGAGCCCCACATAGATTCTGTCTCCCTCTTTCTCTGTCCCTCCCCTGCTTGCTCTCTATCTCTCTCAAAATAAATAAAAATAAACTGGAAAAAAAAATGAGGGAGGAGTCAACAGTGTCAAATGTTGAGAAGTCTAGTAAAATGAGGTCTGAATTAGATTCAACAACTGGGAATCCACGCGGGACCTTCAGAGCAGCTCATTTAGCGGCCTGGTGGGGACAGAAGCAGGGGGAATCATACGCTGTGCTTGGCTGCACAGAGCACTCTGGGTACCAAAGAAGCATCTCTGCCTATGTTGCCTGGCAACGCTCACCACCTCTGTTTGCATTTATGTTTCTCTTAGCTATTACACTCAAATACACTGCTGGATCAGTGTGACAGTATGGGATCTATTTTAGTACCATAAAAGCTACTGTAAAAGTTTTTCTGGGTTCATATATAGTACTATTTCACAGTTTACCTTTAGGTTCTGAGTTTGCAAGCTGGTAAACACTTTAATTGGTTTAACATAATATAAATCAGGCTTCCCATGGCAATGCTAGCCCTACGTCCCCAATTCCACTGACAACAACTGGCTGGAGGGAGTAGCAGCCTCATCCTTGAGCTCTCCATCTGGCCATTTGCCTCCACCTCCTACCATCCTTCCGATTTTTCTTATACTTGGCTAGCTTAGCTCATTTGTTCACTCATTTGTTGGGCCCCTCCTCTCTCCTCAAAGGTTTAACTGTCAAACAAAACATATATTGCATACATTTGTACCACGCTTTCACACTTATTTACAAAACACCTTCCATCATTTACCTCTCACAACCCCCTTCTTCAAGGAATGATTAGGCTCGAAAAGCAGTGGCGAGGCGCGTGCGTCCCCTGCCGTCACTCCGGCGCTCTGCAGCCTCGCGGGCGTGCTACCGCTCCCCACCCGGTCAAGAGCTTCAGAGGAGGCCGCCAGGCGAGTGCCCGTGCAAAGCTTCCTGGGAAATGCCTGGCCTACAAATCCCGGTACGCCCCGCGCAGCAGGCCCGAAGCAGAGGGCGCTTTCTGTGGACTCTGAATCTTGTTTGTCAGTGCCACTGGATACTGCACGAGACCGATTCAGTATTCCCAAGAGGCTTTGGGGGAACATGATATCTCTTACGCCCGGTGCGCACGAACGGACTTTGCTTCCGCAGCTTTTTGGTCTTGCTGGTTGTGGCGAATCTGCCGTTGCGTCACGATGGCTAGGCGCGCAGGCCCTCAACGGGAAGCTTGCGGAATCGGCTGCGGGAAGAACGCCCGGGTTTCTTGAGCATCTACAGTCATGGCGGCGACTGCCCCCAGTGCGGGGGGCTCCGCGCCTGAGGCGGCGGGTTCCGACGAAGCCCCGCTACAGTACAGCCTTCTTCTGCAATACCTGGTGGGCGACAAGCGTCAGCCTCGGCTTCTGGAGCCTAGTAGTTTGGGTGGGATCCCGAGCCCCACCAAGAGTGAGGAACAGAAGATGATCGAGAAGGCAATGGAAAGCTGCGCCTTCAAGGCAGCGCTGGCCTGCGTGGGAGGTGAGGCAAGATTGGGGGGCGGGGGGAGCATTGGGAGGCTGAGGGCTTGGACCGCAGAGGGGTCCTCTGCCAAGGAGACCACGCGCCTGGGAGGCGAGGAGCCTGTGGACCTCGACCTTGACTACACCCCTGCCTCGATCCATGAACTCGAGTAAACCCACTCTAAGCCCTGAGGTTAGTTTTCGCCTCTGGAAATTGGATCAGAGAATCGGTACTGTTCGGGCCGGGGCCTGGAAGTTGGTTATAAAATGGTTGGCTTCGTTCATTCATTCGTTGATTCGCTTTTAAATAAGGATTCTTTCAACAAATTGTCATAAGCAACTATCACATGCTTGGTAGTGGAGGGACAGGGGGAGACAAGAGCCTGGTCTTCTTTTTTTTTAAAGAAAAGAAATACCCTTGAGGTTTGAAGTGAGAGTGACTGGAAAGAAGGAGCCATAAGTAAGAAAGTCTGGATGGGAGATGCCCATGATTTCATTAAACATTGACCTTGATGTGATGAGAGGACATGTATATGGAAATGCCCAGCAGGCTCAGGAAGGCTCAGGGAGATGGGGACAGCACTGTAGGATTTGCCACTTGGCAGCTTTGTGACCTTAGGGAAGTTACTCCCTGAGCCTCAGTTGCTTCAGCTACAGAATGGAGAGGATAATAGTATGTACCTCATGGGACTATTGTGGAGAATAAATGAAGCTGTGACTATAAAGTGTCAGAGTACTTGGCACATGGTACTCAGTGACAGTTATGAATGTCACCATTGTCACGGGAGTGGTATGCAAAGTTAACAGCTGAATGTCTGAGTATAGACAGAATGAAAGGTTAAAGATTGAATCTTGAGGAATTTTAGACAATGAAAGGAGGAAGAAATCCAAAGGGAGACCAAGAAGAAGCTGTCAGCAAGGTAGTTCTTAGCTTGTGTGATGTGGAAACCAGGTAAGTGGAGAGCTTGAGTGGCAAGGTGGAGTGAGGGGGCAGCAGGGAGCGTCCTCTTTGCTGGTGGCCATCCAAAATGTGCTATTCGAGTAGGACCTCATTACAGAAACCCAGAAAACATGCCAAAGAAATCTTCATCTCTGTTTGTTTTTAGGATTTGTATTGGGAGGTGCATTTGGGGTATTCACTGCCGGCATTGATACCAATGTGGGCTTTGACCCTAAGGATCCTTACCGTACGCCGACAGCGAAAGAAGTTCTTAAAGACATGGGGCAGAGAGGGATGTCCTACGCCAAAAATTTTGCCATTGTGGGCGCCATGTTTTCTTGCACCGAGTGCTTGGTAGAATCTGTAAGTGTCTCTGCCTTCTGAGAAAGCCTTGCCTGTGCCATGTTATGACTTCTAAAGAGAAATGCTCTGAATGTTAATTAGAAAGCAGATCAGAAATGTCTGGTACTCGCTAAATTGAATTTCCATTAGTCCATAATGTAAACTTCTCGTGCATTTATGATTTGGGCTTGCGTTATTTTTTACTTCTTTTTGTAAGCTAGAAGTTAACGATTTTATTTTTTTAAGTTTTTAAAATTCTAGTTAACATACAACGTAATATTAGTTTCAGGTGTACAATGTAGTGATTCAACAATTCCATACAACATGAGGCTCAAACTCACGACCCTGAGGTCAATATTCATACTGAGCCAGCCAGGCACCCTAACAGTTCTATTTTTAACTTTCTGAGGAAACTCCATACCCTTTTCCGGAGTGTCTGCACCAGTTTGCATTCCCACCAACAGTGCAAGGGGGTTCCCCTTTCTCCATGTCCTCACTAGTACCTGTGGTTTCTTGTGTTGTAGATTTTAGCCATTCTGACAGGTGAGAGGTGATACCTCGTTTAGTTTTGATTTGCATTTCCCTGATGATGAATGATGTTGAGCATCTTTTCATGTCTCTGTTAGAAGTTGGTTGGGGGGCCTGGGTGGCTCAGTTGGTTAAGTTTCCGACTTGGCTTCCACTGAGGTCATGATCTCACAGTTCATGGGATCGAGCTCTGCATTGGGCTCTGTGCTGGTAGTGCGGAGCCTGCTTGGGATTCTCTGTCTCCCTCTCTGCCCCTCCCCCACTTGCACTGTCTCTCTTTCCAAATAAATGAATAAAAAAAAAAAGTTGGTTAATGATTTTATTTAAAAAAATTTTTTTTTTTAAATTTATTTTTGAGACAGAGAGAAAGCACAAGCTGGGGAGGAGCAGAGAGAGAGGGAGACAGGAACTGAAACAGGCTCCATGCTGATAGCACAGAGCCCGATGTGGGGCTCAAACCCACGAGCTGTGAGATCATGACCCAAGCAAAAATCAGAAGCTTAGCCGACTGAGCCACCTAGGTGCCCCTAATGATTTTATTTTTTAAATTAAAAAAAATTTTTTTATAATGTTTTTATTTATTTTTGACAGAGAGAATGAGAGACAGAGCATGAGCCAGGGAGGAGCAGAGAGAGAAGGAGACACAGAATCTGAAGCAGGCTTCAGCCTCCAGGCTCAGATGTCAGCACAGAGTCTGATGCGGGGCTCAAACTCATGAACTCTGAGATCATGACCTGAGCCGAAGTCAGACACTTAACTGACTGAGCCACTCAGTCACCCCTAAGTTGTTTTTTTAATTAATTTATTTTTGAGAGAGAGAGAGTGTGAGAGAGGGAGGCATAGAGAGAGAGAATCCCAAGATTGAGATGCTGGGCTCAGTCTCACGAACTGTGAGATGATGACCTGACCCCAAATCAAGAGTCCAATGCTTAACCAGTTGAGCCACCCAGGCACCCCAGAGGTTGGTTAATGATTTTAACCATGGGACTTATTGGAGAACCAAAGAGGTTTTGATTACTTGTCAAATTGTACGCTTGGTTTCTGCACTCTGATACCACCTTCAGGAAGCATCCAAGAACACATTCAAATTAGGAACTATACTTTCGAAAGCAAAGAAGATTAGGTTTCCTTTGGGGAGGGACTAATTTAGCCAGCTAGAAACGCTGTGTTTTTTCCCCCTTACTCATCTTGTCTGGCTTGTTTCTTTGGCTCTAAACTGCATTTCTCCACCCACAGTACCGGGGAAAATCAGATTGGAAGAATAGTGTCATTAGTGGCTGCATCACTGGAGGAGCCATTGGTTTCAGAGGTTAGTAAACAACTCTCACATGGTTTTCTTTGTGGCTTCGGACAACATGCTGTAGTTAACATTTCCAAATGTATGAGTGTTTCAGGGACAGCCCAAGGCATATGTGGACACTTGATATTCTTCCCTCTGAGAAGTAAATCACATTTACTTTTGTATTAACTTCATTTTGGAAACTTCCAGTGTGTAGATCAGGATTTTTCATCTTTGGCACTGTTGACATTTTGGACATGTAAATCTTTGCTGGAGGGAGAGTAGGGCTGTCCTTTGCATTGTAGGATGTTTAGCAGTAACCCTGGTCTCTACCCACTAGATGCTAGTAGCATCCCTTAGTTGATCACTGAAAGTGTCTCTAGACATTGCCAGATTTTCCCCAGGGGACAAAATCACCCATGGCTGAGAATCACAGAAGGATCTAGATTTTTAGAACTGGGCTCACATTGAAAAGATGGGAAGAACTTCCTCCCAGTAATTCCTGGAATGTGTTGCTCTGCAGGATAAGTACGGAAGCATGGCTAGGTCTCACTCAGCTCCCAAGAGCCCACTTATTCCAAACGGCGGGTCGTGCTGAACTCGCAGCTCTGTGCATTTCAAGTAGCTAAGACATTTTTGTTAATACTGTACAACTGTCAGTTTTAATATTGTATGTAAGTTATACAGTCATGTCTTTTCATGTTGAAGATTCTTAGACTCCTACCCATGGAAAGCCAAATGTCAGGTTGTCAGCCGTAAACAACAAAGAAACCAGTCCCCTGCCCTTCTTCCTGTTGGCGTGCCCGTCAAGAGTGTGATATGGGGTGTCAGTGTCTGGACTCTGCACAGTGTGCATTGCTGGGCCACTCTCCCCTCTGCCGTGCCCTGATTTACCCAAATAGCCTGTTTTCTCATTCTCTGAGAGGCAGGATGATTTGCTGTCCTTAAAAGCTGCTTTTGCTCCTCTGACAGCCATTTGTGATTTATAGAGTAGCTTTTCCTCTGGTCTTCTCATCGCTCCGCTTTGTCAGGGGCTCTGAGAAGCCTGGCTCCCTCTGGGACTGCTTTGATCACCTTCCCAAGAATTTATTTCATAAACAAATCAGGGTAACAGGCTGTGTGCTTTCACTTGCTTCCAAGGGCTGGTTCTCTTAACCAGTTTCCTGCCTGTGAGGGGCTATTTCATGAAGCTGCAAATAGTAATTCTTCGGAGTGAGAAAAGCCAAATGCACACTTATATAAAGCACACTAGAGTAGATTGTATACACAGCTCGTTGAAGTCTTGTGGATCTGATGGGTTTGTTGAATGACTTCGAATGCTTCCACGGGTTTCTGCATTCATGGGGCAGGCAGACTCCTGAATGCGGCCTGTGTTCGTCACTACACGTAACGCCATTTCTGTTTGCTTTACAGCGGGCTTAAAGGCCGGGGTCATTGGTTGTGGAGGTTTTGCTGCTTTCTCTGCTGCGATTGATTATTACCTACGGTGAGAGTTATTGCCTCCAGGGAAGGACAGTGCCAGCCCAAGATTAGAGCTGTTCGGTGGAGGGCAGTTTCTGTACCACTCCGAGGCACTTGCTTCTGAGACCAAAGACCTTTGTTTTCCCTCATGTAGTTGGTGTGGTGAGGGAGCCACCTGGCTGCTTTCTGCCCCCAGCCTCTGAGTGGCCATACTGTCTGCTCCTGGGTTCTAGCCACGCCTACTGGGGGATGTGCCATGGCAGCCTCTCTCTCTCGGGCAGATCAGGAGTCAGTGTGTTGACTTGTAGGAATTAAGCTCCCCAAAGCTCAGTCCTGACCACAGCTGGCCCTCTGGTGGTTTGGTGCTGGGAACAGAGGCGACTGGACGTACACCAGGAAGTTCGGAGCTCCAGGCAGTCATCCATCTCACACGAGGGCAGGGCACAGCGAATTTACACCTTCTCTCCCATTTTGTCATTATGTTTAGTGTTGTCTTTGTTTAAAAAAATTATATTACAGTTTAAAAGGTTGGTTAGTTTTGGGGCGGCGGAGGGGGGATAATGACAGAGTGAGTCTTTGGTTCTGCCCCTGGAGCTGTCTTGTCCCCTCCTCTTCCACTTCCCATTATAAATAATAAAGGCCATTCAAACCATAAAATAAATGAATAAATAAAAGGTGGTTTATTTTTATTTTCAAATTTCACAATTCCCAAAAATGGTGCCAGGTAGCCCAGAGGTTGAGAAAGCGCCTGAGCGTCTGGGTACATTTGATTCTCAGGGTTTGCAGAGGAGTGTTTTCTGAGTTTGTTACTTCAGCCAGGGCCTGCCCTACAGGAAGCCCAGCCTAGCCGTGGCCCAGGATGCATCAGAATTCCACGCATAAGCCCTGGCCTCTTCTAAAAACCCCATAGGCTGCCTGGTGGGAAGGTCAGCAGTCCGAGCCATGTTGGTTTTAGGCTCTGACCGCTGGACCAGGCCCAGCTCAAGGACACAACGTGCGCAGGGTCCCGCTGTGGTCCTGCTAAGTCACAGCAGCTGCTGGTGAAGATCGGCTGTTCACCACTACACTCATTCTCTGGTATCAGGGTTTTTTGGGTTTGTGTATATGTATTTTAACATCTTAGTGTTTTTTATTTGATCTAGTGGCCTTTTTCTGACAACAGAAGCTCATCCTAATTGTGTGCCCTGGGGCAAAAGAAAATAGGCTTTTGGTTGGGATCTTCCCTGAGACCTTCTTTACTCCGGTGCTTCAGTGATGACATGAAGGTGATGAGCTCAGGCTCTGCCACTTGGGGGCAGGCAGGTAGGCTTTGTGGGGCTGTATAATTCCAGCCGCCTTCAGCCAGCAGTAACGCCTCCTGTTTTCTACTGCACGCTAACTTCATCTTTTCTTTTTTCTTTGCTTTCTTTCCCCCCTTCTGCTGTCTTCTAGCTCACCCACCCTTAACCAGAATTCACTCAGCTGACGTGTCCAGATGCCCCAAGTGTGAGTGTGTACATGAGTGATAATGTCCAACTCAGTTGGCAACACCTTCCTCTGGCTATGCATGCTGTTTCCTTTGCAATGAGTGTGAGCCAACGCATTCCTGTCCTTATGTGGTGAATTCTATATAATATCCCGTCCAGTCTCACAGGTGTGAGACTTCATTGCCCCTAGGCCAGCTGGAGTATCCTCAGAGGTCTGGGAACAAAAGAGTGTTTCCTATACAGTCCCTAAATATGTCACCTATAAGCACTTTGAGAGCAAGAACAGACACTCCTACCTGGCAGCTGTGATACCTGGCATCTACCAGCCGGTCCAGAAAGTAGGGTCAGATATGCCAAATGAGGACAAGAAATGCTGATTTCATGACTGCCTTGGACAGATGAGCCCTAGGCTGTCAGTAGCCATCACTTCAATAAGCCAAGCATTGTCCACATTGACTATTCAATCAAGAAAGGAGATGAATAGTTTCCTGTTTTAGATGGCTAAGGAGTCAGTATGAGCTCATAAACCAAACACCAATTTTCAGAGACATCTGTTCCTGATCTCCAGAATAAACATAGTGTCCAATGGCTTAGGCTGGTAGGAACCTATATTAACCCTACTGGCTCTCCTAAAGGGAGGTGGGGCCCCCTAGAGAATCCAGCCTCTCCAACAATCAGACTAGGCCAAAAGGCTGCCCCAAAGACGCCCACTTCCAAGGAAAATGTAGAGAAGAGTTTACATAAAATAAGAAAACTCCCCTGGGATGGACAACTTTCTGCCATCTATTGGAGGTACACTGATGTCCAGGTTGTTGGGACCTTTGTCCTTCATGAAAGGAATTGGTTAGTGACTGACCTGAGACCTCTGTGAAGCACACAGAGGGGGCTGGGCTCACCTCCCCCCAAGGTGCCACAGTCCCTGTAGGCTGAAGGGAAGCTCAAGGGAAGTTGACTAGGTGCACAGATTCCTGGGAGCTCCCATCTGGATGCAGCTGGAGGAGTTAAAATGTTTAGATTGGTGGTCTTCCCTGGACTACTGAGTATACAAATGTCCACACCACAGGGCTGGGTTGTGTGCAAATGTTGGGGCTTTGCATTTTTTTTTATTAACATTTTCCTCTCACGTGGTTTACATCAATTTATAATAATCTACATAAGTTGAAACAGAACATAGACCAAAAAAAATATATCCTTACCAACTTAAGTGAAATATTAATGAAGGTTCCCATCCTACCTGTATCAGCAAAAACTGGCCGCCCACAGCCATTGCCAGCAGGGATGGGCATACTGGGATTCCTGCAGCCTGTCAGCTGGGCTCCTGTTGGCACAGCCTGCCCGGCTGGGCACAGTAGCTGGGGATTCTGGGCTGCACGGTCCTTGACTCTCAGGAGAACCCATGGGCTACTTCCTTGATGCAACTTAGTCCATGTCTGGTACCTGCCCCTCCCCACCCTGGGGGTGGAATTTATAAATATTCTGAGTCTTTTGCATTCCTCAGCCCCTGCAGCTTTCCCTTCGGTTCTCAAGTTGCTTAAGCAAGTTTGGGGGGTCTGGTGGCTACCTGATGCTGAGAAGCAAATGTCTCTTGTTTCAGGGAAGTGGGAGGCACCCATTTTTTGTCTGTAACTAGCTCTAACTGGTCCTCCAGTTCATTACCATTAATTAATGGCTTTTGGAAGCAGAAGCCTTCCATGCCATACACCAACTCCTGAGTGCAGAGACTCCTGGGATGGTCACAAGCTGGGATCTTTAGACTCAAATGGTGTTATTTCTCCATCTCCTGTCCCAGGGAGCAGGGCTCCTTGCTGAACCGCTAACAGGCAGCTATGTATTTCCCTCCTGTTAGGCATTTCTTTCCTCTGATGTGCACAGAATGTGTACCGTTCTGCCCAAGACTGGGCAACAGGTGTAAACAAGATGAGAAAGGGCCCTCCCTGCCTCTCACTGAGCAAATGTTCTACCTTTAGGTCCAGCAAGCCCTTCTTTAAAACTCCGCCCTGAGCACAATCTAAGGGAACCATTCTCTACTTCTCTGCCACATGGAGCCAGAGAGCCGTGTACTACAGCTCAAGCCTAGGAGTGTTCTCCGAAGCCACCTGCCACATGCCGGCAGCTACTGCTCAGTCCTTTCAGTGTGGAGAAAGGGGTCTCCGAGCTGGGAACAGAACCTGCTGATCCTCTGCTCTGGGGAAGAGTGTCAACAATGAAAGTCCCCAGCAAATCCCAGTCCCAAAAGAGGCAGCTGCCCATGACTCCTCATTCCTCCCCACTTCTGGAGTTGCCTAGAGTTCACCCAAAAGGCTGCATCTAGAAGCTGTGGGTGGGGTGGGGAGGCAGCACCAGGATGACTGGCTACTGCTGGACCTGGACCCTGCCTGTGTTTCCTAGGCCCTGGGGGACACACGGCCTCGGGGGCTGCCCTGTGGCAGTGCTTGGCTGTGGAGGATGTGTAAAATCTAAGGCAAAGGTACCACAAGGTACGAGAGGCGCCAGGAAGGACTGCCTCCTGGATGGGCCTGCGTGTTTCTAAATACCTGCTTCAGCCATATTAGTTGCCCCCCTAGAGACCTGGCTCCACTACAAAAGCCACTATAATTCTTTGTTGCTGAGAGCCACTTCCCCCCAACTCGGGGCACCTGGTGCTACATGGCACCCCTCCGAATGTTCAACCTGTCTTGTTTCCTCAGTGGCCCGCCTCCCGCCTCCCCTGATTCCTGACCCTCCGGCTCTCTTAATATTGGGTCACTTCTGAGTCTCTACACTCAAAGGAAATAGAACACCAGGGGAAAAGGAACTGAAAAGCAGAAGAAACAGTGAAAGATGCCTCAGTGAAAGTAGGCAGGAGACAGAACAGATAAACCCCAGAAATGGAGATTGTCAGGTGGAAAATTCCAGAAATCTGCTCTCCAGCTCTGTGCTAAGCTGAGGATTAGTGTGAGTCTGTCCCCTTGTCCAACATTTGCACAGGCAGCAAGGCAAAGCAGGTGTGCTTCCACAGGTAGAGGACAAGGAAAAGGCTGGGGGCAGAGGGCAGCAAGCGGCAGCCTTTGACAAGTCACCACCGCCACTGCCACCCGGGGTCTCCTCAACTTTCAAAGTGATGGAGCAAAAACCAAGGCTGCACATGCATGTGGGCAGGCTGGGAGGAAGTAGAGGGTGGAGGAAACCCGAGGAGAGGCTGCCAGGAGACTGCAATCTGGGAGCAGGGCCAAGAGAGGATAAGCTGGCAGTGGTTACAGAGCGCAAAATAAAAGCCCTTGGACTGGACTCAGGAGGAAAGAAAGTGTTGGAGGAAATGAAAGAACAAAGCAGGCTGTCTGTATGCCCATACTGGGTCGGTCACTACCATTTCTGCATGACAAATAGACATAAAACAATTCCTGAACAGCACGGGGCATTAGACACAACTAGAGGTACAGAGGGCGGGGCCCGGGGCATGGTGGTGAGGCTGGGGGCTGGGTCAGCTGGCTTTGTACAAGGTGGCACGAAAGATGCACATATTCCAGTTCTTGGAAATCTGTGTCCCTTGGAGTCTGGAGTGCTGGGTTTGGGAGTTTTCTCTTGTAGTCTTTCAAGTCTGTGTTGGGTCCCCCGGCTGGAGGGGCTGGCTCGGGCCACCCCCACAGCTGATCCCACCTTGGGCTACACATCGGTAGAGAAGTACAGTGTGTTCCGCTTCAGTTCTGCGAAGGAAATGGGGGGGTGCTGCAGGTAGTAGAGGAGGACCTGGACCTGTGGGGGGACAGGGAAGACTCAGGCTGGGTCCCCATCCTCCCAGCCTTCTGATCTGTTGAGAAGAAACGGTCCCTGTGCTGGGGTCACCTCTGTGCCGCTCCCCTCCCTGCCCTCAGGCCGCTTCGCCTCCCTGGAAGCCCAGCTGTGCCTGCCTATTGGCAGCAGCAGAGGGCATTGCAGGGCAGAGGGTCAGGGAGCCTGGGGCCACTTCCCCAACCTCAGTCAGAAGCTTCCAACCTGCTCCATAGGTTGGCTTTGGCTGGGCAGCCCTGTCTCCAGACTGGACTCTGCCCTGAATCTTGTAGGGATTCCAGGGAAGCTTCCGACCCTAGAAGCAATCCTAGAGCTTCCACACATGAGGACGAGACCCCTGGATGTTACCTGTGCGCCTGAGCCCGTCTGGGCCCCTGGTCTAGGCTCAGCCGTTTTTTTGTCATGCTGGTCCCGAGCCCTGCCTCCCTGGTGACATTCCGCAGACCACCTACCCCGCTGCTAAGGAGGGAAGGGGTGTGGGACTCTGAGCTGTTCTCCCCGCCCCCCAGGGGAAGCTTGTCGCCCGTCTCTACCATTCCAGTTCCGGGCGGTGCTGGCGGTACCTGTGCCATGACGTCATGGGACCAGATGTCTGCAGCCGACGTGAGGTGTGCTTTGCTCTCCACTTCTGAGGGTCTCAGTAACGTGGGGCCAAACACAGTAGCCAGGTTGTGAAGGGACATTTTGTTGATGGGTTCCTTCTCAGCAACCCTGAAAGGGTTGGGACAGGGGAGAAAAAAAAAAGTCATTTCTCAGCAGCTGCTCAGAGCTCCAGACCATTGGCCCGAGCTAGAACTGGAGGGATTCCCAGAAGGTGGGTACTAGCCTCCCTCTCCTAAGGGTGGGGACCTCTTGGGATGGAGGGACTAAGCCAATGGACCAAGTCTCCAGCTATGTCCCTGCACATTCCTGTATTAGATTCTAGCTCGTGGGCCACCCCTTGATGGTAAACTGCCAGAGCCAGAGGGCCTACCCCAACTCCCTTGATGATATTACAGATTCAAGAACTTTATAGTAACTCATACTCCTCACGGTCCTTTGGGCAGGAACTATCATCATCTCCAGCATACAGATAAAGAAACCAAAGGGCAGAGGGGTTAAGTGACTTGCCTGAGGTCACACAGCTAGCAAGTGGTAGAGCTGGGATGTGACCCCGCGCAGTCTGCCTCCAGAGCCAGTGCTCCTCGCCACTCTGTGCTCTACCCGTGATCGGTGAAGCTGGAGTGCATGGCCCAGAGGAAGAGCCACAGTGTGTGGGGCAGTGGCAGGGTCCAGAGGTAGGGAGCCAGTGCTCCGGCAACAGTCACTCACTAGACCTGAGGTTCTTTGGCTGTGCTGTGGCAAGAACCACCCTAACCCCAGACGGAGCCCAGGGGCTCTCCTCCCATGCCTTTCCAGGAGGGTCTTCCTCATGGGACCCCGGAGTTGCCTCCCTTTGGATCGTTCTCTGCCTCTCTTGCATAAGAGGCCTCATGCTCTGTGGAAACTTCCCCTGAGTGGCAGCAGGGGCTGCCACCCGTGGTACTGGCAGACCCAGTACCACCCAACGCATCAAAGAGGTGCTGGGCCTCCCTCCCTGAGCAGTGCCTCCTCCCAGCTCCCAACTATACCATCATTCCCAGCCTCTGGGCAAGAGCCACAATGCGCATGCTGACTGCTTTGGAAACAGGCAGACAAACACTGCCATGCCAGGAGGCAGCTGTGCGGCTGGCCCAGCCCCCTCAACACACACACACACACACACACACACACACACACACACACACACACACCAGCCAGGGGCCCAGATGTGGGAACAGACTGTGCCCAGTTCCCAGGGTGGAAAACCTAATGAATTTTCCCTTCCCACTCCTCCTCTGTGTGTCCTCCCCACAGTGCTCGCCAAACTATGGGAACTGGTTGGGGCTTCGGTCCTGGCCAAACCAGAGGGAAAATGTCTCATAATGGGAAAAACAAGACAGCAGCCCCAGGCGTTTCCAGGTCTCTGCTGGCACTCCAGAGCTGGCCTGGCTGAGCTGCAGCCCGGAGCCTGGGCCTGAGGGCTAGAGCTGAGTTCAGGGAGGAGCCGGCCCTCGGCATGGCCCCAACTCAGGAGCTCCCTGGTCCTGGGTGACAAACAGATTTAAGGGACACCAGGACACTTTTTGTCCCCACTTACACCTGGACCAGTGCTGGGCCCAAAGAGAATGGCGGGGACACCCGTGAGGGCTGGTTTCAGTTCGGAACTTTGCAAGCATCAACTTCAGCAGCTCCCAGTTAGAGCCGACTACAGAAAGGGCGGGGGAGACGGTGGGGGTGGGGTGGGGGCGGAACTTAGTTTAGGATTGGGGACGTGCATTCTAAGGACAGAGTTGTTGCTAACCCCAAGCAAATCCCTGTGGACTGGGGCTCGGTTTCCCTGTTAGGTGAGGTGTGGGTCAAGACCAGGGCATTTCAAACTTTTTTGACTGTGACCCACAACAAACACACTTTACATCCGAACCCAGAACACGTGACCGCGTGTAACTGAACAGAACCACAACATGCACGCTTACTGCCCACAGCGTGCCCTATGCCGTCTGTTCCATTCCACTTAAAAAATGTTATGGTGACTGAATGACCACTAACTGCAAAATCCATCTACAGTCCCTGGCTCTGACCCTGCCTTTCTAAGCAGTCTATGGCCCATACCTGAGGTCACTATTAGGACCCAAGTATTTCTCAAAACAGAAGAATTTGAGGGCAAGAGTTTGAAAAGCAAACCCTCACCCTGTTAGGGATGGCCCAACAGAGGCCAGTGCCCATGAGGAAGAGCTGAGAAAGGGGGTCTCCCCCAGTAGATGTGTCCTCCCCATCAGGGGCCTGCCCTGGGCTCCCTGCTCCCTCCCCCAATTGGGCCCCTGCTCATTACCTTTTCAAGTGTTCCAGCAAGAAGAGGAAGGTGATGAGGTTGGGGTCGGGCAGGGTGCGGAGTAGGTGCATCATGCAGTTTTCCTTGGCAGCAGGGTCTGACAGGGCTGGGGGGAAAGCAGGGCAAGGCTGGAGCTCAGCTCCCAGGCGGGCAGGCCCGAGCCAGCACCCCCATGGTCAGGAGGCTATGGGACCCTGAGGGAGAGCCTGGGCTGCTGTGCTCCCCTGAGGGGAACAGACCCTGTAGGAAAGGAAGGGCCTGGTATCTTCCCAAGGGTGGGCTATTAACAGCTAGTTCCTACAGAAGCCCCCACCCATGACCTATAACTCAGTCAGGAGGTAGGCTGGTGGGGAGCAGGCACCCTTCCTCCCCTTACCACATGGGCCTCTACGGCTCTTGCCATTCCCCATGCCTGGTCTAGAAGGCTAAGTTTAAAGAATGATGATACTGGCACGAATGTTTCCTCTCTTTCAACTGCCTCTGATGCTAGAGCACGGCAGTGAACAGCCTTCCCTTTCGTGGGGCTCTTCACTTCCTGCCATGGCTGAAGCCCTGATCTGCTCCTGAAGGATGCAGGAGGGAGGAGGCAGGAGGGTGGAGGGAAGAGTGAGGAGGTAGGAGGGAGGAGGGAAGTGGTAGGAGAGAGGAGGGAGGAATCAGGAGGCAGGAGGGAAGAGTGAGGGAGAAGGCAAGAGGGATGCTCCCAGGCCTGGATTCGCCTGGGTGGGTGGAGGCTGGAGCCCTGCTGGCCGAGGCCCTCAGCCTCCACCCACCCATGGCATCAGTGAGAGCGAGGGAGTGCTCCTCTGGAAGGCTGGGTTCCAGCCATCTCAAGTGCACTCCAGCCAGGCTTGTCCTTGGCTCTGGGATGCTGGCCCTGACCACCCACCTCAGGGCACATTTCCCCAGATGCGTGGCTTTCCAGCAAGGAGGTCAGTATGCAAGGAGGAAGCACAGAGGGCAGCCCACAGGGGCAAGAGGGGAGAGGGACAAGTGAGCGAGGGTCCACCTCTGGATCAGGCCCCAGCAGGTCACACCTCACCCTTTGGGCCACTCGGTCACACAGCCCCAGAGCACTGGGCAGACCAACAAGCAAGGGAAGCCACGGATCTCTTGGTCCTCACTTTGCGGTCAGGGAAGTCTGGCTCAGCCCAGCCCTCGGGTCCCCCAGAACCTCACCGATGCCCTCCATGAAGGCTGGGTAAAGTCGGTCTGTGAGGAGGGGCTCGGGCAGCTCCCGGAAGTAGAGCTTGAGGGTGCCGGCGATGGCATTGATGTCCATGTCGCTCAGCATCAGTAGGATGTCCTTGTTATCTGCAGAGGAAGTGCGCAGTCAGGTCTGTGGTGGCCTGAGCCCCTCTCTTCCACATAGTCCTCAGCCGGGCGGGTGGGCCTGTTCTGTCCCACACAACACGGCCAGGGGAGCCCCCCACCCACTCTGTGTCTGCTCTGGTCTCCCCAGGAAGGGCAGGAATGTAGGTAGTGCCCACAGGTGGTCTGTGACTCAGCCCCGGGGTGGGGGTAGGAGGGGAGCACAGTTCACCATCCAGAGTTTTGGAGCCACATTCACACCACATGTCAGACACCCTCTTTGGAAACTCCCCACTGCTAAGCCTCTCTCTGGAAGGCACTGCACATTTTTTACACCTAAAATCATGTTCTGACGAAGCCTCAGCTTCCAGGTTGCACAGAGGAGCCATGCCAGCACATCCCCAGCCCCTCACCCCAGGCTTCCTGAACACAGGCCCCACCTCAGCTCTCATGGAATCAGCACTGCCCGGCCAGTTCAGGTTTCCTGACTACTGCAGTGTGAACCAACAAGATGAAGGAAAGAAGAATCAGAAAGGTCAGGACCCACCACTGAGGAGTTTACGGGGCTAGGGGAGCAATGCCCCTCCCAAAGGGTGCTCGGGGCTCTGGAGACAGCAAAGGGGGGCCCGGGCCAGCCAGTTCAGGCTTAAAGCCCTTTAGATTCCTTACAGCCCACCAGGCACCAGGGAGCTGGCAAGAAAGCCAGGAACACTGGAGTAAGAAAGATCTGAGTTTCAGTCAGGCTCAAAACCTACAAGCTGGGCGATCCCGAGCAAGCGACTTGGTCTCTCTGAGCCTCAGTTCCTCACCTATGGCAATGGATAACAGATTGGAGGGGAGGAGGATCACAAGAAAATACAGGTGGAGTCCTTGCTTTAGAGACTCAGAGATGACCCACCACGTGCCACATTGGACTGTGATTCACAGACCAAGGCTCCTCTGCCATCAGCTACTTGGGGCCTCTCTGTGGAGAAGGCTTCCAGTTCTTCTAGGCTCCCCTAGCAGGTGGCTGAGCCTCTCAGA
Organism: Acinonyx jubatus; assembly: GCF_027475565.1. NCBI lineage: Eukaryota > Metazoa > Chordata > Mammalia > Carnivora > Felidae > Acinonyx > Acinonyx jubatus. Next base: position 15,666,700 of record NC_069397.1, read on the forward strand.
GTGCCCTCTGCCCACCACTGCCCAGGTGGGGCCTACCAGACTCACTGGCATCAAAGACGGTCTTCAGCGCCTGGATGTCAGTGGCCACCCCTGATATCCGGTAGATGCCGACCTCCTCGATGCCCCTCTTCTCCACCTCCTCCACACACTGCCGCACGATGTAGGGCACCTTGGAGCGCTCCCGCCTGGTGGGGAGGGGAGGGGAGGGGAGGGGGTGGTAGAGGGCCTCCCCGTGATGGCTATGGGTAGCCCCAACTCTGCACACCTTGGCCTTGGAATGCACTAGCCTCTGGCATCAGGGGATGGGGCCCAAGAAAGGGCTAAGAGGCTGTGCCACCCACACCCCACCCAGCCAGCCCAAGGCCTGCCTGCTGAGGGACAGCAAGGGACAAAGGCAGCAGGAAGGCTTGGGAGAGAAGCCCAAAGACTCTGAGAAAAGAATGTTCCTTAGAGCACAGATCTCAGGTTCAAATGCTTACGGGGGACCAACAGGGAGTCCACTGAGGACTCAGGTCCTCAGGTCCTAGGAAGGGGAGACAGGAGGTGGCGGGCAGAAGGGCATGTCCCCCTTCCCGAGGGGCAGCCACCCCTTGGAGTCCAGCCCGCTGCTGCCAAGCCTCAGTGGTCACAGCCTCTCGTTCATTACAAGAAGCTGACAGCCTGGGAGTCTCACAGACAATCTCCCAGTGCTCAAATGCTGGCTTGTTGATCTCTAAAGCACTGGGGAAGACGGAGATAGACCTCTGCGGGCCACTTTCGGCCTCCAAACTGGCCATCCACTGAGCTGGAGGGGGGCTGACAGGGGCTGGCAGGGGCCCCGGGCACTCATGCCAGCACTCAATACGCCGGAGGCGGCACCTACTTAGTCACCACGCTGATCTTCACGCCGAAGACTCCAGTCTGCTTTTTGGACGGGGTCCTCTTTAGGCTCATATCTCGGCTGGTGAACTTCATGGAGAATTCCACTTTGATCTGGTTGGGGGTACGGCAGGCACAAGTCCCCCGGGGCATGAGTGCCTCCAGAATGCAGGGGTCCCCTCCCCGTGGGGCCACGTCCACCACCTAGGGCTCCCCGAAACACCTGCAGGGTGGGAGTGGGCAGGGTGCCGGCAGTGTAGGGGGTAATGGGCCGGGCTGAGGGGACAGGGGTAAGACGGCACCCTGGGGACAGCAGCCAGAGGCCCACCCATTGTGCAGACATTTCCTGTGTCTCTGGGCTCACCCCGTTCATCTCAATCACATCCGTGTGCCAGTTCTTGGTTTCTACAGTTTGTGGATCCAACTGCAGAGAAAGGAAGAAAGAGAACATGAGTGAGAGGGATGCAGATGGCAGCTCGGGGGCGAGCCAGAGCTCTCTGCTGGCCAGCAGCTGCTCATACGCGGGCTACGTGGTCAGGAAGGCAGAACTGGGGCCTGAGGCTTCTCTTGAAATCAACCCTTCAGGGAGGCTCCAGCCCCTGGCCCTCCTGTCTGTCCTGGCTAGTAAAGGACTCCCCTACTCCGTGAAGGAGCCAGGACATACTGGTAGGCACTGTGGCCCATCACATCTCATTCATTAGTCACTACCACCCTCTGAGATGGGTATTAACACCCCACTTCACAGATCAGAAACCGAGGCTTACAAAAAATAGGCAGCTTATTCAACTACCAGGACTGGGGTGGACTGGACCCTGTCCAGGAGGGTCTGTAGCCTGTGCACATGGAGGTGCTGAGTGGGAGGCGGGAGAGGTTAGGGGGTCCGTCTCAGGAGTCAGGCTGCCTGGGTCTGAATCCTGGCTCTGCTGCTTCCAGGTGTGTGACCTTGGGAAGTTTCAACCTTGGCTAAGCCATCAGTTCCCTGCAGCAGCCAGTAGCAGAACCTGTCTTGCCAGATTGTTGGGAAGACTGAGTGAGATAACAGTGGGTGGGCAGCTGGCCCCCAAGGAAGAAAACACTCCTGTAGGGGAACCCCCCAGATTGGGCTGGAGCCCCAGGAAGTGGGGGTAACCAGGGAGTCTCAGGGGCACCTAGGTGGCTCAGTCGGTTAAGCGTCCAACTCTTGGTTCTGGCTCGGGTCATAATCTCACAGTTTTGTGAGTTTGAGCCCCGAGTCGGGCTCTGTGTTGGCAAAGCCTGCTTGGGATTCTCTGTCTCCCTCTGTCTCTGCCCCTCCCCCACTCCCCCTGTCTCAGTGTCTCTCTTGGAATAAATGTTAAACTTAAAAAAAAAAAAAAAAAAAAATTAAAACAGGGGCGCCCGAGTGGCTGAGTCGGTTAAGCGTCTGACTTTGGCTCAGGTCATATTCTTGTGGTTCCTGAGTTCGAGCTCCGCGTCAGGAGTCAGGCTCTGTGCTGACAGCTCGCAGCCTCTCTCTCTGCTCCTCCCCAACCCATGCTCTGTCTCTGTCTCTCTCTCAAAAATAAACATAAAAAAATTAAAACAAACAAACAAAAAAGCAGGGGAGGCTCAGAGATATTCCTCACAGGGGATCGGACAGGACTCCGTTTCTCTCAGTGGCTTTCAAACTGTTTTTCCTTGTGCACCCACACAATCATCTTGAAAAAACTATGCACTCCCTGGCCCATTTTCAACTCAACATCTGAGTATTTCCAAAGCAAGTTTCAATAGTTGCAAAGGATAGAACTTCCAGGATAATGTAAATATTTACATCTTAAAACACAAACTGCTACATGATTCTCTTCAATGTATTCAGTGGAATCCAGTTACCACAGTGATTTGATGCACCGTCATCTATTTAAAAAATACAAGCTCTTCTTTCCCTCGTACAAACCCTGTGTCATTTCTTTTTCTCCCTGGATTTGTTGTTATTCTACTTCTCCTAAAGAATTTTCTCCTAGTTTGGACTTTTTTGTCTTAAAGGCTTTCATTCTTCACTCTATTACATGTTGCTTCAACAAAAATATCTGTACAAATGGCAAGGAAATACTTCCTGGGGCCACAAGGCTCCAAATATTCAAAACATGTCCTAGATTAGTTATTACAATGATTAGCAGCACACAATAAAAAAACTAACCAACACATTACGAATAGTTATTAATAAATATTCAGTAGCAAAGTACTATTTTGACGGGACTGCATCTCTTCATGAGACAGGTAGAACATTTTTCTGTGTGTGTGTGTGTGTGTGTGTGTGTGTGAATGTTATGTTTTGCTAGGGTGGAACTGGGTACAGCCTCAAATACTGCTTCTGTGTGTGCATGTGTGTGTGTAAGTGTCTTGTTTTTTTTGTAAGCTCTACACCCAACATGGGGCTTCAATTCATGACCCTGAGATCAAGAGTCACACGCTCTTCCGACTGAGCCAGCCAGGCGCCCCTGGGTTTGTTTTTAAAGATGTAAAGGATGGAACATCTTGTTCATATAAATAACTAGATGGGGCTGAAAATAGTTTTATTACAGCAACATTATATGATTCTTTATGCTATTTCCTCCTCATTTGCCTTAAATTGCATATATACCTATCATCAAAAATTTTGTTTTTGTTTTTATTTTTATTTTTGAGAGAGAAGGTGCAAGCGAGGGAGCGAGGCCACGTGGGGGAGGGGCAAGAAGAGAATCCTAGGCAGGCTCCGCGCTGTCAGTGCAGATCCCGACGCAGGGGCTCGATCTCAGGAACATCAGATGTTGACCTGAGCTGAAATCAAGAGTCGGATGCTTAACCGACTGAGCCACCCTGGCGCCCCCCAAAATTTATTTTAAATGACGTCTCAGCTGACAATTTCCATCAGTTTTGTGGAAAGCAAAGAAGTGGAAAGCACCCGACTTGTAACTGGGCCTTTAGTGTCTTTTACTTTCTCAACACCTACACCTACATTTCAAGAGGCCCCGTGCTGTTGGCCACCCAGGGGGCCTTGGTGCCCTGGGCTATGCTCTGCAGTGAGTCCTGGGCTTCCCCAGCAGAGGAAGGGAGGCGAAGGTGAAAGGCTTTTCTCAGGCAGATTGCTTTGTGGTAATAGCACCTGTGGGAGTTGAGAGTCTGCCGACTGATGCTCTGAAAACTCTCCCTGCCCACACACCCCCTGGAAAAGCTCTCTGCACCCTCAGGAGTGTGTGTGCAGCAGTGTGAACACCACTGTTCTAGCAGGCCCACACCACAGAGGAAAACGATCAGGTCAGCCTGGAGTGGGCTGGGCCCTGGAGCTTCCTATAGCTCCAAGTAACTCCTTCCAGCACCTTCTATCATCCACACCAGCTGCGGGCAGGTTGGCAGGGGGGGGGGGGGGGGGGGAGGGTCTGCATGTGGGCCAGCTTTGGTCCAGGCCAAGCCTCTAGCAATTGGTTCCCTGCCCAGAGGAGAGATGGAATTGAGAAGGGGACAGAGGAAGAGCAGTGTGGATAGGACCGAGCAACCCCCATGCTCCCCAACTCTGCCCCAGCACCTCCTCAAACACACAAGGGAAGCCTGGCTGTTGTCCAGGCTCGTTACTTCAGAAGATTTGGAACCAAGCATCCTACTGGGTCCCAAAGGAAGCCCCAGAACCTCCCTCTCCCTAAACCTTTTTTATCTCAAACCCTCACCAGGCCTGTAGCACAGGCTAACCCTTATCGTTCCCTCCTGCCATCCAGAATGCTGGCTCTTGGACATAGGGCCTGGGTCTGTCCCCAGCCCTATCCTCTAGCAGTGGCCACCTGGAGTAGAGAGCTCAACGACGGTGCTTTGTCAACTGCGGCTACCACCCTCGGGTCACACAATCTGGACGGACCAGGACCTTTTAACTCTGGTTTTTCCAGCCATCGGAATACGCCTCAGGCCGACTCCATGGTCCTGGCACCTAATGCCCCTCCTGTGCTCTAACCACCCATGATCTGGCACCTCCTGGCAGCTGCCATGGACTAGGGAGCCAGTGGTCCCTCCCTGGGTCCTGGAGTGGCATCTGGACACAGCCAAGTGGGGATGCACAGGGATTGAGAGTCAGGCCTATCTGGGTCCAAATGACTGCTCTTCTTCCACTCACCTGTGTGAATCTGGGCAAGTCACTTAAACCTCCTTGAACGTCAACTTCCTCATGGGGCATCCATAAGCACCTCAGAGGACTGTTACGGAAAATACTAACAGAACTAATGCATTCTGAGCATTTTCTAGGAGTCTGGCATGATGGCTGACAAACCCTTCACACACAGCATCTCAGTTAATCATCATAACAAGCCTGTGGAGTTTAAGCCTTTTTTAGCCGCCCCCATTTTACAGATGAGGACACTGAGGCTTAAAGGGAGTAAGGAACTTGCCCAGCGCCGCACACTTAGGAACTGAGAGCTGAGGCACAAAATCAAGTCTCCCCGACTTACCTACTCTGCTAACCCTGCAAAATAAGGTACAAAGCACCTAGCTGGTGTCTGTGCCTCACGGCAACAAGACATGTGCTGTTTCCATGATTTGCTTACAAAGGAGACATTAGGCCTCCCGGTGCCTGGTCTGACACCACAGGCAGGCCTGGGTGCTGGAGGGCTGCCTCCAGTACAATTCAGCCATTCTCTCCCTCCCCATCGTTTCCGTTCTAACTGCTAAGCAGCAACCTTACATTTTCCTGGGAGCATGTGAGACACAGGAAAGGTAACTCCTGATGTTAAGGCCAAGTTCTAGCCCTGCTTCTTCCAGAAAGCCTTCCTTGGATACCCCCAGGCCTTCAGTTCCCTTCTGCATTCCTGCTGGCACTGAGACCCTGTCCCTCTGCAGCCTGCTGGCACCATTTGCTGTCATTTCACACACTCCAGCCTGTCTGAGGCCAAGTCTGAGGAAGGTGGCACTTCTGTGTCTTCCTGTGAGTCCCCACCGCTGCCATATTCTGGATCCCCTTTGCAGGTGTGGCCCTGGTATGCTCGAGGGAGGCCCGCCTAGCCCCTTGGTGTCTTGACAATGGAGTTCTGTCTCCCAGCAGGCCACCAGCCTCCAGAAACCAAGTCTATTTTCAGGACATCACTTAAATACAGAGAAGGGAGGGTGAGGAGTGGAGACGAACGTGGCACATTTTCCAGAGAAATGATGCTGCCTGAACTACTGTGGCTATTTATAACCCCTGGGAAATGTGGACTCTGCTATTTCCTGATTAGATTAGTGCCGGGGACGGAAGAGCCAGCCCCCAGGATGTGAGCGGACAGGAACACCTGACCACTTACCCGCCAGTCCCAGCAGATAGATGCCCTCCCGCCGCCAACTGGCCCTGGGGAGCGGGTACCTAGGGGCTGCCAGATCACCTGGGGGGGGGGAGACAGATGGGGCTGTGAAGAGCCAGGCTGGGGGAGACCCCCAGAGGACTCCTCCTTCACCCCACAGGTAATACACATGCCGCTGGGGCTCCCCCACGGTGGGGTCCAGGCAGGAGACAGAAATGAGCCACAGGACATCCTGGAGAAAGTCATGAACAAGCGGGCCACACACAGCCACCGGGAGCACCTCAATTATGTTGTTTGCCTTTGCATTTAGGCAAAGGTCAGGTCATGGCTGCACATTCAGACCTCTGCCAAGGAGACAGCTGACCTTGGGGATGGATGTCCACAAGAGAACTACCAGGTCACCTGCACTGAAATCCTTCCTGTGCTCGGAATCCTGCATTCCTGCTCAGGAGATGGAGACGCACATTCTCAGAGTGAATGTGGCCGGTAGTTGGGTAGCTGCTTCCCCGCCTCACATCTCGGACAGGAAACTCCAGCGGCCTCACAGGGGCGCTGACGGGATCGGAGGACAGGACGGCAGGGGAGGATGCTCTGAGCTCACCTAGGCGACCTGTGGATGGCGGCTGTGACTTGTTCTGCAGGAACATCCTCAAGGGTCCCCTCTGAGAAGCCTAACCCCTTCCTCCCAAACCATTTCTCCCCAGCCTGGGGCAGGTGACCCCAGTGGATCTCCTTCCCTCTGTTCATGGCCACCTCTCAGTGCTGGGGCTTTCAGAGGCACCAGTGAGTCTGGAGTCCCCACTGCTGCTCCCCTGGGTGGGTGACACAGCCCACGTTCAAACCCAAGTCCTTCTGATGGTGGCCCACAGCCTTCCCACAGTGCCACACTCCCATAGCCAGGCAGCTCGCCCAAAAGCCTTCTGGTGATTTCTGCCACTGCCCCTTCCCACACGCCTCACAGGGGGCCTGTGGTGGTACCGCACTGTCTACGGGCAGTGGGGATAACCAGATGGAACTGACAGCTACAGTCCCAGTTGGAGGGGACAAAGGGGCACAGAGCAGCCATCAGTGTGTTACTTTGGGATGTAACACAAGGGCTCACTGGGTGACAAGGACCCATGAAGACAGTATTCACCAGGGACCCCAGGGGCTCCGAGGCCCACCCCCACCCCCTCCCCACAGCCCCTTGGCTCTGAGTCCCTTTCCTCAGAACCTCACCCTGTCATTTCCACAGCACAGCCCTGAGGCCCTGCGGAGCCTGGCCGATCCCTGACCTCTTGTCCCTGGGGGCCTCGCTTCTGCTTTCACTCCAGCGCTGCTCTACCCTTGGCTTTCTGAGTCCGGAGCCTGGCATCCTGGGCCTGTCCTGGGAGGTGGCATGGACTTCTCTCGAAGCCAGACTCGTTTGTAGGGCTAATAAAAACTAAGTGCTTCTTAACAAGAAGGACAGCAAATCCAGTATACTGGACTCGTCACCCTCAGAGGTGAACGGGGTGCTGAATGGAAGGTAGAGATGGCTGGCAGTGTTTCTGGGGATGCCTGCCAGAGGCCAAGTGCTGGGCTGTGGAGACCGGGCCCTGAGCCAGGTGTCCTGTCTGACGGCAGTACATTTCCTGTGTCTCCCAGGCCGGTGGCCACGGTGGCGGTACCGGGCTGGCCTTCTCCTGCCCTCCCCCAAGTGTGTCCACATGCTCTGGGCTGGGTCCCCTTGGGACACCCAGGCCAGCCTGTCATTGGGACAGACCACAGGCGTGAGAGGCATGGTAAGGCTGGCAACAGGGGAACCAGGGAGCTGCCAAAGCCTGCCTCTCCTCCCTCTCGGGAAGGGTACTAGAGGATTCCGTCAACGTGGCTGCTCTGAGAGAAGCTCGCAGAGAGGCAGGGAGGGGTGGCAGGAGGACGCCAGGGCCTGTATCCTGGCTTCCAGCTCAGCAGCTGGGCCTGGGGAAACCATGGTCAGGCTCAGAAACTCACCCCGTTTTCCCAGGGGTTGACTCCCCCACCGTTAGGCCAAACAGGTTGCTGTAGTGCCCCTCCAGCACTCACCCTGCAGGGTCAAGGTACCCTCTCCCAGGCCCGCTGCATGATAGGCTTGTGCTGACTCTGTACTGCAAGGCACCAGGATCTCGCCTCCCTTTCCCCCGCCCCCCTGGACTTTGAAGTTCTCAGAGGCCCACATATGGAAAGGGTTTAGCAGCTCTGAATGAGGCTTTTATTGAAGCCAGGTTAGCCTCATAGCACCCACTGTGACCTGCCTTCCCCAGCGGTCTGCATTCCAGTGGCTCAGCCTGCCCTCAACCCTGGGCTGCCTCGGGAGACCCCCAAGGCTGGGGGCATCTCTCCCAGAGCCCTGGGACCCTGCCTTCCTCAGGGCTGGCCCGTACACACTGCCTTCCCTGCTCCAGACAGCCTGGACATTTCACCCCAGAACCGGGCCTCAGGCTAACAGCCAGGAAGTTGCCTTGCCTTGGCTAAGGGCCATATTGGGGGCACCAGGGTAATGAAGGCAGGGTTGCTCTTGGGAAAAGGAACTGGCTGCGGCCAAAACAACACAGAGGCAGCCCAGAGCAGCCTCATCTCCAGAGTCAGGAGTGGGAGGCTGAGGTCCTGAGCAGGAAGTTTCATGCTAATTGCCATGGGAAGGCCAAGGGCCTGCCGGACCACCACGGGCTCGGTGGCCTCCCTCTGGACTCAGAGTGCTTCGGTGAGCATTGTGAAAGTCCTACTCTGAAGCTGACCTCATCCTCCCTGCCCAGGCCAGGAACGCAGTCTGGGCACAGAGCCTGTTCGTGAGAATGAGTAGCCCTGGCGATTCTGCTGCCTGTGCCCGCTCCGAAGGGCCTCTCAGTGCACTCTTGCCCTGGTCCCACAGGCCGCAAGTCCCCAAGCAGCAAGGCACCCTATCCAGGGCACCCGGCCCCGACCCCATTGAGTTCTATGACCACCCAGACAACCGGGCAACTGAGGATCAGTCATAGGCCCCCACAGGGCTCTGGACCTCCACCTTGCAGGGCGGCATGCTGGCTGAGAGCCGAGTTTAAGTGCTGGCTCCTGGACTAAGCCACTGAGGTCACTCTGGGTCAGTCTCTGAGCCTGTTTCCTCATGTAAAACAGACTAGATAATATTAGCACCTCTTAGGTTATCACCTCTCACATTACCGCTAGGAATGACCTGGTACTCAGCAAGTGCTCAAAATGTGTCTGCATCACTAAAACCAGGCTTAAGCTCCCCAGGGGCTTCCCACTGTGCTGAGATTAAAAGCTGAACTCCTTATCATGGCCTGCAAGGTCCTACCCAATTTGGCCACTGCCTGCTCCATCCAGGGTGATCTCCTATACTCTCCCGTGGCCTCTGTCTGCTTCTGAATATGCTATTGCCACCCCGGCCGCAGGGTTTTCACTTTGCCTGTTCCTCTGCCTGGAATGCACTATCCTGGATCTTTCCAGAATCCTTTTGTCATTTAAATCTTAGTTCAAGGAGCACCTGGGTGGTTCAGTTGGTTAAGCATCTGACTCTTGATTTTGGCTCAGGTCATGATCAGGCGGTGAGATTGAGCCCTAAGTCAGGCTCTGCACTGAATCACACTGCTTGGGATTCTCTCTCTCTGCCCCTCCCCTGCTTGCGCTGTCTCTCAAAATAAACAAACGCTAAAAAAAAAAAAAAAAATCTTAGTTCAAAATTACCTCTTCAGGCAAGGCCTCTCCCTTCTCATTACTCTCTAATCTATTACCCAATTTTATTTTCTTCCCAGCACTTGTCCAGCCTGAAATGATCTCATTTATTGCCTGACTCCCTCTGTAGACAGAAAGTTCCATGAGATTAAGGGTTCTCTGCCTTCTTTGAGCACCCAGTACATGGAAGGCACCCATCAATATTCAGAGACAAAATGAATCAAATGGGATGTGGGGGGTGGAGAGAAAGCAATGCCTTTCCACCAAGGCTTCTTTAGGACAGGGGTCAAGAAGTCTCATGTTTCCTGCTCACCTCTCAGCTCCTTTGTTCAGTGAATGGCTGGCCTTGGCCCAGGGGCAGCCCTGTGACCTCTCCCACCCAGACTTTCCCACCGTGTTGAGAGTTTAAGACTTAGGAACAGGAATCTTGAGACATGGCCAAAATCATCACATGAGCTGGATCTAGGAGATCATCCTGTTCAGCTCCTTCATGATACTGATGCCAGAGAATCAGAAAGGTGAAGAGATTTGGCCAAGGTCACACAGCCAGTAAAGACAGCAGGCTCAGAGTTAGAAAAATAAGGCCTCTTGACTCCCACCAGCCTGGTGCCCTCTCTGGCATCCTGTGCCGCATGAGCCTGAGGGGCGGGGTGCTCCAAGGAGGAGGCCAGGACACAAACAAGGCTTCAAGCATGTGATGGGAAGCAGAGCTGTGGCTGTCACTGCTCTGGCTGTGCCCATCTGAGGCACCAACCTTGGCTGGGATCACTGTCCAGGACAGAGAAGGTTCTAGCTCCTGGCTGAGGAAATCACTGTGGAATGACAGGGCCCTCCCAGCCTCTCTGCAGAAGAATCCTAACAGCAAGCTCCCAAGGTGGCTTACCACCTCTCTAGGCTCACCCTGGGGACAAAAGACAATGCAGCGGGGGTGGCCTTAATCTAAGGCTCAGTGGGATCCTGGACGGACTCTGGTTCCTCCCAGGGACTGGGCAGGCAGGTTCCAGACATGGGGGAATGGGTGTTCCTCTAGGATGCTAGGGAGCAGTCAGAACACAAATATCTTTCCTGTCCCCAGCATGAGCTGATAGGGAGAAAGGAAGCCAAGACAGTACTTGCTGACCAGCTCCTGACAATTTGGGAAGCTGGCAGGCAAGGCCACTCAGCAGAGGGCTTTCCAAACTTGTGCTCCCTGACCAGTGCCTGGCAACTCCCCCAAACTAGCTCCTGCAGAAGTTTCTGGGCTCTCTCCAAAATGTCTGCCCTCCTGTGGCCTCGCTGCCTCTGGATACTCCTGCAACACTGGGCTCTGACAGCTTTGGCCTTTCAGGAACCACCTGGGTTGGCAGGCTTAGCTCCCCCTGGTCCGGGGCCATCTAAAAGCTGGGGCACCAAGCCCAGCATGGCTGCCTGGCCAAGCCACCTGTGGACCACAGAGATGCTGGAGAGAGCCAGTGCCCTTTCTAACCTCCCCAGGTGCAAAGAAACAGCACTTGCCAAGTGCACTTAGAGTAGGGGTTCCTACCTTGGGATCTGTAACCGTATCTAAAACAGCATCCAATTTGTGCATATGGGTGGCTCTGTGTCTGGATGGGGGCTCCATAACCTTCATCAGATTCTTAGAGTTGAGGACCCCTGCTCTGTGGAATCAAACAGCCCTCTTGGGAGCCATCTCAGTGGAGAAGTAGGGGCACTGGAGGTCAGGAGATCACCCATATGGCCCCAGTGAGCAAGTGCTGTAAGAAGCTTCATGGCTGTGAGAATGTGGGGATGTTACTCCATTCCCCCTTGCTAACTCTCCAGCCAGCCTGATCACAATCCTGGCTCTCACAGAAGCCCAGGGGGTAAATGGGCTGGCCACAGGGGTCTCCAGCCTGAAGGAGAGGCACTATTGTCCCTTTCCTACAGCTGAGGGATCACTATAGGGGTGCAAGTGGGCACGTGAATGATTAAGACATAGACACGGGTCCCTTCCCTCTAGCAGATATGGCAGAGGAGGCAGGGCAGGGGGCGAGGGGCAGGGTAGTGTGTGGGCAGCCAGGGCAGGATAGATGTCTACTGCATAGGGTTTCAAGATCTTTCTTGGCATCCAGAGCCAGATTATGAAATACAGTTAATGAGCCCAAGATGTACCTGTATCTGATAGCCTAGCACCCTTGTACCCTCCACACCTAGAACAGCCAGGGGATGGCTGTGTGAGCCTCGGGGATATACGCATGGTTTGAGTACCTGGTGCTACCTGTTAGGAAGAACTGTCAAGTTCAATGACAGACTCTGGGAGGGGCTAGGAGCTGTCCTGTGGTCACAGTCAAGATGGCAAAGAGAAGGACCTGAGCCCTAAGGTTCCCCAGACAAGTGACCCAAAGGGGGCTCCCATCCTGTCCTTCCTCAGGCAACACCTCTGACCCTCCCCAGAAATAGAGGGAAGCAAACCCTATCACAGACACTCTGGGGTTCAGCAGGAAACACTTCCATTTACCTTGCTGGCCTCTGGCTTCTTGGCAGAAGTTCTTTTGAGGCAGGGAATTCCCAACGCCCTGTGGCAACCCCTGAAGCAGAGCCAAAGTCATCAAGAACTGTCCTCAAACCCCCCCCCCCTCCCCGGCATCCTCTGGGCCTTGCCAGTTCAGCCTCAGTCCCCACCTCCAGGCAACCCCCCCACCCCGCCACTTGCCCAATGCTTCTGGCTTGGCCTCTGCCTCATGGGGGGCCTGCTAGCTTCTCTATGGCTCCCACAAGTGACCCCATTAAAACCTTTGGATACTTCAGGGGGTGGGGGATGGGCCTCCTCCTTCAGCCTCTCTCCCTGCAAAGTGCAAACCAGGGCTCCAGGAGCAGGAGTGATGGGAGGAAGAGCAGGCACTGAGCCTCATCTCTGGTAGTGTGATTGAGGTGCAAAATTAAAAAACAAACAAGAAATTAAAAAGGAAAGGAAAAGGAAAGCAGAAACGCGAAGCGGTGCCGAGAGCCCTGGCGGAGCCCGCAAACCCAAATGCCACGTGTCTCCTCTGCTAAACGCTTTGCACCACACGCCAACCTCCAAGTCAGAGGCCAGAATGAGGCTTCAGCCCCAGAACTCCCCTTGGGGATACGAACAGCCCCAAACACAGCCCCCTGGGACCCAGAGGGAAGCCCCTTCCAGCAGGTGCAGAGACCCCACAGGTTAATACTAACTAGGACTGTCCCATCTGAACACATTCTTTAGCCCCAGCAAGGGGTCCCCAGATGAGTCACATACACCCCCTCCAGCCTTTAACAAATCTTTAGTGAAAAGGGAGCAGGAGGGCCGCAGGTGTCTTGGCATCCACAGCATCAAATCCTCAGGGCAAAGTTGATGAGGAGTTAATGGGCGACCCCGTCTGCCAGGCTGGGTGGTACCTGGCGCCCTTCCCCCATGCCACCTAAGCTGCTGCCTGATCCTAGTCCCCTCCCTGGCTGGCAGTGAGCCGCCTGCCCTGCAAAAGATAGGTTAATGCAGCTGGGGAAAGAAGGGGAGTGGGCAGAGGGCCTGGCCCCCCAGGCCCGCCTGTTCACCCACCAGCCTGGGCACAGTTAGGCAGGCGCAGCAGGGTGAATGAATGTCCCGCCATGCAGACCCTCGTGTCTGTGACACTGACATACTTTGTCACACAGCGGGAACTAAAGGACCAAATCCCTGGCCACACAGGATACCCTAGTGCCAGAGCCACCCTGCGGTCGCACGGATACCAATCGGCTCAGCTGCTCAGCACCTGGCTGGCCTGCCACCCTTGCCCAGAGGGTACCACCAGACGTGGAGATACAAGAGGTCCCCAGAGGCAAAGCTGCCTAAAGAATTCCTGAGGCGGATTCTTGATTTTGCCAGTCACACACGCACAGCGAAAGAACAGAAAGTCTGGGATTTTAGGGGTTGAAAAATTGCCCCCTACCTGCCAGGCACCTCCCCAAAGGGACAGGTGAACCAGAAAGGCTCTGTTTGGCTGGCACCAGGCCAGGAACCTGCTGGGGCAGTTTCTTGCCAACCTGGAGGTTTGGGAATGGACAATGAGCTTTGGGCTGGTGTCTGCTGGCCTCAGCAGGGGCCGGGGAGGGGGGTGCAGGAAAGGGACGGCTCCGGGCTGCCGGGCACAGAGAGCTGCCTCAGCACAGAGGGGCGACGGGAGCAGCTGAGGCCAGCAGGGCTCTGCTAGCCTGGTCCCTGGAGATGCTGAAGGTGACACAGGGGCCAACGCAGGACAGCTCAAGTTGCTGCCCTGTCCAGCACTTTCCAAGACTGATGTCACCTCTGGGAGGTCAAGTATGCCCCACTGGCAAGGGGTGAAACTAGAGAAGGAGACAACAGGCCCAAGATCCCTTCCTCTTGGCAGGTGCTGGCTGGAGGTAAAGACCTACACAGAGGGTCTCCCTTCCCCTCCTCCCCAAGCTGCAGGATGGCTTGGAAATCTCCATCAGCCACAGCCACAGCCTCCCTTGAAGGATGGGCATGGCCCTTGCCAGCGAGGACAGGCACCCTGCGACATCTTGCTTAGGCAGTGAATTCAGGGCACAGTTATCAAGTGCTTACTGTGTACTAGGTGCTGGGTCTGGTTCCTCCTCAGATGCCTGATGCCAGGGCCCAAAGCCAGCCCCTAGGCAGCCTGCCCAGCTGCAGGACAGTCGGCTTCTATCTCAGATTTTAATCCCCACCAAGGTCTGGGGCTGCAGGCAGGACAGGCAGTCCGCCCTGGCACAGCTTGGTCTAGGCTGCCTGCTGGGTCAGGAAACCCCTGGCACGCTGACTGGGTTGCCTGATGCCCAGCTGGAACTGGGCCAGCAGTCATCTGGGTGGTCCCTGACAAGGCAGGCCCCTGGAGGCTGTAGACCCCAGACTCAGCACCACCACCACCTCCACACCGTGCTCCTGTCCTCCCTGGTGGGGCATGATGCCCACAGCCCCGTACAAAGAAGTCTTACATGGCCAGTGGTGTTGAGTGCTTCTGCCAGTGCCCCTCAGCAATGTCCACGGGATTCGGGAAGGGGGTCCCACAGGGGGTGGGCACCCTGAGTAGGGGGAACTGAGACCCAGGAGCCCCTTGCTTAACCGTTCACATTCCTGCCTGTATAGACTCAGAAAGGAGCCAGGCTGTCCTCTCCCACAGGAGACAACAACCCCCCTTTTCCTGAGACAGGGACAGATGCAAAGAAAGCAGCCAGGGTCAGGGGTGGGGGTGGCAACAGCATTAATCATCAAATTAAGGCCACTTACAACAGACCCACATGCCTACCCCAGCCTCTGTCCTAGGACTCCGTAATCAGGCAGGAGCTGTAACGGATCTCCAAGGTGGGCTGGGGCGGGGGGGCGGACAGAGCGGCCCCAGCAGTCCCCGGCCCTCCCACCCACGCAGGCCCCCCTTCCCCCCCTCCTAGCACCTTTTGGCGGAGCAGCTTGCTGCGCACCCGGCCCCAGAGCCGGGCGCCCGTGTTGGGGGGCCGCTTGCTCCCCGGCTCCTCCAGCCGATCCAGGCAGCAGCGCTCCAGGGGCTCACAGACCGCCTTCAGGCTGCAGTCGGGCTGAGGCAGAATGTCGGTCATGCCGGCGGCAGCAGGACCCGGCCCGGACTACAACCGGGCCTGCGGTGCCAGCTCCGGGGACACGGGAGAAGCAGAGGCGCGGGCAGCCTGGCCGCCGGGGCTCAGCTGCAGCGGCGAAGATAGAGGGAGCGTGCGGAGCGCTCAGCCCCCAGGCTGGCCTGGACTGTTACTCCAGCCGGACAGGGAAGCGCATGGTGTGCGGCTCCGCTTTCTCCTCCCCTCCCCGAGACTGCCTCCCAGAGGAGCGCACCGGTGGCGGCGGGCCCTCTTCTCCGCCTGCTGGTCCGCGCCAGGCTCGCAGGGACGCCCCAGTGCGTGCGCCACGGACCTCCCGAGACCGCGCGGGGACCCGCCCCCACCGAAGGAAGTGACTCAAAGGAGGCGCTGGCGGCTGCCCCTCCAAAAAACCCAACCTCCGGATTTTAACTCTTGGCAGCCTGGGGCTCCAGCTCACCGACCCTCAGCCCAAGTACTGAATAAAGTTTGACAAGCAGCTAAACACAGTCCAGTCCATTCCCCTCTCCATCCGCGGCTAACCCCTTCACCACCAGGCTGCTCCCTGGGGGCCTGGGGGACGTGAGGGGGGGCTTGGGAGGAAGCCAGAGGGGGGTCCGCAGGGGGCAGGAGCTACGTTCTGGCCATGGACAACTGCCCTTGTCCCAGGCAAAGGTCCTGCACTGCCCTGGAGTTCTGCTTCCCCTACTCTCAACTCCTGCCCCCAGGCACCTCCCTGGATGCCAATTTGGTGACAGGACCAGACATGTGTGGACTGGCACTGACAAACCTCCTCTTCGGAATGTAAAGAATAACGAAGTTCTCCAGTGGGGCAGCCTCCTGGGCTCTAGGGGTCTGAAAGGAACTGGTCACCATGGGCCATTCTCCAAGGACATGAGCAAAAGCCAAGAATGACACTGGTTACAAATGCCCAGCAAGAGGTGCCCCTCACACAGCCACTTTTAATAGTGGCCACATGCACTTCACCAGAAAAACCCCAAACAGTTTGTGCTGCTGCGGGCAGAGCCACTTTGGCAAAGGGCAATCAGCCACTTTGTCTGGGCTGGGTGGCTCGGAAGACAGAGAAGAACGAACTTATTCTTTACACTCAAGTTGGTAAACATTCTAACCAGAGTGAGAAATGAATCACCAAGTTAGAGCCTGGTGTTGGGGTGGGGGGTGGGGGGAAGGCCCCCAGATGGTTAGGGTACACAAAACCCAGAGACGTCACATTATGCAGAGCTGGGCTCACAGCAGGAAGGAAACCAACGTTTTCAGGATGCCAACCACGAGCCAGGTCTCATGCAAAGGGCTTTCAGATATCCAACTGCATTTAGGCCTTACAACTTTTGTGATGCCTGTGTTACTGTCTCCGTTTTCTGAGTTTTGAGGGAAAATTCTTGCCTGAGGTCACACAACTGTAGCTGGGGAGTGACAGGTCTCTTTCAAAGCTTCTGGTGCTCACAACTGCTGGGCCTCACTGAAGTGTGGCTGGTTCCTTTTTTTTCCTTTTTAAAAAATTATTTATTTATTTATTTGAGAGAGAGAGACAGAGAGAGTGAGCGAGTGCGTGTAAGCATGAGCAGGGGAGGGGCAGGGGGAGAGAAAGAGAGAGAATCCCAAACAGCCTCCATGTTCAGCATGGAGCCCGACACAGGGCTTCACTGCAAAGAAAGCCAAGACCTGGTCATAATAAAAGCCACCCTTTACCGAGCATTTACGGTGTGATGGGCACCGTGCTAAACCACATGGATTAACTCACTTCGTGATTCCTCAACCTTATGAAGTAAGTACCAGCACCCCCATTTTCCATTTGAGGAAGTGAAGGAGACCGGAAGTTGAGCACCCTACCCAAGGCCATGCTGGGTCCAGCCAGAACAGGTCCGGCGGACAGCACCACTGTTGTATCCTGCATTGCAGGATCTGGTCCTGCACTCCCTCTGCCTGGCGGGTAGAAATGGGGTCCTGGAGCTCTGCTGGGCTCTGGGTGTCCCTGCAGGGTGGCCGGGCCAGCTCCATCTGTTCTAGGGCTCCACACTCCACACCTGCTTCTACACAGTGCAGACAGGGCTAAGCTGCCAAGGCTGCACGGAGTCTCCTCACATCTGAGCCAAAGTTGCCCAAAGTCGCAGCAGCTAAACACGGCCGGCCCATGACACCTTGCCCGGTACTCCCTGAGGGGGAGAGAAAGAGACCCACAGAGGCAGGGACATATCTGTGTCCCCTGCCCAGCTGAGGCCTGAGGCCCCCTATCCTTCCTGACCCATCCCTAATCTGCCTCTCCCAGGGCACCAGATGCTCCCTCTGAAGAGTCTTCCTCCAGTCCCACAAGGGGCCAGGCAGGTTCCCCACCCTGGCTGTCACAAAACCCATTCCTCCAGGAAGGCGTCGCTCACTGCTGCAGTCTTGACTTCTCCAACTCATTCATTTCATTCAAGAGGCGCTGACTGAGGGCCTGGCTATGTGTTTGACCCTGGGTGTGGGGCTGAGGAATCATCACAGACATGAATCGAAAGTCTGTGCTTGACAAGGCTGAGAGCCCAAGAGAAGAGCAAGACATGGGCTTAAATACCTTTAACAGGCAGCAGAAAAGCACTCCTTCACTTGACACATATCAAGTGTGTGCCTACCATGTGCCTGCCATACCCAGATGGCCAAAGCATCACCTTAGCTCTCATGAAACCCAGTCTTAGGCCTTAAGAAGAGCACAGATAAAGTGCAATGACAGTTGAAGGAAAGGAGAGAAAATTTCTAGTCAGAGGAACCGCACAAGGCTTCTTGGAGGAGGAGGGGTTGGCATGAGCCTTGAGAGCTGTGAAAAAAGGCCATCCGCTTGGCTTTCCTCTGCAACCCTTCAGCTGACGTGCAACCGCTGGTTGTGTAACTGGCTGGGAAGGTGCCATTAACATCTCTGACCATGTCGGTATGCTTGGTACCATCAGCTGGTTAACTTCAAAACTGGCCCCTTGCTGGCTTTCTAAGGTTCTCTTCCTTCTATCTGGGTCATATGCCACAGGGTACAGTTTACTCCCCCAAACTGCACCCTGTGGGACAAGGTGTGCCTCCCCCACCACTGGGTGTGTGGGAGAAAGGACGCAGTCTAGATCCTGTTCCCAAAGCCCTATGCTTGCCTGTCATAGGAACCCCAGGCTCAATACTTGTCTGGGTAAAGCAAACTCTGATTGGGTGAAAGCTGGCCAACTGGTCTCCATGGCGACATAAGCGCCTTAGCAGATGGGTAGCTGAGTTGGAGGCTCTTCCCTTGAGATGTTCATCTTTCCCTTCGTCCCCGTGGGCTGGGGGCTCTCTCTGGGACAGCACAGATTTGCCTTCTCTTCCCTAAGCCTGACTCACTCCTTCCTGGAATCAATGGTCTAGGAGCAGGCTGCAGGGGGGTTTGTACAAGACAAATGTTCCCAGTCACTTCCTCAAAAGTGACCGTCTGAATTCCAGTCCCTCCAGCCCACCACAGACCCTTCCTCATCTTTGCTGGATGGGCTAGGCTTAGGCTGTCCTGACCACCCAGGGAAGGACTGCATCCCCTTCCCCCTTCTGTCCATCGCTTCCGTCCAGCCACACCTGGCAGAACCCGCCGCTGAGGACATGCAAGGGCCCCCTGTCTGGATAAACAGAGCCTGGGCGGGAAGGCCCACACGAACAGATGTCGCTGTCTTTGGAATTAAAAACATTCCTAGTAGACTGTCCTGTCTTCCCTCATCCCTTCTCTGCACCCCCCCTTCCAGGCTCTCTGCAGAAGGAACAAGAAGGGCCGCCCTTAGGGAGGTGCAGGGCCCTGGGTTCCACCTAAGGAGGGGTGTATATCTGGGACGGTTGGGGCCAGGCACCCAGCACAAGCCTGCATGAGGAGAAATCAGGTTAAAGTGATCAGTAGCGGCATCACTGAAGAAAAAAAGGTCAACAGGGAATAGATGCAGCCTGAGATGTGTGGGCGGGAGAGGCAGGGACTGCCACCAGTGCTGCCTTGGTGACAGCTGGGGGTGGGGACGGCTTCCAGGCAAATCCTCCAGCCTGTGAATGCTAGGAGGAAGGTTCTTTCTCAGGACTTTGGGATGCTGCTGCCACTTCTCTGGAGTGACCCCCTTTTCCGCAGAAGACTTCCCTCTTCTCCCCCGGCCCAGACTAGAACCCTGATCCTCTATCCCTGGGATTGCACTGAGGATGGGGAGCAGAGCTGGGGAGCAAGGTGGTGGACAGCATGATGGAGTCTGAAGCTGGAGGGTTGCAGAAAGGAAGCCCGAGGCAGTCCCCACCCAAAGACAGGCACAGGAGTCCAGCCTGAGAGAACCAGCAGGGCCAGCAGCCGGAGCCCAGACAGACCGGGGCCCGCGTGCAGGGTGTGCAAACTGGCGGGGCAGGTGGTACATCCCAGAGCAGCTGTGAGAAAGCACGAGGAGACTCCCCTTAAGATTCCTGGCTCTGTATCCCTGCATCCCTAATGTGTGTTCTCACCTCCTTCTGTACTTGTCCTATAGAACTATACCAATGGCACATCCCTGGCAACCCCTAGTGATTCTCATGGCATATTTGGTCATGGAAATGGCTGGAAAATCCACTGGAGCCTTTGGGAACATCTCACTTATCTAAAACAAACCCCACCCAGGGACAGAGCGGGAAGAGCACACCTACCGTGTCCTTCTATTTGCTCCCCATACAACTCATGGCCAGACCAGCAACCAGACCCCCTTGGCTTCTTGCCTGCTCCTTCTCACCAGAAGGAGGTATGTGGCCAGGGTCTCCCAGCACAGTGTTGGGGGAGAGGCAGGGCCCCCCCCAGGCCTCATGCTGAAGACACAACAGCCTCAAACAGGAAGGTTTGAAAGTAAGTCAGGATCCAGTGAGCCCCTATGCCTTTTTTCTCCTGCTCTATGATTAACCAACTCTTTTCCACTCAACTCTCAGCTCCAAATGAACAGAAGAAAGCTCCTGGGAGCCAGGGAACCTGGGCAAGAGTCCTGCCTGGTCACTGGAGACTCAGGAGCCACTTTCTCTCTCTGAGCTCAGTTTCCACACCTGTTAAAACAGGGGCTTGGACCAGACAAATGGTCATCAATGAATTTCTTTTTTTTTTTTTTTTGCAGAGGACACTCTCTGCCTTTCTTTCCAAATGAAATCTTATACCAAAGTCTCCCTGCCCCCCAGTCAGATAAAAACAGAAGAAAGAAGAGGCCCCTGGCTAAAGCCCGGGGTGGATGGGGTGCTCCAGGTCCCTCCCAGCAACCCCTAAGCTCAGTAGGCAGAATCTGGAGCCCCTTAGCCTCCTTCCAGGGGATGGTTCTCATGAGAACTGCTGTTTCTCTTAACCACAGCCATTGGCCCCAGCTTGCCCTCAGGGCGGGAAGATGTGGAGGCTGGGGAGATGAGGGGCTTTTTAAGGAGACTTCCGGGTCAGAGTCCTGGCTCTGAAACTCGTGTCTTATCTCTACTTTTCTCTCTGCTTTGGGAAAGCTGTGGGCCTCTGCTTTGCTGGTATGGGTTCCCTTCGGAGGCTTTCCAACTGGATAACACTCACCGAGTCATTCAGGCTGGTGCTTTCTGGGTCACCTTGGTCCTGAAGCCAGTACAGCCCAGCTCTTGCCTCTAAGGGTATGAGCAGGCTAGGCTGTGCCCAGCCTCTCCCGTCCCAGCTCACGGGAAGTGGGCTGCTCCTGGGGGTCAGACCCTTGCGGAGTGCCACCACTGCCTACACCCTTCAATGCCGTGGCAAAGGCTGGGCTGCAGTGAGGGGCCACGGCAGGGTCTGCAGCACCCGCAGTGAGGGAGGCTGGCAGACCCCATGTGAGGTGCCCCATGGGAGCATTCATATCCACCTCAGCCCTCACTCAGGGATGTCTCTGGCAATTCCTCTACTAAGTCCTTTTCTCAGAGATCTTTTCAAAAAAATCAAAAGCAAGACCACCCAGAGACCAGTTTTTTTTGATTTCTAGGAAGATAAAGTTGCAGCCTCTGCCTGCAGGGAGCTCAGCGGTTACTGAAATGTATAGTCACCTCTGTAATCTCATTTAATATTCACACGGGTTCCAGAGGAAGCACTCAAGAGGTCACCTGAGGCCACCTTGCTATTAGGTGGTGGAGCTGGGATCAAACCCAGCTCTTCCGCCTGAGTCTGGGAGCCCCCAGAGCTGGGAAGACAGCACCCCTCTTGTGGTTTGTTGAGAAGCTGGATATTCTCAGGCCCTGAATGAGTCAGTTCCCAAGGTCCTCTCTGAATTAGCTTCTCTGCTTGCCACCACCCGAGAGGTGGGCCTAGGGAGTGGGCACCAGGCCTGCCCTCAAGGTGGCATTCCCAAGAGGGGCAGGAGGGCAAGAGGGAGATTCCAGCCTCCAGCTGTTTCCTATTGAATGCTTCCCATCTCCAGAATCCACTGGGGCAGAGTCTGCCTCCCCAAATCAGGAACACCTGGGAGGCGGAGGCAGCTGAGCAGGGGTGGAACGAGAGAGGTTGTAGAAGTGTGGGGAAGTCTCTGGGTAGCGGGGCACTGGCCTTCCCAAGGTATCCCGCCCCTGGATTTCCCCCATCCTGCTGCCTGCTCTCCAAGTGTAACTGAGGCATCTGGACCAGTCTTGAGAAGTGACAGCAGGTGGGGATGAACAGCTCTGAGACGGGCAGGGGATGGGGTGGGGCAGGACAATGGCTCCAGTCCCAAGGCCTCTGGGAGGAGGCAGTGTCTGAAGCAGGGAGAGGAACAGTGCTGGCACCAAACCTCCCCTGTCCCCATGTGCCTCTGGGCTGGCCTGGTGGTGGTGGCAGCAGCAAAGAGAAGAGCCCTGCGTGGGCCAGCTCTGAGAACAGCAGGCAGCAGGGATATGAAACGCAAACTCTAGAGGCAGACGCTTCCCCTGCTTGTGCACATCAGGACTGAGGCTGGGTACAGGGGAGGACTCCACCTTCCGGGGGGAAAGGCTGGAACACCATTCCCAGCATGGCCACTGCAGCGTCCCAGGGGAGGGAACTGCCTAGCATTGTGGGTGCCAGGCCAGGGGTTGAGGGCTGGGGTGGTGGAATGAAAGGAAAAGCCAGCCCCAAGGCTTTCTCATAGCTGCCCCCACACCCTGAGGTAAAACCAAGCCATTCCCAGGATCCAGGGCCCAGCAGTGGTCAGCGCAGCCCGAAAGACGATTGGGAGAAGGTGTCAAGGACCCACATGAATGTCCCTCTGTGATCCCACCCAGCGAGGGACCCCGGCACCTCCTGGCACCAGCCATGAAGAACCAGAGTGGGCAAGAGCTAAAAATGTCTGGGTCAACCAGGCCTCTGACCCAGAGCCCAGACTCCCAGAGCAATAAAACTGACATGCCTGGCCCTCCAGCAGTCAAACAGGGACAACAGACCCCTCAAGGGCCAAAGAGAGGGATGTGGGGTGGGGGAGCCCTTGACTCCTGCCCTAGCAGGCTCCTGACCCACGCTTACTCTGAATTTCCTCATGCTCTGCAGAGTAATTGAAACCAGAAACAATTCTGGGCCAACAATGGCCCCTTGTTCCCGGCTCCTCACTCACTTTGTGCTCTGGGCCTGACCGCACCATGCCAAGCTGAGAGCTGCACCAAGGGAAGAGCCCAGAGCTGCTCAGTCCAGGGTCAAGGCAGGGAAATCTTGGCTGCCTGGTGCTAAGGGGCCTAACCTTGACCTCCAGCCTACTCTGAGGTTAGTTCATCAAAGCCAGGTCTGACCTTCATCAGCATAACAAAATAGATATGGCCTCAGCCAACCTAAGGTCTATACAGAGGGGGCCACTTGCAGGTGACAGCCTTTGGGAGGGGGTGCTGCTTGATGAGCTATACCTGGAGTCCCTGTAGGAAGGTGGAGGACAGTGTACCTGGACCTGCCAGTTTGGGCAAAGGGCTGTCATTATTAGATGAGCACAGACTCTGTGCCAGCCCTGTGCCAAGGGCTTCATGGACTTCCACATTCAATTCTCATTAGGACCCATTTTACGGATGAGAAAACAGAAAATAAAGTTAACTTACTCTGCTCTCCCAACTAATGAAAGAAGAAAGCTGAACTCTGAACCCTAGATCTGTTGGGCCTCAAAGGCCCAACGACACTGACATATCAAAATTCTCCTCTTTTGTTTACTACATGCTGAGGTCCTGTTCACTCTTCGTATCCACAGCACAGTGCCTGACACTTAGAGGGTGCTCAGTATGCAGAAAGGCATGAAAAAGCTAGTGAAAGCATGGCTCTTTCAGGGAGGCTCCTCTGAGCCTTACAACAAGCTGGTAATGAAGGCAGAGTGGGAATAGTTATCCCCATTTAACAGATGAAGAAACTGCAGCCCCCAGATAGCAGTCTTCTGACCCTCAGCGTCAGGGTCACTCCCTCCACACTCAGTACATATAAACCATGACCTAGGGAAGGGCAGAGGAGATCCGAGGAAATAAGGGTCAAGGAGACAGGGATGCCTAAATTGGGGGAGAGAAAGCCAAGAGGCAACTGTTTTAACCAGAAAAGGCTAATAGTGACCAGTTGGTCCTCCACTTGTGGGGCCCTGCTTTCTGGTAATAGCTGGAGACCAACGAGCAGTTGGCTGGGGGGTGGGGAATCTTGGGTCTGGAGAGGAGGAGGCTATGAAATCTCCATCCTCAAAGACCAGGCTCTTTTTCTCACTTAAAAGGAAGAAAGTCTAGGGGCTCCTGGTTGGCTCAGTCGGTAGAGCATGCCACTCCTGATCTCAGGGTCGTGAATTCAAGCCCTACATTGGGTGTGGAACCTACTTAAAATAAATTTTTTTTTAATTAAAAAAAAAAAGGAAGAAAGTCAAAAATAACCAAAATGTCCATTGGTGGATGAGTGGATAAACAAATTGTGGTCTATGCATTCAATGTTATTCAGCATTAAAGAAGGAAATTCTGGGAGGGGTGCCCAGGTGATTCAGTCAGTCAAGTGTCCAACTTTGGCTCAGGTAATGATCTCACTGTTTGTGGGTTCGAGCCCCATGTCGGGCTCTGCAGTGACAGTGTAGACCCTGCTTGGGATTCCCTCTGTCTCTGTCCTTCTCTGACCTGTGCTTTCTCTCTCTCTTTCTCTCAAAATAAATAAACTTTAAAAAAAAAAAAAAAGAAAGAAAAAGAAATTCTGCGGGCCCCTGGGTGGCTCAGAGCCGCCCACATCGGGCTCTGTGCTGACAGCTCAGAGCCTGGAGACTGCTTCGGATTCTGTGTCTCCCTCGCTCTCTGTCCCTCCCCGCTCACGCTCTCTCTCTCTCAAAAATGAATGAACATTAAAAAAGTTAGTTTAAGAAGGAAATTCCGACACATGCTACCGCATGGATAAACCTCAAAGACATTATGATTCCACTTCCATGAGGTCCCTGGAATGGTCAAAATCACAGACAAAAAAAGTAGAATGTGGTGGTTGCCAGAGGGGTTACCTTTTTTGTTTTGTTTTGTTTTTTAAAGTAAGTTCCATGCTCAACATGGAGTTTGAACTCATGACCCCAAAATCAAGAGTTGCATGCTCTACCAACTGAGCCAGCGGGCATCCCCTGGAAAGTTACTGTTTAATGGGTATGATAAGTTAGGATGATGAGAAAGTTCTGGAAAAAAAAAAAAAGTTCTGCAGATGGCTGGTGGCGATGGTTGCACAACAATGTGAATGTATCTAATGCCTCTGGGTGACACTAAAAATTATTAAAATGATAAATTTTATGGTATGTATATCTTACCACAGTTGAACAAAAAAGAGGGTCTAGATATTGTCAGATGTGCCCATCAGGGCTTTGTGTCCTAGTACTGAAGGCAGGGGACTGGCCTTCGTGACCTCCTCCTGAGTGTCATTTATAATAGCTCTGAACCCTCACAAGCTTCCAAGAGGCCAGGTCAAGAATGTTATAGAAACTATCCCTTTTCCCCTTCTGACATGGGCTCTGCACTTTGGAAGGGAAGAGGACAGAGGCAAGGCATCCCATCAGGCCTGAACTCTGCAACTGGGGGTGAAGGGCACCAGGATAGATGGAGCCTCCTTCCTGGCCTGGGACCCTGCCCCTTCCCACCCCAGGGTCTTCAGTACTCCCAGGTGAAGCCGCCTCCTACCCTGGGGTGTGTGTGGGGGGGGAGGGGGGCCAGAGCCAAGGGTGGGGGCTGTCGCCACGCCACGTCTGGCTGAGCTGAGGAGTGGGGGTGGAGCAGGGGCATGGAGGGGTTCCTCTGGCTTAGGTAGCTTCTAGGTCTCAGACTCCTCTTTAGTCTGGAGTCAGTGGCAGGAACCGAGCTATGGGGTCCTCAGGGACAGCTCTCCCCTCAGGCCATGCCAGTCAACACGGGCTGGGCCCTGGGAATATGCTAATCAGCCAGAGGGTAGGTCCCAGTTGGGGACAGCACATCTGGAGCCTGGAGTAGCATAGTTGGAAATAGACTGAGATAAACATATGGGAGTCCCCTGGGGCCAGGGAGCCAAGGCAGACAAAGGGGGGCCTCCTGGCTGAGAGGTTCCTCGGTCAGGCGGGGGTGGGTCCGCAAGGAGAAGGCAGGCAGTGGGGGTGGCCTGGACAGAGAATCTGGACATACTGGCCTCTTGGGTCTGGGGAACAAAGGGAGGGCTCCTGACCGTGGAAGAGGAGAAATGCACTAAGCTGGGGGTGGGGGAGGCTCCAGGAAATTTGTAGTGACAAAGGGCAGATCCCTGAGGGTCACAGACTGACACCCGCCCCATCTAAGAGCATTTTCTTTCATTCATTTGCCCAGCAGCTGACCAAGCATGACCAACCTGGGACTGGGTCCCTGAATTTGGAGCCCCTGCTCGACCACTGTGGCTCTGTCACTCACCCTTTCTGGTCTCAGTTTCCTTCTCGGCCCAAAACAGGATTGGATTAAATGCCCCCTAGGAGTCCTCTGGCCTAAAACCCTTCTGATCTCTTCTTTCATTCATTCCTTCAATCTCCCTCTGACTTGTGTTACTCACAATCCCTCCTGCTCGGGGCAGGCGGGTTCTTTAATTTCCTGGGACACTCCCTGCACATCCCTGCCTCCCAGCATGGCCACAAAGGCCCTTTCCCCAGAATGCCCACCCTGCTCCTTTCTGCTGATCCAGAGCCTGCCCACCTTGCTAGAATAACACAGAACCTTAAAATGGCAATTCATGTGCTGGCCATTATGTAAAATGATTTTTATGAAGTATAAGATCTACTTTGGGTAACGTAACAAAAAAGGTAATTATAAAGACTACATACAGCCCCGGAAAAAAGGGAGGTAATGATATTACATGAAAGTAGAAAAAATACAAAATACACACTGTGATTAAAGCTATATAAAAATTTCTATGCCTGCGGAAGGGAAAAGGCACAAAGTCGAATGGCTGTTTCAGAGGAGTGGGAGGAGGGATGGCTCGTGATTCTGTTTCAAGTCCCTTTACTATTACTGCAATTTTCCTTCTAATATAAACACTGCATTTGGAATTTTAAAAAATCCAGGGCTCTCAAATCCCCCTCACTCCACCTCCTCCTGGGAGCCTCCCTGATTCCGGCCCACGGTGGTCTTTCCTTCTTTGAATTCCTGCTGCACGCTTTTCCATCTTATTCCACAGGGAACAGCGGCAGGCAGGAGAACGTCTGCAGAGGACAGGGCTCCAGCCTGCCTCCAGTTCTGGTTCTGGTCCTGTCTCCCTCCCCACGGGCAGCCTGGCGTTGGACAGGTCACCTAACCCTTTGGTGCCTCAGTCTTCTCATCTTTCCAACTGCGATCGCTTTCCTCTCCCACAGGGTACGTGAAGACCCCTGAGAAAACAGCTTCAAGTGCTGGGTGCTAGCTCTGGGGTGCTATCACCGTCATTACTGGCATCTTGTTGTGCTCTCTTGTGGCTTGGCTCTCCGATCTTGAGGCCAGGCCCCTATGGATCTTGGAGCAGCCAGCCCATGGTGGGTACACTGCAGAAGGATGCTAAGTCCCCCACCCCTGGCTCTTTTCTCTGCAGGCATGCTCATTCTGCTTCTTGCCAGGTGCACCAGGCGGTAAGCATCCCCTGCCAATGTAAAAGGACTCCAGACTAAAGAAGGACTAGGCTCACTTTATACCATAAAGTGGGGTGCTGGGGCAAAATATCACCCTGGCTCCTTCTCTGGGCCACTAGCCATGCCAGTGCCCTGTACCCAGCCTGGGAGATTCCTTGATGGAGGCCTGGGGGATAAGGACACGGCACAGAGAGGGCATGGTTGCCCTGCACACGGTCAGCAGAGGCGACGGGCCTCAGTGTCCTCACAGGGAGGATATAATTGTCATTTTCCTCGCAGAGCTGTTGCAAGGATCAGAGGAGATCATGTTTGGGAATGTGCCTCCAAGAGCCCAAGGGCTGCACACACATGTTGCTGATCAGTGCTGCCATTTGTCTGCCACGAAATGCTGTCCCGCACCCCCAGCCTGCTGCTCCAGATTCCCTGCCCCCACTGCCACAGCAGGCAAACTCAGAGAGAGACTCGTTTCTGAGCAAACACCTGGAGCTCAGGAAACGGAATCCCTCGCTGTTCTTTGGATGGGCTGAGTAGGAAGGGGCTTAGAAAGAAGGTGGCAGACAGGCATGGGCCTTCTTTCCCCTGCCCCTCCTTCAGGCCACCCAAACATTACCAAAGATGGCCCCTATGGCAAGGCCACCTTTAGCTCCATCCTCAGTGCCCGCCAAAGGGGAGCAGAGCCATGTGCCAGAGGCTGGTGCCAATTCCTTTCCTTGGACACGTGGCATAAAAGGAGGTGGGAGCAAGATGTGGGAACAGGCTGTTCTGTGGCTCTGTGGGGCCTGGCCACATGGGACTGGCTCAGCGCAGGCTTTCCACCCAGCCTGGTGATCCACAGGGGCTCCGTGGGGCATCACGGGGGAGCAGGCTTTATGAGGCATGGCGCACACTGGGCAGGACACCCCCACCCCTCCCTGACCCACGGGCAAGAGGGCAAGGCAGCTCCATAGCTGAGGGCCAAGGGCTGTGCCCTGGGGAGGAGAGGGCTGGGAGACTCCGAAGTCCTCCAGAGAATGCTGGCTCTCAGCTGGCCGCTCATAGGCCCAGGTCAGCTGGCAGCAGGAAGGTTTGTATTTCTTTTAATATCAACTCCCAGGCATTTAACATTCCTCGAAGCTTAAACACAGAAACATTTTCCTTACCAGACTGTGCTTTCTTCTCTGCCAAACATAACCTGGCTTCCTCCCCTTCCCCCAAAGCCTCCATCTGCTCCTGTCTCCAAGATGGAATGATTTATGGTGTGTTTCCCCTGGGGCTTGTGAGGCTGACAGAAACGAGGAGGAGGAGGGAAGCAATGGAGCTGGAAGTCCAGGTGGGGACGGTGCCATGGGGCCCTGGAATCTGGATTCTGGGGCGGGGGGGGTCAGTTGAGGGGGCTGCCCTGGACACCCTTTTTAACTCTCCCATGCCACGGCCACCAATGGCCCAGGAAGCGTGGCAGTCACTTTCTTGGCTGGGCATCTCCTGGGGCTGAGCGGGCCAGCCCCAAACCCCTTCCCTGCCTGTCCCTCTGGCCAGCCCAGGGATATGGAGACAGGGCCCCCACCCCTTATGCCTGCAGGAAGTAGGTTCTGAATTTACAGCCCTCTCTCTCATCTAAATTAATGAAGGACTGGCTTGTGGTTGCCTGGCAGCCCGGTTTCCCTGGTGACAGTGCTGAAGAGCGGGTCCCACAGCATCAGGAACGGACACGCACAGGAACACGGGGCGACAGGAGGCGGATGGCCGGGCCCCCACCGAATAATGCCATTCCCCTGTTCTAACACTGAGGTGAAATAGGTGGGAGAAGGAAGAGGCCCATATGGGTCCCCAAAGGGCACTACCGCCAAGAACTTTACCCAGCCAAAGCCAGATACCAATCTCTGCAGCCTCAACAGGGCAGCAGAGAACAAACACTTCCTTTGAAAAAGCATCATTCAGCCCCCCCTCCCCCATCACACCTGGGGCAATTAAGCTCAGAGCACCTAATGCCCATGGGCTCTGTCCCAGTGCTAGTTACTGCTTCCCTTGATTTCATGGTCACAGAATCCACCCCCAACAAGGCCACTTGTGTCCTAAACAGAAGGTGCCAGATGGAGTGTGGATGGCTCCATGCTGAATGTCATCCCTCCAAACCTGCATCCTCTTAATAGGTGAATGAATAGCAGCCATCTTCAAAACTGGCAGAATGTTCCAGAGACACAGGCTGCAAATAAACAAGGCTTTCAAGAAACAAAGCTGAGGCACATATACTCTTACCCTGACTCAGGACCTGGCTCTACCAATACCCACAGAACCTACCCGAAGCCAATGAACTCCTGGCATGAGTAAGGCCCAGCAGCCCTAGCAACAAGTCAGAGACCAGCCCCCAGCAAGCCAGCTGGGTCCTAAGCCCTTCCAGCTTAGTGGCAAATGCTCAGGGTCTCACACCTCCTATGCCAGACATTGCTAATCAAGCACAGCATTCATGGATGCAATATAGCCTCAGAATCCTTCTCAGCACAATGTTCCTGGGAAAGGCCGCCAGCAGATCAGAGTGGAGATGTGACAACCAAGGTAGGAGTCATCTCTCCAGCCCACCATGCAGGAGTGTGTGTGATGTACCTGAGCCAGCCGTGAAGCCCGAGGAAGCAGGCACACGTGGGCTTCTGGAGCTAGAACAAGATGCCATCTCCAGCAGGGGAGAACAGCCAGCCACCTTGGGGAACTTTTCTCAAACCAGCTTTAGACCCAAGTCACAAAGGGCCAAGCACCTTAGCCAAGAGGGCAGGTAGGAAGGACTCCTTCCCAGTGGCACTGCCTCTTGGCAGTGTCCAGAGCCCTGCCTCGGTGCCCTGGCCGCGCCCGAACCCTCACCTGGATCTGTCCTTTGCCCATGATCTTGTCCACGATCTCGTTGTTGTCCTTGTTGACCTTGGTCTTGTCATAGCACTTTTCGTAGCACAGGATCCTCAGGGACTGGGAGCCCTCCAGCTCAATCTCAAACTCCTGGGGAAAGATGGTACCACGATCCTGAAACTCCAAAGCTGAGACACAAAGCTTCCTGGCAGGTGGGGGCCCCAAACTTGCAAGGTGAGAAAGGGGTGAGGGGGGCCCATGAGGAGCACACTGCAAGGCATGGAGGAACTTCCTCTCTTTCTGGAGCTCCAGAGGCCTCCAAATTTACTGATGAGGTGGAATTTGGGCCTGAGCTGAAAACCCCATGTCTAGACGTAAACACGGTATCAGACACCAAATGAGCAGGGAGTGGAGAGCAGAGGGGTTGGAGAGAGAGAATTCGCCAAACCAACAGGCTCGGCCACCCCCAGCCAACAGGAAGTGAGCACGGGGAGTGGGGTGGGCACAGCTGGTGATAAGCTCAGGGGTCCCTGTGGGGACACCAGCCCCCTCCACTCACCTCATCCCATTTGGGCTCTGTCGTGTCCCGGAACACCCTGGTTTTGGCTTTGCTGACAAAATAGCCAAAGGAATCCACCTCCAGGGTGCAGTACAGGTCTGCAGTGGGGACAGGCAGAGACACATCAAAGTGAGGTCTGAGACTCAGGACCTCGGGAGGGAAAGGGGGATAAATGCCTCTGTCCCTCCCAGCGTTCCTGCAGGGCAGCCCTCAGTGTTCCCCTTTCCACTTCTCTGCCCTCTTCTTAGCTGGCTCTGCCCCTCCCGCCTCATTCACCACCCTCCAGCTACACTGGCCTCCTCCCTCCAACGTGCCCAGCTGGCCTCACCTGAGGGCCCTTGCACTTGCAGTCCTTCATCCCTGATCCCTGATCCTGGCTTGGCTGCCTCGTCCCCATGAAACCCGTGGCCGAGGTCTTCACTGACCACGCAAACTGAAGAAGCTCCCCTCTCCCCTCCCCCTCCCCGCTGATCCCACGTTCCTCAACAGGGCATCTGGCATTGGAGGTGGGAGGCTCTGGAGGGCATTTGGCCCCTGGGCGCTGTAAATCTGGAGCAACCCCCACTCACTGTGACAAACCCAAAATGCCCCCCGCCTTCCAAAAGCTCGGTTTGTTTTCTTCATAGCACTCGACTTTAACTCAAGTTATCTTTCTGCCCGTCTGTCTCCCCTCACTACATCGACACCACACAGGCAGAAGCCCGGTCCTCCTAGCCACCAGTGTACCCTCGGCACCAAGGACAGGGCCTGCACAGAGTGGGCACACGGTGAGTATTTGCGGGATGAATGAATGAAGCAAGCTTTTACCACCACCGCAAGTGCTTCAGGTGACAAAGTGGTGGATGGCTGGGGTGGGAGGAAGGGGAGTTTTCCCTAGTGTTTCCACCTTGAACTGTGGCCTTTAAGGCTGAAAATCTTCTCCCCTCCACTCCGGGATCCAGCTGATGCGGCCACAACACTGGGTAGCCACCCCAGGCACTCTGCAAATCCACAGACTCCCTCTGGGGCTCAGACCCTGGCACCCCTCCCCCTCCATGGGACCTGTCAAGGTTGTTTCCCAGGGTAAATGGTGCTTTGGAGGTGCTTTGGGGGTATTAGAGCCAATCCTCTGACTTGTGAATCAAGGGGCAGAGGTCAGAGGGTGGACATACATGCCCCTCCCAGGCTCCCGTTAAAGGGCTTTCCTCAGAAAGGAGAGAGGATGGGGCTGCCCCCGAGTTGTCTCTGGCCGGGTGTGATGCAGACCAGATATAGCTGGGTATCAGAGCACACTGGAATGTGGGCATGGATTAAAGCAGGAATCACGATGGTGTCTACATCCCAGGCCTGACAGGGCAGATGTAATGAACTTATTAGGACAAAGAGCCATGGTTGAAGATTCATGGGGCCTAACCCTGTGGACTTAGAGTGAACACGTGAGTGGCTCAGGAGGCCGGTAGAGGGAGGAGGTGGGGACAATCTGGAGGTCAGGAGAGGTTTTGTAGCAGCTCACCTCGTGTCTAACCGCCCTGACCCAGTTTGGGAGGCAGAACGTCTATCTGCCCTTGGAGAGCGGGCCACTCTCCCCCAGTGAGCTGGCTCCCGGGGGCCCACGCTAGCAAACAGGGAGCAGAGAGACAGGGTGAGGCACCTGGGCAGTGTGGGTCACAGACTCACGTGTATGTAACAGTCCTAAGGAGCTTACTCACCGGGAATATTCCCGAGCAACTTCCCGGACCCTCCCCAGAACCCTGGGGAGTCTGTGTGTCTGGGGAGGGTCCAAGAAGCTGCCATGTGTACAAGCACAGCTTGAGTGATAAGTGACGTGGTCCTGGCCATACTGAGAGAAACCCTTCTCTAAAGCAAAAAGTAGGCGTGTTGCTAAATGGGAATGATATCAGTGACCTCCGAGGGACGTCGAGGATCACAGCAGAAAATCCACTTGAAAGGGCTCTGAACATGCCAAAGCATGTCCACACGCTGGCCACATTGGAGTTTTCTCCAGCATCTAGCAAGGTGCCCAGGCGCAGTAGTAAGCTACCCCATGAACTTCACAGTAAATGTTTATCAAATGGCTGGCTGTGAGCCAACGCCACATTTTCTGTGTGATGTGCCACAGGGAGAGAGGCACAGGACAGACCTCCCCACTGCCACAGAGAAAGAGAAGGGGGGGGCGGGAAGGGGTGGGTGAAGAGGAGAGGAGTCAGGAGCCTTGGGGTTCTGACCCTCTGTGATGTTAAGTCCCTTTAATCTTTCTGTGATTCAGTTTTCTCGTCTGGCAAATGGGGAGAAACAATCAGGTGTCTAACTGGCTCACAAATTCCTATGGGGAAAAGTTAGATAAAAAAGTGTAATTGTATTTTGTCCAACACTAAGATCTGCACAGATTTAGTAGATCGTGATAAAGAAGGAAGAAAAGGGATGGGTGTGCCAGTGCATTCACTGTCATATTTAAGCCTGCTCTTAGGTCAGTATTAATGAGGATGTTTGCCTTTTATGGAGAAAGAAGTTGAGGCTCTGAGAGGTTAAAAGACTTGCCCAAGGTCACATAGCTTATAACTGGCAGAGATGGGGTTAGAGCCCAGGATTTCAGGCACCTAGGGGTTGGGGAGGGCTTAAGAAAGAGCAGATCTTGGAGACACAGGGCAGCCAAGAGGAGCTGGTTCCGTTAGGGGAATGAATGGCCACCCACCCACATGTCAAGGCAGCTGGCAGGCCCCCAGCGTGGGGCAGGCCAGAGCAGGGTAAGTGGGCAGCGGAAGGCCCCATGCAATGGGTCCACAGGGACTTCTCATGAATGGATGAGCAATGGCTCTCTGCTCTCCCTAGGGCTGGGGTTCAGGGGCACTTACTGGCTGACTGCTTAAACCCCTTGGCAGAGTGGACGATGACATGGAGGAAGCCATAGAGTCCTGGAGACTCATCGTCTGTAAGAGAGGAAAGCCCGCAGGGTAGGGGGTGGTGAGAGGCCTGCTTTAGCCCCTTCTCACCCCAGGCTGGCAGGAAGGCACAGAGGGTGGGAGACAGTTGAAGCCTTGGTCTTGCAGCACCACCTGGTGGCTGGATGAAGAAGTTTCCAGAGCCCACGGCTTCCTGGAATGTGAGCTGGTAGCGCTTCCCCCTCTACAGAGCCCGGAAGGCCAATCCGCATCTTCCCTACTGGGCCAGGGATTTCATACTATTCCCCAGGGGCACTTTTCCTCCAGCTCTGAATCCTGCCTATCCCATGGCTGTCCCCCGCAGTGTCGCCTTTCCAAGTGAAAATTAACCACTATAAGTCAGCCTCCTCTTGAGACAGGGGGCAGATGACCCCCATATGGGGAGGACAGTCTGCCTTCAAAACCCCTTCCACAAGGTGTACCCCCTCCCAGCACCCACAAACAACCAGATACCACCCATTCTGGGCCAGCCCGGATCACAGCTCTCTCCTGCTCCAAAACCTCCTGCAGGCTCCACGGCTTGAACAAACGTCTTTGCTTGGCATTCAAGGCCTTCCGAGATCTGGTCCCTGGAAGCTTCTGACATTATTTCTCATACACTAATCCATCTACGCTTTCCCCCTCCACTGCCATCACATCTCATGCTTCAGTCTTTTGCTTCCATTATCTGACTACCTCATGAACATATTAACAACATGATTCCAGTATATGATGGTGCCAGATTCTCCTCTCAAGCCAGAGGGGGCCAGTGATGAATTGAGACCATCTGGGAACTCAGTAGAGAACAACCCCTATTCAAGCTCTCTGTTACCTGGCAACTGAGTCGTTACAGCCACGTGTCTGGCTAGGTCCTTACGGAAGGTTCCAGCAATGCCCTGGGGGCTAGGACCTGCTGATAAGGCAGGAACCTTGGGTTCCAGATCTTACCGTCTTTATTGCTGGTGACAGGAATGTTGTGTACAGTCCTAAGTTTGAAACAGGATCCCGTGAGCACCTGGAGCTCCACTGAGCTCAGGACAAAGGCCTGGAGATCTGTAGGAGAAGCCAAGAGGAAAATGTCGTCACAGATCCACCAGGACCTGCTGCTCTTCTCTGGGAGCTACTGAAGGAAAAAAGCTTAGCTCTAGGGGCAGAGTGGGTCATTGGAAGGGAGGGAAAGACTTGCAGACACTCACATGGGAGCAGCCATAGGTGCTGTCAGCAGGTAGGGATGAGAGAGTCTAACTGAAAAGGCTCGAGAATGTGTGTATGAGATAGCGAGAGCAAGAGAAAGAGAGATAGACAAGCCTGGGCCCCGAGTCCAGTCCTGTTGCTAATTCACTGTGTGCCTTAAACAAACCACTTAAGTCCTTTGGGCCTCAAGTGGTCAGTAGCATCAATTAAGTGCCACCTGCTCTGGCACCTTGCAGAGTGACTGTGAGGGCCAAGGAGGAAACCCTGGACATGAAAGTGCATGGAAATGCAAAAGGCCACTGTTGCCATGGATACCATCAGAGCAGTGTAGAGTGGGGCGGGACTTTACCCTTCTTCTGTAGCTTCTGAATTGCTTCTCTCCACTCTGACCTCTCATAGTCCGAGGACAGTAGGAACAGGTAGCTCTGAAGAGAGGAGACGAGAAGTCAATGGGGTGACCATGTGGTCAAGCACATTCCTGGCTCCTTCTTACCCAGGCACCCCTAGGCTTGGAGAAGGTGGCAGCTGGGAGGAGAGTCTCCTTTCCTGGAAGCCCAGTGACAGGAGTGGCAGTGCCAGTGATGGCCAGCAGGGGGCACTGGCTCCATACCAGCTGGGAGTTGTTGCACCTTCCTTGGGAATCGCGCCTAAGTGCCTGACTCCCACCACAGGTCATGGACAGGAGCCCTAGAGAATGGCAGCCCTGGACCAAGGAAGGGGGTTGCTTCTGTCCCATCCCCACCCCTCCCTGACCTTTCCATTCCGATTGTGGATCCGAAATGGGATCGTGGGGGAGTTGAGCAGCAGCAAGAACTCGTTCTCAAACATCTTCTTTTTCAGGCGCTCGATGGCCCGGCTCTGTCCTTTGTTGGCTTTCTGTGGGGGGATGGAGGGCACAGATGGTTTCCCTCACACACTCCACTCTGCACTCAGCATCTCTAAGCACAACACTCCCTTGTGCATTAGTCGTGTCTTTTTCTTTTTTATATTTTATGACGCTTTGACATCTTGGGGGGCCTAGCTGGCCAGGAAGAAAATTACCCCTCCCTTAGAAATCAGGCAAGCTGATCCCTAAGATAGTAAATGACTCCTCTGTGTGCAGACCTTCCATATACAAACCAACCAGCCCTGAGTTCATACCCCCAACACCTCCTTTACCTAACTCTCACTCACCATGCCAATATTCCTCTGCCTTAAATAACCCAGGGCCAGATAGCACACAACTAGAGACCACCCTATAGCCCAGATCCTCCTGACGTTTTTCCAACTCTCAGTCCTAAGGAGTTGCCCCTGCCTTGCTTTCTTTCCCTGTGGGAAGCACGATACAGGCCCTGAGCCATGCTCTCCCCAGAGGTCTTTAGCATCCTGACCAAACCTGGTGCTTCCCCTGTGGCCTGTGTGGTATGAAGAACCTGTGTGCTTCCCCCTCCTCTTGGGAAGCTCTAGGTCTTAAGAATCTTCTTTTAGTGCCATTAGCCCATCCATGTCATCACTCAGTCATCTCTAGAGATCAGATCCTGGGCACCATCAAGATACTCTGCTTAAGGGGCATCTGGGTGGCTCAGTTGGTTGGGCGTCCAACTTCGGCTCAGGTCATGATCTCATGGCTCGTGGGTTCAAGCCCTGCTTTGGGCTTTGTGCTGACAGCTCAGAGCCTGGAGCCTGCTTCGCATTCTGTGTCTCCCTCTCTCTCTGCCCCTCCCCTGCTCATGCTCTGTCTCTCAAAAATAAACCTTAAAAAAAAAAAAAAAAAAGATACCCTGCTTAAAAACTTCAGACACCTTTCAGCAAAAAGCCCCAACTGCTGGACTGGCACTCGGGGCCTCCCGGGGCTGGGCTCTGGCCTCCATGCGCAGCTGAATATCCCACCACACCCCACCCTGCACCCCCCACCTCAGCTGCACGGTATTATTATTCCCTATTCTTTAACAAGCCATTATGTCTCAGCCCATGCTCTCTCCTCCAGCTTTTCAAGTTCGTATTTCATGAAGGATCCCTTCCGTATTATTAACTGTGGTTATGCTCCACGTTTCCGTTCTGGCACTGCCCTCAAGCTCCTCAGTTAGAATTCATCTCTATGGCATTTTCTTACCCACTAGACTAGCAAAAATGGCAACAACTGCTCATAGCCAGTGTTGTGACAGTGTGGGGAGACAGTGACTCTCACACACTGCAGGGAAGGTGGGGGGGGGGGGGTTGGTACATAATCAGATGCAACCTTTTCAGAGGTAAATGTGGCAATTAGTGCAAGCCCTCTGTCCCAGCCATCCCACTTGTAAGGAATCTACCAGAGAGAAATAGGAGTGCAGTCAGGTTTACTGCAGTCTTGCCGGTTGAGAGTAAAATATCACATGCGTCCTCGTGCAGTCAAGCAACAGAATACAATAGGATTGAACCTGGGGCACCTGGGTCACTCAATGGGTTAAGCGTCCAACTCTTGATTTCTGCTCACATCATGATCTCACGGTTCATGAGTTCGAGCCCCGAGTCGGGCCCTGTGCTGACGGCTGACAGTATGAAGCCTGTTTAGGATTCTCTCTGCCCCTCCCCTGCACTCTTGCTCTCTCTCAAAAATAAATAAACATTAAAAGAATAGGATACAGCTGTTAAAAAGAATCTGCTAGGTCCAAAAAGCTCTAAGACACACCATTAAGTGAAAAGCTTAAGTTGCAAAATGGCACATTGTAGTCTGGTCTCATTACAAAAAACATACTACACACCCGTAAAAGCAGAGAAGAGTCTAGAAGAACACACCTTAAACTGCTGACAATGGGGGGTGGGTGCTAATCTGTTACACTTTGTACACTTCAGTATTGTATTTCTTGTTACAATAAGCCAGTGTTACATTGGTGATTAGAACAAAAACAAGTTTTTAAAAAAGTATTATTAAAAGAATAAATCACTGCTCCTGTGACTCAGAGAACAACAATGTGCTTCCCCAGGGACTCTCCTCATATCGTGTCACATGCTGACGTCAGTAACAGGTAAGACAAGGAACTCCGTGAGAGGTATCTGGCACACCCCTGCAGCCAGCGGCCAGTGGAGCTCAGCAAGTGTACCTTCAACTGAGCAGAAGGCCACATCTGTGCACCTGGTGCAGGAGGGAGGGGACAAAGTCCACCATCAACCAGGACCAGGATGCCTCGGGGTGGGGTGGGGGAGGGGGGCTTGGCCATTCAGGAGGAGGACACCTGTGCCCTTCTGAGGAGATGTGCCTGCATCACACCCCCCAGTCCTAGGTCATCTCTCTGACTCAGACACCCCTGGGGTCATTACTGTGGTCTTCCTCTCTTTCAAAGAGGGATGTCTAAGCTGAAAGTATTCTTAGAAGCCATCTGGTCATGGATTCCTCAATAACTGTTTATGAAGCATCTATTATGTGCTAAGTCCTAGGGACATAGAACTGAAGAAAACAGTGCCCTGGCCAGAGTTCAAATTCAAGTGGGGAAAAGAGAAAGCAGCCAGTGAAATTATGATTCAGGACCGATAAAGCAAAACAAAGGGGCAAACACCAGGAGCCGGAAAGCAAGGCACCCAACCCAGACTGCAATGGGTACATATCAGGGAAGACTCTTCGGGAGGTGAGGCCTAAGCCAAGTCACTGGGCGAGGAGAGGAAACCAGGCCAACCAACCAAGCCTCTCCATGCCTTTTGTGACATTCACTGGGAAGGCTCCTTCTAGGGGGGCTTTCCTCCAGCCATTGTTTTCAAATATACGAATTGAAGGCTATACATTTTCCTCTAAAGAGTGCTTTGGCCACATCCATGGGGTTTGATATGAGTGCTTTCATGCAGTTCTAAACATTTTGTAGTGTCAATTTGACTTCCTTTTCACCTTGAAAGTTTTAATTTTCCAGGCATTTACTTAACTGTATTCTACTTGTTGATTTCTAATTTTGCTTCACTGTGGTCTGTGAATATGACCAGTAGGCCATCAGTTTTTTTAGGGATACCTGGCTGGCTCAGTTGGTGGAGCATGTGACTCTTGATCTTGGGATTGGGAGTTCTAGCCCCATGTTGGGCGTAGAGCTTACTTAAAACATTTTTTTTTTAATTTGAGATTTCCTTTGAGACTTAATACGTGATAAATGTGTGCAAATGTTCCACATGAGTTTGATAAGAATTTCAGTTCTAGGCTACAGCACAAGCTTCTGTGCATTTTTAGTTTTTCATTTAAATTTTTTAAAGTTTATTTTATTTATTTATTTATTTATTTATTTATTTATTTATTTATTTATTCATTCTTAATGTTTTTATTTATTTTTGAGACAGAGAGAGACAGAGCATGAGCAGGGAAGGGGCAGAGAGAGAGGGAGACACAGAATCGGAAGCAGGCTCCAGGCTTTCAGCCATCAGCACAGAGCCCGATGCGGGGCTCGAACTCACAGACTGTGAGATCATGACCTGAGCCGAAGTCGGATGCTCAACCAACTGAGGCACCCAGGCGCCCCTGAAGTTTATTTATTTTTATTAAAATTTTTTTCCCAATGTTTATTTATTTTTGAGAGACAGAGACAGCGTGAGCGAGGGAGTGGCAGAGAGAGAGGGAGACATAGAATCTGAAACAGGCTCCAGGCTCTGA
The DNA here is from genome assembly GCF_027475565.1 of Acinonyx jubatus. Lineage (NCBI taxonomy): Eukaryota > Metazoa > Chordata > Mammalia > Carnivora > Felidae > Acinonyx > Acinonyx jubatus. The sequence continues at coordinate 15,706,032 of NC_069397.1, forward strand.
GCTGTCAGTACAGAGCCCAATGTGGGGTTTGTACTTGTACTCACGAACCCTGAGATCATGACCTCAGCCAAAGTCGGACACTTAACTGACTGAGCCACCCAGGTGCCCCTTATTTATTTATTTTTAGAGAGAGAGAGAGAGAGAGAGAGAGAGAGAGAGAGAGAATGAATCCCAGGCAGGCTCCACACAGTGAGCATGGTATTCAATGTGGGGCTCGATCCCATGAACCGTGAGATCATGACCTGAGCTGAAGTCAAGAGACAGACACTTAACCCACTGAACCACCCAGCCTCCCCAATCTGAGAGGCCTCTCAGGCTCCTTCTTGCATGCATCCTGCTTTTCCTTAAGAAGGCCTTCTTCTCTCACTTCCCTTTTCTACAGTGCTTGACATACACCAGGAAACTTCCTATGACTAACTTCAGTCAATTCTGAGCACTGACTTCTTGGCCTTCCCTCCATCCGCTCAGTGCTAATCTGCCACAGCCAGAGTCTCTTCCTGAGCATGTACTTCAGGCCTCCTATCCTTGCATCCCGCCTCCCTTATCAGATTCTCAAAACTCACAACTTCCCCTCCTTCTGCCACCTTGGCACACCTGGTTCAAAGGGCCCCAAGGAAAAGGGCCACCCTCCCTACCTCGGCTCAGATGCCAGGCTCTACTCACCTCCTTCTGGATTTCACTCTTGAGGGCAGAAATCTTCATTTTCATGTCTTCCAGCTCATGGTCTGGGAAGGGATGCACCTGGGGGCTGGCCTCAGACTCCTCAGGTGATGGAAACACTAGGTCAGCCAGGGGGATGTACCACTTGCAGTCATATTGCTGGTGCTTCCTGCAAACAAGCCAGAGAAAGACATGAGCCAGAGGGAAGGAACTTGGCTCTTCAAGCCTGAACTGCTAGAATCCAAAGAAACCTGAAAGGGATTTGCTGTGAACTTGTCACAGGCAAGAATGATCCACGTCCTTGAGGAGTCTGATCAGAAAACCCACGTGTGGAGAAATGACAGTCAAGTTCTAGGGTCAGGCGGCGGTAAGGGCTGTGGACCTTGGCCTTGCCAATCTTCAGGCCCAGTACGACTGATGTTTTTAAATATCTCAACCCTCTAACACTTTCCTATTCCCCATTGCACACTCTTCCCTCCCCCAAGCCTATCTCTACTTAGCTCATATTCGTTATCCTTTGGGCTAGAGGTGTATTCACACATGTTATCTTTAATGCCAACTCTGATCAACAGAGGTCATGTGGGGTACTGGGTAGAAGATTATAAAGCCACACCCAAGCCTAGTGGGAAACAGTGCCGTGGTTCATTAGTAATGTCTGTCATGGGCAAAGGACTAAAGGCATAGGTGTCTTTGCTTATGACTGCCATCTCTGCTTTTGAATGATCTCATCTGTGATCCCGTTCCAGGGAACTAAAGCACATAATAACCTCTCCTTCTCTCACTTCCCTCAGGACTTGGGTTTGCACCTCTCGTTGTGGCCCCTTAGTGCTGCAGTCTCCCCTGGACTCTGAGGCACACAGTAGGGCATCAAGAAGTAGGGGAGAAAAAATGAGGGAATGAGTACCACATAACCTCTTCTGCTCACGGCACAGTGTAGACTCATGTCACTGCATGTGGAGATGGAGGTGGAAAGCAGCTTTCAGGTCTGATTAAGGTTCAAATCCTACCTTCTCTAGCTCTAGTGCGACCTTGGGCAACTGAATTTTTTTCTTCTTCTTCTTTTTTTATTTTAGAGAGAGAGCGCACACATGTGAGTAGGAGAGAGGGGCAGAGGGAAACAGAATCCAAAGTAGGCTCCACACTCAGCACAGAGCCTGACGTGGGGCTTGATCCCACAACCCTGGGATCATGACCTGAGCCAAAATCAAGAGTTGGACACTCAACTGACTGAGCCACCCAGACGCCCCTGATTTAACTTTTCTAAGTCTCTTCCCTTGTCTGTGAGATGAGGATAATAATACCCACTTTGTGGAGTTTGGGGGAAGATTGGAAATAATAGAGTCAAAGCATTTGTCATGGCACCTGGCATGGCATAAGCACTCAATAATGACAGCAGATTTAATGAATATTCACCAAATTGCAGTTAGCAAAAATTTAGAGCTGTCTAATAAAAGGAGAATGCTTAAGTAAATTATGGCATATCCACTTGTAACATCATGCAGGAAAGTAAAAGGATGATTATGAAGATTAGGCAGCAACGGGGAAAATGCTTATGACGTGAAATGGAAAAAGCAGCAACCAAAATTGGGCATTCACTCTGATTACAAGTACATGAAAAAACATGAGAAGGTTTAAAAAAACTGGAAGGAAATATAGCAGCAGGAGACTGATGCTTATGTTCGGGTGGGTGATGGGTTTTTCCCCCTGTAGTTTGGTTGTATTATCTTTATAATTAAAAACAGGATTTATCTTTAGAAAAAGGATATGTAGGGGCGCCTGGGTGGCACAGTCGGTTAAGCGTCCGACTTCAGCCAGGTCACGATCTCGCGGTCCGTGAGTTCGAGCCCTGCGTCAGGCTCTGGGCTGATGGCTCAGAGCCTGGAGCCTGTTTCCGATTCTGTGTCTCCCTCTCTCTCTGCCCCTCCCCCGTTCATGCTCTGTCTCTCTCTGTCCCAAAAATAAATAAACGTTGAAAAAAAAAAAATTAAAAAAAAAAAAAAGAAAAAGGATATGTCGTAAAACAAAATGAATTAATGCGTTTTTTAAAAGGAAAAATAAATGCGGACTGCCCCAGGTGCGGGGGAGGGGGCTCCTCAAGGGGCAGAGTCTAACTCCCTCCCACCTTGCCCCCTGGACTCACCCTGCGGATGTCTTCTTGAGCTTGGCGCACAGTAGGACATCTGTAAAGAGGAAGACGTGCCGCAGCTTCCGGGAGCTCTCCGACACTTCCACCAGGAAGCCGTCCTTCACCAGCTGCCGTGTCTGAGGGAGATAGCACACCCACCCCCACCTGCTCAGGGGGAGTCAACCTAGGGCCCGGCCTGCTCTGGGGGCACCATCCAGCTGGGAGGTGCCACAGGGACACGGTTAAGGTCCCACAGACACGGGCTTTCTGGCTGTGATCTTGGGCAAGTTCCCTGACCTCTGAGTCTCAGTCTTAACATCTGTAAGATGGGGACAATGATGTCTGCCCTGTAAAGTAGGATTCACCAAGCAAGACGGTGTATGTAAAACGGCCCAATGCCTGGCACATAATATGTGATCGATAAATGGTAGCTTTGTATTTCCCCCCAGCTGCCAACAGCTCTCACCTGGATAGACAATAGTCCAGAATGACTTGGTTTCTCCACACTGGGGCATGAACACCTCCCACTCCCAGCCCCAGGACCACCCCAAACTTGCCTAAGAAGGTGATCTTGTTTCAGTTCAACCTTGACCCACAGACCCGCTGGGGTCTGTTTATGCCACCTCTGAGTGGATTCTATAGGCGACCTCAGGTGGACAGGAGACACTGGTCTCCCTTGGGTGGGGCTGTACCAGTTCTTGGGGGAAACTGCAGCCATCTCTAACCTGGGTTCTGGATGGTTAAGAGCATTTTGCTCCACGTAGAACTTCCAGACTTTCCTCCCTGACACCCTCAGAGCCAGCAGGCTTCTCTGGGGCTGTCACAAACTGTCCCAGCCTTCCCTGTGTTATATACCACGTGACCTACATATTCTGTGGTATGTAGGTGGGCATGGTGAAAGTATACAGTTAAAAAGACCTGAAACCGACAGTGCTCTAAACCTTCTGGAGAGCTTTCAGCTATCTTCGAGTCAAACAAGCCAGTGACATTCCAGGATTTGCAAACCAGAGCTGGGAGTTGCACACAGGGACAGCTCTCTGTGCCCCATTAGTCACACTCCAGACCCTGTCCCTCATTACTTCCCTCCCCAGGAGATATTGGGGGCTTGTAGATGTAACAAAGGAGCATAAACTCAGCCAGCCTTCACTCCTAAATGCCAATTAATTACCTCCCCTGGACAGGGAGCACTGTATAAGGGCCACGCTGCTGACCCACGTGGGTTAACTGTCCCTTCGATTCTTTAAACCGCTTCCCCTCTCTGGGATACCCCCACCCTTCCACCAAGAAGGGGCCCCAAGGCACTGGAGCTGCTGTACCACATCTAGGTGCCCACCTGGGACATTCCAGCAACCTTAGCCACCTCTCATTCCAGACTTTCTTGCTGTTGGGCTCGCTCCTAGCTCCTGCCCTCCTATTCGTGCAGGCTGATAACAGGCAGCTCAGAGCTTGACTCCCCAGGCTCCCTCAGGCTGTGCCATTATCTTCCGGGGGACCCTGAGGGCATCACACTGCCCACGGTGGGTGTGTGCATTCAGCATTGTGAGAGCCAGAGCCCCTGGTTTCCCTGGTATGGGGGACAGTGCGTGAGGCTTGCAGAGAGATAACCCCAGCTAAAGAATCCAGTTCCAACACTTATGGCCAAGAGACCTTGTGTCAGATCTTCAGAGACTCTCCAGGCCTCAGTGGATTATTATAAAGAAAGATTAATGAGACACCGAACTTAAAGCTCCCAGGGCCTGAAGACCTTTTCTTGGCTGGGCATGGGAGAGGAGGGTTGGCGAGGCAGAATGCCTGCTCCCCTGTGCAAGAGGGCAGGGATAGGTGATGTGGTCCACTGCACCCTCCTCAGCCTGGGTGAGTGGCTGGGCTGGGTCCTGAGCTCACCTCTCCCTTGGGGGTTGTGACGGCAGTCCGGCGGGGGTCGATGTCCTCATTGATGCTGGACAGGAAGTTCTGGGAGATGCGGAGGGCATCCTGGAGCAGCGGGTAGTCTGGGTGGTCCACAGGTGTGTGCTTCAGCAGGTCCTGGGAAGGGGTGGGGTGAGTCAGGGGCGGCAGTTCTGGGGCTCAACGAGAAGACAGTGGGGACTCAATCTTCACCAAAGGAATTCCAAGGGGGGGCACTAAGGGACCCATGCTCTAATCTGGTCATGCCTGCAAAATCAGGGTCAGAGAGGCAGCGTCAGGGCAGTGGCGCCCCTTTGTCACTAGTGCAGTCATCACTCTTCCCCCTGGCAGAGTGAGCCAGGTGGAGTCTCATCTCACCGAGCAGCTGCGAGAGACACCCCTCTACCCACCCCACAGCTGCTCCAAGGATCCTGGAGACCATTAGGCCAGGGATGGGGAGGCAGGAAGTGCCTGCCTCCCCGGGAGCATTTGGTCAAGTGTCAAACTTAGTAGCCAGGCTATATTTAGGCCCTGGCTCCACTGGCATAGGTACCACAGACCAGGCAGGTATAGTCGGGACCCAGGGACACTCTGCCCGGCTCCCCAAGTGGGTTGTTCTCAGTGACTCCAGTGCTCACCACCCTGGGCTCAGCCTCCCACTCAACTCCTAACACCTCCCTGGCCATCCAGGGGGCTGACACTCACATGTAGGACCAGGGTGCTCCTGGTGACTCGGTCAATGGGCTTGTAGAGCAGAGCTGTTGGCAAAGGCAGGGAGAAGGAGACAGGACAGGTGACATACAGGGAGCAGCTCGACACCTTAGAGATGAGCCTTATCCCCACCCTCCCCGCCCCCCTGCTGCTGCCCTACACGGACACCCATGTGCAGGAAGCCATAGCTCCATTCTGTCCCAGGGCAGGCCAGATGACACCAACAGGCAGACATGCAGCCCTGGCAGCCCAGGCCCCCTCCTACCTGCCTCATCTCATCAGTCACCAGAGGTGACTTCTTTAAGGGCCATCCCACAGGCCTGTCCTTGTCTGGCCAGGCTCAGAGCAGATGAAGATGCTCCTCTGCACCCTTAACCCTGCATCATACAGCTATACCTAGCCTTACCCCATACAGCTCTAGCACCCCCAGAATGTGGGAAAGAGACGTGCTGTTTTTCCAGGGAAGGTAGTTCCTCCACACCCAATCATTCTTATACTCCTCCGGTCCAAGGTCTGGCATTGCCAGCTGGGAACGGCAGGCTTTGTTCCGACCCACACGGTTGGCCTCATCCCCATGAGAAGACCCGCCCCCCCCCCACCCTCCATGCCCTCAAACTCTCCAACCAAACAGGACAGGCTGAGGGTCAGGGAGGCAGGCCAGCTCTCCACATAAAGGCTCTGCTCTCAACCAAGTGGCAGCTGAGGGGGCAAAGATTTCCCACAGGAATTCAGGTGGGGCCTCTGGGAGCCCCGAAGAGGCTGGGGAAATGCCAGCTCAGCAGGGCCCCCATTCACCACACCCCGTGGCTGACCAGGACAAATGAGGATTGCTGGGATTCAGCAGGGACAGGTGGAGGCAGCAGCTGGCTGACCATACTTCCAAACAAAGCTTCCTACAAACAGCTGTGCCTCACCCCTCCCAACATAGGTGGTTCAGCCTCCGTCCACCTGGACGCCTCTGTCCATAGGCTCGTGACCTCTGTCCTCCTGCCCCGGGGCAGGAAGAGGCAGGAGGCTGGTTGTGACAGTCCCAGAGCCGACACTCATGCCCTAGCTAGCCCCCGAACCAAAGAGTCCCCTGTAGATATAAATACCCCATGTACTGCTAAGCAGACACTTTGGGGAACGATCTGCTGGCTACGGAGAAGATACAGTCTCAGTGGTGCGCCATGAGCCTTATCTGCAGTCTTTGCTTGGCTGCCCTTTAGAATCACTGGGGGAGCTCTTAAAAGAAACAGCTGCCTGCTCCACTCTCCCCACCTCATCAGCGAAATCCCAATCTCTGCTGGGTGGAACCTGGGTATTAGCATTTTTAAAAAGTTCCTTTGCTGATTCTGATATGTACCAATGGTTGAAAACTACTGCTTTAGGCAAACACACTTTCCGTGACTTATTTTAGGCCTTTCTTAACTTAGCAATTGCTAGAGACCCTCCCCATGGTATATGGGAACCAAAATGAACAGGACCAGGCTGGGGTTATCCAGGGATAGGGAGGATACAGCCCAGTTACCAGCCTAGGGCAGGAGGACCCTGTATTGACACTATTTAGAGTATCCACCTGTGGCTTAGCTCATCTGCAGGGGGGAAATCACACCCGAGAACCCCAAAGACCCAAGAGAAAGTGCAAGTTCAGCAGACACCTGCCAGCGTGGGCTCTGGAGTCCCAGCCCGGGGAAAGCTGGTATTGCAGTGCCAGCTCCCTCTGCCCCTCTCCCAGGTCCCGGCAGGAAGAGGCTGACTAAGCTCAGAGGTCTGCGCAAATGGTGGGTTGGGTTTCAGAGGGGTTATTAATATGTCTGAGGTCACCTCGAGTTGACCTGATTGGGGCTGTGGAATGAGTGCCTGGGTTGGGGGAGAGGGGAGGAATGGTGGGGACGGGGGAGTGCAGGAAGAGGGCCCTGGGGCCACAGTCAGATATGGAGGGAAGAAGAGGGGGGAAGAACAACCCCCATGTTCTGCTCATGCTCCCCACGGCCCCTGTACACCAGTCTCCCCTGACAATGCAGGGTAAAGAGCCCACCCTTCCCCCCTTACCTGTTCCATGGCCCTTCCTGCCCCTGCTTCCCCTACTCTCCCTTCTCCTCACCATGCCATTCCAGTTCCTGGGATAGACGCCATTCACCAAGTTACAATGCCTGTCTCCCCACCTCCTCCAGGAAGGCTTCCCTGATGAGGATTTTTGCAAACGACACTCACAGTGCCTAAAAGTCAGACCACTGACATAAGCAAGCTGGCCTCTCTGTAGTCTGCTGGGTACTTAATCTGCATCCAGTGGCACTCTCTTATACGTGCTATTTCCTTTGATTAAAAAGACAAGCAATTAATTACCGCTAGCCCCATTTTACAGATGAGGAAACTTCTCTAAGGCGCGGAGAAGTTACATAACTTGCTTATAATAACAAAGCTGCAAATGGTAGCTGGGTTTTGAATGTAGGTCTACCCATGCTCCTGGCTTTGAGCTATCATCTTCGGTACAGGAGGGCAGTGTCTGCGAAAGCTCAGTGACCCTCGGGAGGATTCTTGGCAAGATTCACCAGGAAGGAGTGGGTAAGCTGGCCTCTTTTTTGTTACCAAGATGAGCCCCCTCCTTGGGGGCCCGGATCACACACAACTTCCTTTTGCATCCCCCACAGCAACTGGCACAGAGACGTGCAGCAAATAAACCAGTAAGCCAGAGCGAGCCCCAAGTGCAGAATCTGCCCCCCCTGGAACTCCCAGAACCAGCGTCTCTTGGAGGGGCTGAGAAGATTCTAAACAGTGTGGTTGGTAAAGGCTCATTCTCTCCTCCCTCCCCACTTTGAAGCTGACTTCAAAGACAGCATCACAGTCACAAAAAAAACCCCTGAACTCCAGTCCCAGGTCTGTTTCACTAAGACTCAACTCCCTTTTGGGGAGGGAAGAGGAAGCAAAGGGCTGACCCGTTTCCTTTTTAAGGAGGCAGAGTGGAGACCTGACCCACTCCTAGGCCAAACCAAAAAGAGCATTTCTCCTCTGATCTTCAAACAAGGCAATTTCAAGTCCATCCCTCCTCTTGACCCCAGCCTGTTGGAATCTGAGCCAACGGGTGGGGGGCCCAGGACAGCTCCTGCCCGGTGACTGGGGTTCCCACAGCCGTCCTCCTGGGGCAGCTGGAGAGGGACTACCTCAGGGGTTCCTCCATCAAGAACGAGCCTCGACACAGCATGGCCTGAGAAGGGGAGCGGACAACAGCCCCTCCAGCACAGTGGCCTCTGAGAAAGAGCCCAGGAAACCTCATCATTTCTCCTCCAGCAAACAGCCACCCTCCTCCGTTCAGCCTTCCACAAGGAGCTCCAGGTTACCACGGAGATGTGAAGGCAAAGTGACTGAGAGGATGCAGAGACAAAACGCCTGAGGGAACGAGGTCCTAAAACCAGCCGCCTGCCGCTCCAACACCCAGGGGCCCAGGGCAGCTGGCGTGGAGGTCACACCTGACCCTCCCTCCGCACCCCGTCCCTGCCAAAGGCAGCTCGGGTCATCCCTAAGGCACTTCTTGCCTCAGAGAGCAGCGTCCGCTGCTTCTGGACACCCCCTTTCCTGGGCCTGCTCCTACCTGCTCTGAGCAAGAGCCTGGCTGACATCACGCGCCTGTCCCAGGACCTCCTTGCTGAGGGAGCTGCAAAGAGGATGCTCTGGGTCCCTTCCATCGACCAGCAGGTGTGTGACCTTCACAAGGCGGCAGCCTGCCACGCCCCCCTCTCTACCGGCTTGCACCAAGTGCCGAGACCTCAGCTTGGGGGTCTCTAGAGGCTAGAAACACCCCTCCATCCTGGGAGCAACCCAATTCCTTCCTGCTCTCCCAACTGCATCCGCGCTCTCCCACTGCCGCTGTTCTGAGGAGAGAATGTCGCGAAGGCAGCATGTGCGCTCTGAGCACACAATACCCTGGCGGCTCAACCGCCTCTCCTCTCTCCGGAAACAAAGAAACTCCCAACTTGTCCCTCCAGCGGGGTCCCCCTGGCCCGAGGCACTGCTGTCCAGACCACATGCCACTCTTTGACGGTCCCCTGCCGGGCCCCTTTAGCCCCAGGGTTGCCACACCTGCAGGCACAGCCTGGTCACTTTCTCTTCTTAAATAGCATCTCCAGGAAGTTGCCCACAGCCTCTCAAGCTAAGCCCCCAATTCCCCACCGATCCTCGGGACGGGGGTACCTGGACGCTTCTAGCCTGGTCGTTCCATTTCCGAGCCACCCTGCCCCGCGTGGCCCCAGACTTCAATTCCAAGCTGGAAGCTGGCCAGAACGGGGGTAAACACAGATCTAGCCATTTGCACCCACTCCCTTCCCTGCTGCCCCCAAACCTTGCCAGCCACACATAAGCCCACTCTGGCCGGCCCCCAGAGGTGGGAAGCCACACCGCCTCCCGTGAGAGGGGGCCTAGGTTACCATAGGTGCAGTTACAGCAGAAGCGAATGATGAGGAGAATTTCCATGGCAGCCTCCGTCCCAGCGGCAGGAGCTTGCGGCCATCGCTCGGTGGCTCCCATCAGCAGCCTGGCCACTCAGCCACCTTGCCGGCTGCTGCTGCACAGCCTGAATCAAGCAGCCGCTTCAGAGTGCTCCTCTAGCAAGGGGGAGGGGCGGGGAGGGAGGCGCGCGTGGAGAGGCAGGAGGGGGAAGGGGGAGGAGGAGGGGAGCGAGCTGCCTGCTGGCATCCTAAGGAGGAGCACGTTTGTAGCTGGCCGGCTGCCTAGGGACAGAGGCTGGATTCTTCCCATTTGTGCACCACACACACTCACACACTCGCACGCACATGCTCACACAAGCAGGGCACCGTAGTCCACAAAGGCAGACAAGGGAAGGTGACTGTTACCCAGCTCGTTCCCCAGAGTACCTTCCATAGTGACTGATGTGTGGCTGTCCTTGGAGTCCTTGGGACCTTTCACTTTGAGTTCCTGCCAAACAGAGGGGAGGAATCACTACATGGCCTCCCCACCCCCCACTGGAGGCATAGCAAGTAGGGCTCTGAAACCCAGGGTGTGAAGAGGAGGGCAAAGACCAAAGCATGGGTCCCCCCACTGCCTGCCTCACTGACTCCCGACTCCCTGTGCCACACCCATGATCTCCTGGAGCCTGTGGAGTCCCAAGACTGGGTGTAGGTGAGGAGGAGGGGTTCTGGGTACCAGAGAGGTCTGTGACAATAGTGCTCCTCAGACACACCCCCTAAAGCCCCTCCCTGGTGACTCTGAGGGCATTCCAATGAATGGGTGGTGACAAGAACAGGACCTCCCCCTGCCCCCCACCCCCACCCCCGGTCAGGGTTCCCTCCACGGCAGCCACACACAGGGTTGTACACATCAGCCCAGGGTATGTGGGATTTGAGAGGACAGGCAAAAGGAGTACCAGCACCTTGGGGCACAAGCAGACCTGGAGACAAGGAGGGATGGAGATAAGGGGATAAGGTCTTGCACAGGGGGAGGCAGGGAGGCAGCACACCTGGGGCAGAGACCCAGCTCCACAGGGTGGTCTGACCTATATCCTACCCAGATTGAGAGGGACTCAACCTAGCCCCCACCCACACCTGCCACTCCCCACCCACCGGTGCCTGTGCTGGCAGCAGAGAGAAAACTGCAAGTGAGGAAGGAAGAGCCAACACCCTTCCTGGACCCCAGGCAAAGTGATCCAGAAGTGAGGGCTGGAAACAGACTCCAGGGATGGCTTATCCATTCGATCCTCTTTTATCTGCCTTTAGAGAGAGAGCTTCCTGCTCTAGCCCTTTGGCAACAGACCAGTATGGCCTGTAATTGGAGCTGTAATGCAACCCCCACTTGCGGGGCTGAGTGCACGGAGGGGGCCTCCGAGTGGGGTGTCAGCAGAGAGGCCAGGGCGAGGTGAGGCCAAGGTCGGAAACTCAGGTGATGTTGTCTGCTCTGCCTGGAAGTGGGGAAATGTCCAGGCAGCGACGGGAGCTCCCCATTTCCTACTCCTGCCTCAGGCTGTTTCTAGACAGAGAAAACCCTTGGGGACTGAGCATGGGGGTGGGGAGAAGGGGGTTACTCAGCTCCTCAAGACTGTGTCTCTGGCTGGTGACTGGATTCCCAGCTTCAGGAAATTTTTCTCTATGCTCCTCTCCAGCGTGGCCTAGAGGTATGAAATCGCTCCTGCTGCAGAGAAGGGCCTGACTGCAGTGATTAAGTGGAAGCGCCAGTAGGAAGCTAGGAAGCGACGGCATCAGTGCATGAGTCAGGGTGAGAAGCCACCTGGCAGCAGGCCAAGGGGCTGGCTCCGCCTTTGGGGCCAGCAGCCTTTGCCAGGGACTAGGGGAGGGATGCAGGGGCCGGCGCCGACCAAAGAGAATGGGCAGTCGGCCCAAGCTAAGGGGGGACTCGCCACTCTCTGGACCGTACATGACCCCGGGCAGCCTTGAACACAGATCAGAGGGCTCCAGTTTGTTCCCAGGGAGCGCTGGGAGTGATAAGGGGAAGCGCCATTTCTCCAGCCTTGTGACTCCATGTGGAGGGACTTCCCCACCCAACTCTGTCCTCCCAGGCAGAGGGTGACTCACCTGACGGCTGACTCTGGGAGAAGAAACTGAGCTTAGCTCCCTGCTTCCGTCCCCAGTAGATGTATTTGATGGTGGAGGGGAAGTATTAGCAAGCCCAATGTGGCCGCAGACCCAAGTCTACATTTTCCCATCTGGCTTTTACTAGTAATTAAGCTGACGTTTTCATCTCCATCTGCCCAACCCTTGTGCTGCCTCTCCGCTAGTTCCAAACTGGAGGAGAACCCATAACCCCAGGAGTCTCACAAACACTATCCTACGTCTCACCAACTTTTCTAGCACCAGCGCTGAGAGCGGAAAGCAAAGAGTCCAGAGAGGCCCGTAAGGCAGGATTTCCAAAACTGCAGAAGGAGCCCCCTGTCCCTGGAACCAGAGGTTTTCTTGTCCCAGGCTTGGAGCTGGTGCCGTGACTGCAAGGCCAGCAGCTTGGGGGTCTCACTGAGATCCTTCTGACCAAAGGGGTAAGCTGGGCTCCGCTCCCGGAGGATATGCGAGCTCCTCCCTGACACTTCCTGGACAGAAGTGTCAATGGCAGACATTGCCACATCTTTGCCCTCCAGAGAACGGGAAGAAGGCTTAGCTGCAACAGGGGGACAGGTCTATTACCAGCTGGAAGGTATATGGCTGTGTCTCCACATAAATGGGCCTGGCCCTCTCTCTGTTGTGGGATTGCAAGGATCTTAAAACACCACCTTGGGGCGCCTGGGTGGCTCAGTCGGTTAAACATCCAACTTCGGCTCAGGTCATGATCTCACCATTTGAGGTGAGCTTAACATCTGTTAATTCTGGGAGCCTGAGTCTGGATCCTGCTTTGGATTCTGTGGCTCCCTCTCTCTCTGCCCCTCCCCACTCTCTCTCTGTCTCTCAAAAATAAATAAATAAACATTAAAACACACACACACACACACCACCTAGTTTAGACCTCTTCAAATCTTCCTGCTCATAAAATCACCTGGGAAGCTTGTTAAAAATATAGACTCCTGGGTCCCACCCAAACCCTCTGAAGTGAAGCACCAGGGAAGGTGTCTGAAGATCTGCATTTTAAACAGTGCTCCCGGTGGTTCTTATCAAGCAAGTCTGGGATGAGCTGAAACATCCAGATACCTCACTGGACAGAAGAGGAAATAAGGCCAAGAGAAGGGAAGTGACTTGCTCAAGGTCACTACCGTGTTGGGAAAATGCTGCCTTTTTTCTTTTTTGCCTCCTCTGTTCTAATATAGAATAACCTAAACAGAATAACAAAATCAAACAAATCGTTATTCTTATATTAAGGGGGAAAATATCAAGTGTGAGAAAGCAAATGTCAGTCTAAGTGTTACCCTCAGGGGAACCATTTCCCTAACTGGCAACAGGCCAGAAGGCTGGAAGGCTCCAGGTTGTAGCGGGGGCTGTGCAGGGAGCTGCCCACCTCCGAGATCTTCTGGAATTGATTGTTGGACTGGCTGCACTTCTCAGCGGTCTCCAGAGCGACTTTATAGTTATCCACAAACGCTTTGTACACGCCAAGCTGGCTGGCCTGCAGGGAGAAGAGAGGAGAGAGAGAGGAGGGCAGGAGTGGGATGGGAGAGAGGATTAATGAATGGATGAAAGCCTAAGCAGGGCACCTGGAGCTCCCTTAGCACTCAGAACTTCTGACTTAGCTCCAAAGGGCTATGTGGGAACAGAGAGGGAAAGGTAGGATGAACATACTACGGTACCCCTTTGAACTTTACTGTTTCCGTGGAAACCAGCTCAGCCAATAAGGTTAACAAGAGGGTACTGGGGGCTGGGGGGAGCAGGGCAGGGCCTTTGTTGGCATGCTAGAAACTCAACAGCATTTGGCTTTATTTAGCATCATCAAGGTCCCTCAGGGTTTGAAGCCCCTGAATGCCTCACACGTCTTTCATAGTCTGGAATTAGCTGGAGCAGGGAGGGCACGTGTAGCCTGTTCAGTACCCCACTCCCCATGCTGAGTATAAGGCACAGCACTTAAAGTGCCTGAGCGCCTGGCTGGCTCAGTTGCGGAGCGTGCAACTCTTGATCTCGGGGTTGTGGGTTTGAGCCCCACATTAGGTGTAGAGATTACTTAAAATCTTAAAAAAAATTTTTTTTAATGTTTCTTTATTTTAGAGAGAGAGAGAGAGAGAGAGAGAGCGCGCATGAATGGGGAGGGGCAGAGAGAGAGGGAGACACAGAATCTGAATCAGGCTCCAGGCTCCAAGCTGTCAGCACAGAGTCCCATGCAGGGCTTGAACTCATGAACCATGAGATCATGACCTGAGCCGAAGTTGGACACTTAACCGACTGAGCCACCCAGGCATCCCTCTGTGTTTTTACTTTTAAGAATAGGGCTACTAGAAAATTTTAAATTACATATATGGCTCGCACTATATTTGTACTGGAAGCACTGCTCTAGAGAAACTTGCATATGTGTGTTCCCAAGGAAATGTGGGCAAGTGTATTCACTGCTTTGCTCTTCCTCCTGTGAAAAGACTGATAACAAATGGTCACAAAAAAGGGGAATCCACACACACAGTACAGTTCAAATGAATGAACTAGATCTCTGTGTAGTAACACTGACAAGTTCCAAAACAAATGTTGACTGAATTGCAAAATATATACATGTAAAAAGTACATGTAAGGCCATAAAAAGATACAGACCCATAATAAAAAACACAAACTACAGCCCAGAAGGCGACACACCAAATTCATTCCAGTAGCTGCTTCTAGGTTGAGCAGAAGGGCAAGGGAAAGAGAGAGAGAGAGCCTTCATCTGTAAGGCTTTGTTTTCTTGATTAAAAAGCCTTTCTGTATATCTTCAGAGCTTAACATCTATTAATTCTGGGAGATGAGTGCACAGTTGTTTGCTACATTATTCTCTAGAATTTCTGCTTTAAAATCTTTTTCAATGAAGTAGCAAGGAGGTTCAGCTGCTACGGGGCTCCCTCGGGGGATCCCGCCAAGGTGCTGGGGAAAGTGGGCTGCCCTTGAACCCCATTCTGCACCACTCTGCTTTCTGCAGAATCCTTGTGCTCCTTAAGATCCCAAAGAGGTGGGGCAGGTGGAAGCTGGCAGGTGGGGCCCAGGAAAGCCAGAGGGGAAGATGAGCACTGGGATGCTTGCAGAGAAGCCAAGGCCAGAGCTGTGCAGGTCTCAGCCCCAGACAGGCCAGACTTTGCAAAAAAAAGAAAAATCTTGGGAGAAGGGCAGGAAGGGATGGAGCTCAGTTCCTTCTCCAAGGGGAGTATTGGCCCACTGGTGTCCCAAGCCAGTGCGAAGGTTCTAGACAGCTGCTTCCTAAACCAAAGTAAAAATCATTGCTATTCTTCTTCCAGGTATGTGCTCTCCTTGTCCCCCTTTCCCACAAGAACGATAAAGGCTGGCTGCCCAGGTTGGAACCCTACCTTCCCATCCTACTGCCTCAGGGAGTAGCAGGGCAGGAGTGAGAGCAGGAACTACGTGAGCAGAAGACCTGTGTGTAGGGGGTCACTGACCACCCCAGGCACTGCCATCTCCATGGCATATCCTTGTCTGTAGAACCCAAGGCCGGGCCCACCAGGGCCATTAACTGGGAAGTGGAGGTTGCTTGGAAACAGCAGCTTGGCACTGGGGTGATCTCATAAAACAAATAGCAGAGATGCTAATTCCCTTCTCTCAGTAATGGAGACCAGCTGAAAATAAACTGCCTCCAGATGCCTGGACTGCCCCAGCTCCACCCCGGCCCTCCCAAGCCTGCAGCTCCAGGGGCTTCAGATAGCAGTTCCTGATGTTGGAGGAGGGAAGGTGGGGAAGCAAATTCACAATCCAGGCCTGTGGGGCTGAGACCAGAATGCGGGGACCCTCGTGACAGCAGGGTCCAAGTGACAAAGATAAACTGGGACAGTCTTTCCACTGTGCTCTGGCCTACACCCCCTACCCCAGCTCTGGTCAGCTCTCTTATGCCCTCCCAAGCTGATCAGCTCAGGCTCCTGGGACCAGGCCAGGAGTGATGACTGGGTATTCACCATCCCTGACCTGGCGCAAACACACTGGGGCTGCTGGAACCAGGAGCGTGGGGTTCCCTTGCATACTACCTTCTGGGGTGCCTCTTGCTAAGTATAACAACAATGACGATGATGACAGTGGTCATGGCAATAACAGTAACGCTACTGGCTAACTATGGAGTATTTACTAATGTATTATATTCCAGGCCCCGTTCCAAGCACTTTTCAGGTAATAACTCATGTAGTCCTCACAACAATTCAGTGGGGTAAATACTGTTATTATCCTCTTTTTTACAGATGAGGAAGCTGAGTCACAAAGAGGTTGTACACGAAGTCACAGGTTCAATCTGTGGCAGAGCCAGGATTCAAAGTCAGCTGTGCCTCTAGAAGCTATGTCCCTATAACACTGCTGGCCTCTCAGGACACAGACCTCAGGTCCTGTGATGTCTCCCTCAATGCTCTTCCAAGTTCTCCCTAGTCCCAGTGGTCAAGGTCATGATGCACTCATTCATTCATTCATTCATTCATGTGTTGGGCACTGGGATGGTTCTGGGGTCTAATGATGAAGCAAACACAGTCTGTTCTCTCAGAGCTCATGGTTTTGGGGAGTCAGGCAGGTACAGTGTTCACTGAGGGGAGAAGCATAGGGGCTTTGTTCGAAGGTCTGGGTAAAGCTTCTCGAAGGAGGCTGTTCTAAGCTGGGAACAGATGGGGAAGGACATTTCAGGCAGCTAGAGCTGCAAGAACAGAGAGGTCAAGAGTGTCTGCTGCATGAACTAAGAATAGAAAGTTCGGTGTCAGGGGGCACAAGGATGGGGGAGGCAGCAGCCAGAGGCCGGGGGGTGGACAGAGGCCAGCATGCAAAGGGTCTCAGAAGCGGTTCCTCAGAGCCTGGTATTTACTTATCCAATGGGCAAGGGGGAGAGATTCAAGCAGGGGAGAAGCAAGGTCTGGTCAGGAGTTCAGATAACTCTCTCCTGCCAGTAGCTAAGGGTTGGGAGGCTGCTGGGGAGGCGGGCCCAGAAGCAGGAGTCACTAATGAGATGAGGGTGGGGACAAGCAGGCAGCTGTAAGCTTTAAAGTGGACTCCTTGGGTTGCGGGGAGGGCTTCAGGACGGGGAAGGTGGTGGGCAGAGGAGGTGCCAAGGACTAGTCCAAGGGAGGCATGGATGGATGGTGGCTGGGATGGTGGCAGCACCCATTGAGACAAGAGGCAGGAAGAAAAGCAAAGAACTTCAGACACAGTAAGTTCAGTCCTGATCGTGCTGAGCATGAGGTCGCAGGAGTATCCAAGCAAGAGTTTTCCCCAGTGTAAGCAAAATACAGGCCTGTCCATTCAACCAGTCCCACCACTGCAGGGGAGGTAAAGGAAAGGCACTGCTCCTTACCCCTACCATTCACACCCAGAGAACAAAGACTCCTGACTGGCTGTCTCTTCCTGCCCTCTGGGCAGGCAGAAGTTATAGGCAGAGAAACACCAGGGAAGAGTGGGGTTGGGGCTCTGTGGGTCTGACCTGGGGACCCTCCAGGGGACACAGCCAGAGACAGTGTCAGAGCCAGGGGAGTGTCACAGAAGGCTCAGGAACTGGAAGATCTCTGCAAGCCTTTCCCAACAGTATGTCTGCACAGTAATTCTACCTCCTCATACCTTTCCCTCCCTTGCAATCCCTCAGGAGAGCTGACCCGTGTCCCATCTGACTGTTGACTTCAGAGGCAGCACTGAGGTGTGGCAAATGCCCAAGGTGTCCCAAGTGAGCAGTCCCTGCCCGCCCATCTGGCACATACTCCTCTATCAGCTGAGAACAGGGGACCTGAAACCGAGCAAGTGAGCCTTCGTTCCAGCCCTTGAACTCCCTTGGGGAGAGAGAAACCTATGCATATAGCCTCTCACATCCCTGGAAGCACTTAGGGCTTCACCATGGGAGACCAGGAGTTGAGGCACTAGGCCCAGGTCCCCATACAACAGAGGCCCAGGCTTTCCTCCAGGACTCAGAAATGACCCAGGCCTTCAAGGAGGCCAAAAAGGGCTAGGGATGACCGGTCCTCTCCCAACACCAGCAGCTCCACCGAGACACTGGATAAGGACCCTCCATCAACAGAAAACTCACCAGCTTCTGGAAGAGGTGGCCCATGGTGACCTGGCTGTCCCACTGCTGCACCTTGGGGCAGAGGTTGTCATAGAACTCCTTGTGGATCTCGTAGATGTCCTGGATCTTGTAGAAGATTGTCTCAATCTGTTGGATGGTGAGCACGGGCTGGGAGGTGGTAGCTGTGGCCTTCAGGGGTTTCATGGGCTGGAAGTGAGGAGGAAGGCAGAGAGGAGGTGAGAGGCACATAAACCGGAGGGTCAGAAGGCCCGGGGCACTGATGAGCCTTTCCTGCAGCTGGAGTGGTACCTAGACAAGGCCACTGAGGGCAGGGCACCTGAAGTGTGGTTTGTATCAAGTAGCTGCTGTCATAGGCGCCGACAAGCCATGCCCAACCGCGAGGGGACCTGGCAGCCAGGGCCTGGTCCAGCAGCCCTCCCAGGCCCCAGTGTTAATTACCACCAGGACATATTTCCCCCACGCCCTCATCCCCCAAGGGGCCCCTTCCCCTAGGCTGTATGGACTTTGGTTATTGGTTTAAAAGGACATGTCCTTCTTCCACAATGGCCTTGTGCTCTGAGTCATAAGCTCCCTTGTCACACTTCAGTGGAAGGGAGGGTTGACTGGGAACTCAACCCCTTAGCTACTTCCAAGAAACACAACATGATTCTAGGATTTTGGGGTAGTGTCTCACAGAGACCCAAGACCAACATCAGCTTCACTGACATTTCTAGTTCCCATCACTTAGTATATAGAGAGCGAGCAAAGTGGCACGCATGCCCCTGTCCTACCTCCTATACCTGTGGCAGACATCGCTAGTCAATCACAATGCTCTTTCTAAATGAGCTTGGTTGTGGTCTCAGACTCTTTCTCAGTGCTGAGGTTGACATGTAAGATGAAACTTATCTGTAACCTCTGCTTGTCTGCACCAAAACTCTCCAGGGCCTACAGGTGGAACAGATGAGGTGACAGACAATAACACAGGACCACTCCCTAACACTGGCTGGAAGCTGGAACTATCACCTTAATGCCCAAAGTAGGACTTGTAGGAAAATGGGACTTGGGTGCATTCTCTTCAGGGTGATTGCCTGTGAGTAATGAGTAAATATTCATTTTATAGCCGGGGAAAAAAAAAGCTATTAAAATTTATAGTTGAAACAAACAAACAAACAAACAAAACCCCCCGGATACTGAGAGATAAACAGCTCTTCCTAAGTTGGCCTTCCTCAGCCCTAAGCCTCCAAAAGATGCCTCGACTGCACTCCAGAGGCCCTCCAGGAGACAGGGTCTGGAAACCTGCCACGTAGAGAAAGTATAGGAGAAGGAGGCACATTCACCAGGAAGACAGAAGCCTGAGTCAGACATGGTTAATATTCTTCATCTAGCTGAAGGGCTCTGTATGGAAAGAGGCCTTTGACTTACCCTGAGTCACTCTGGAGACCCAGGAACAACCAGAAGTTATGGGGACAGGTGTGGCCTCACTAGAGCTGTCCCCCATTGTCTTATAGGATTGGGTAGTGAGCTTTCCAACCAGAGAAGCATTCAAGCAGATAATGGGCGACTCAGTGCTGGACTGGATGGAACACCGACACTGAGGGGGCCCACTCTGAGAGCTCTGAGAGATGACTATCAGCTCAAGCTCCCACGGCAGCCAAACTCCAGGCAAGCTTCCCGCACTCCTCCCATCCGGCTCTCTGGTGGTGGCAGGGTCATGTCTATCCATAAGAGGAAGTTCCATCTACTCAAATACCCAGATGATGCTCTGAATGCCAGCTCCCTCATCCTCCCAGCTCTAAAAAAAAGTCCAGAAATGATAAAGGCAGGGAAAAGCAGAGCCTTCCTTCTGACCCTTTTAGCTAACCCTAATGTCCAGGCTTTGCTAGGGAGGTAGGATGGGGTTTAACCTGGGGCAGGCCAGGGGGTGTGGGCTTGAGTCTCTGCTCTGCCACTTAATAGCTGTGGGCACATCACTTAGCATCTGGGCCTCAGCAGCCTCATTTGTAAAACTGAGATAATATTACCTTCTTGAGAACACTGATGGGCAGATCAAAAGCCGTAATTTATATAAAATACCAAGTATGTGCCTGGCATACAGATGGCAGTCAATAGTGTTAGCTGCTACTATTATTATTACTCACCCCACAAATAATGTACCAAGTGCCTCATGTGAGGCCAGACCAGGGTATTCAGTGACTCACAACACACCCAATCCCTGAGCCCGTGGAGCCTCCCATCCAGTAGGGGAGACAGACACATAATTTACATAGAAGTGCAGTGAAAGAAATAAGAAGGGGACCTCCTGAGACAGGGTGGGGAAGGACAGCTTCTCCCAGAAAGGAACATTTACCCTGAAACGGAAGCATGGGGGTGCAGAGGACAGTATTCGAGGCAGGCTTCCTCAACGCCAGTCCCGAGGTAGGTACGGTCTTGGCGAGAGACAGGAGCCGGAAGAAGGCAGTGAGCCTGCGTGCCTGGGCAAGGGGGAGGAGCGGGGCTGGAGGACCGGGCAGAGGCCAGATGGGGCAGGGAAGACAGGCAGCTTGTAAGCCCTTGCAATGAGGGTGAGGCAGGGGAGTGATGGGGGTCCAATTTTCTTTATAGGAGATTTCTTTTTCTGACTCATGATCCTTGCTCTGGAGAACGTTATAATCTATTTGAGTAACATGGACCAACACAAATGAAACAATCTAGTGGGCAAAGCGAGATAGGATATCACCCATCTTGGACTGTCAGTGCCAACCAAGTGGTCCCAAGGTTGGTTGTGCTGGAACAGCTCCAAGGGCTTCACAGAGGAGGTGACAGGAACAGAACCTTGAGGTTTGGGAAGATCTGAGCAGGTGGAGGGTGGGTGGGGCATGGGTGAGCATGCCAGGGAGGGAAACAGAAGGAACCAGGGGCCAGGAGACAGGGAATACTGTTCTCCCAACCCCAGGTGGGTGGCCCCACTCGGCTTTAGGGCTTCCAAGATTCCCTGAAGGACACAGAGATGGTCCTCAAGATCAATGTCCTACTTAATCCTTTTTTCCTCTACCAGGGATCCAGTGGACAGACAAGTCACCACAGACTCCCAGAACCTTTACTCCTTGCTCCTGCCTGAGTGCAGTCCCCACTAGGGAGGGAATAGTCCTGGGAAGACAAAGGGTCAGGATTTCTCAGGAGCTGCTGGGGATGCACTCCTCCGCCACCTATGCAAAGATAAGATCTGACCACTCTGCTTCCTCCTGAACCTCCCACTCTGTCTACAAAAAAGGAAGAAATGGGTGCTCACCAGCAGTAGGTCACATGGACAGGGGCTGCACTCAGGCCATCACAGGGTTCTCAGGACAGGGTTGGGGACCTTTGGTCTCAGCTCTGATTTCACTCGGGGGAGAGGGGAGTGATGGGTGTGTGTGAGCCCCGGCTGGCCAGAAACCCTTGAAGGCAGTTCACTTTAATCTGGTGAAGCCCTGAATCCAGGCCTCGGGTCCAGATGGCTGCAAGGCCAAGGCAACCCCACACTGAACTTTGATCCAGCACCGTTCTTCTGCCCAAGTGTTAGCACTCCCAGAATCCTGCTGCAGGGAGCAAGGGTGGCCCCTGGCTCTCCATTTTATCAGAGGAGAAAAAGATTCTTGAGAGGATCACAGAGGGACCTCAGAGTCAAGCCTGGCGCTCGAGTTCCCTCCCTGCTTCTCAGGAAGATGGGCCAGGTGGGTTCTGACTCATAGTGGGACTTCACACAGCGATCTGTCAGCTCTGTCCCCCAGCAACTTGGCTTTCGAAACAGGGGGAAGAAATCTGCCCACCTCCTCCACCTCCTATCCCAGAAGGCCTGGGTTTACTCCTCCTCCCGGAACCCAGAGAGGGAGGCATAGTTAACCTGTTTTACAGATCAGGAACCTGAGAACCCCAAAGTTAACTGCCTAAATGAGAGGCTGAGAGAGGAGGGCCAGGGGTGGGAAGAGCTTTAGGTGAGGGCCAGGGGGCAGCACCTGAGCTCACTTCACACATTCCTCACACATTCCCCACGGTGGGGAAGATGCAGAATTTCCTGCATTTGGTTTGTCTCCCTTCCTCCACCCCCCCACTTCAGCCCAGGCTCCCAGACCTACTTTGCTTGTAATCTGAGCCAACCAGGAACCTGCAGGTTTCCAGATTACCAAACCCTACCCTAGCCAACCACCCAGGGGCAGGAACAGAGGCTCCTGTGTAGGTCCTGGCTGCGTGTGTGTGTGTGTGTGTGTGTGTGTGTGTGTGTGTGTGTGTGTGTGTGTGTGTGTGTATTCGGTGTTAGGTACACACACCCAGCCATCTGCATATCAGGAAGTGTGAAGCTGAGAACAGTCGAACACAAACACAGTAGGAGCAGAGACAGGGGACGAGGGTCGAGAGTCTGGTGATGAGTAGGAGATCTGGGCGCGGACCATGGAGAGGACAGGTTTTCTTCTCCAGGCCCCTTGGTCAGGTCATCCCCTGCCCCCCACAAAGAGCAAAGGGCTTTAGCAACCAGGCAGCCACGAGGGGAGGGTTCTATAGCTCAAGAAGGGGGCAGGGAGGTTTGATTCCTTATCTCTGGGGCTTATTATCTGAGGCTGTGGCTGTGGAGGGTCCTGCCCCCTCTTCCTGGGGCCCTCCAGCACAGGCCAGGCCTCCTAGATAGTCTCTCCCCTCCCTCCTGCCACTGCTCAAGAAAGAACCAATCAGGGGCCTGGGATGAACAAACTCTGGGGGGGTGGAGGGAAGGAGTGATGCGCCCTGGGTCACCTCTGGACTGGGGCTCCAGCCTCACAGGTTTTGCCTTTGAGGCATGAAGCTGTTAGAAAGCAGGGAGGGAGTGTCTTGGCCCCTAAACCTGTTGCTATCTTTGCTGGGACAAACGGAAATTCACATGGGGCCCAATGACTGACAAGAATGCAAGTTGGCATCTACGAGTGGCTTGCCTCTGATGAGGACGGGCCTCCCCTTCCTTCAGGGAAAGGGTGTGTTGACAGAAACAAGCCCTAACCTGAGTCTCTCTCAGCCCCGGAGAAAATAACAGCAGCAGCTAACACTTAGGCTCTACGAGCTTCACGTACACGCTCATCTCGTCGCCACAACAACCCCATGAGCAGAGTGCCTACTAGTATCAGTGCAAGCAGTGTGCAGATGGAGTAAATGGGCCACAAAGGCTCATCAATGTGCTGAAGGGCTAGAGTTAGAAAGCGGTCAAGCAGGGATTCTGGCGAGCAGTCTGGTTCCTTTGTCTGAACTCCTTTCAAACGGGCATCCTTTTCGTAATGACAACTACGCCCCCTCATTTTGGTGTGGCAATTCAGTGTGTGAGAGGTATTTCACATGTGTCTGACTGGCCCTCTGCTTGTCTTCCTTCCTTCAGCTAATTGAGTGCCTAAGTGCCTGGGATTTATACTAGGTCCCCCCAAGGATCACCTGACCTTCTCAACCCCATGAAGGAGAGAGAGAAGGTAGTGGGATTATTCTCAGCTTCAGGTGAGGAAAACGAGGTTCCAGGATATTATGCGTGGCTTGCCCAAAGCCAGTGGTTTTCAAAACCACAACACGTGTGAGAAATAATGTGGCCCAGTACACACATACATATACACATCCATACAACAGACCCAAAGTTTCACAAAATAGTACCTATTCTTACTACGTGCGATGCACGCTGACATTTTCCTTCTCTTTTAAAAAAACACACTGGTTCAACCTACTATGTTGACTTCACAAACGCACTAATGGGTTCAGATGCACAGTATGAAAAACAGTGCAATGAGTCTGTGATTAACAGCACAGTCAAGTCTTGCCCTAGTTCTGGCCTCAGACCACAGTCCTATCTGCCATACCGTCCAGCACTTGAAAAACACTTGCTGTGCCTACCAATAAACTCCCGGGGAGAGCTGTCCCAAACTGAGCCCAGGGTGTCGCAAAGTACCTGCACATTTCGATAGTTATTCCTTGGGTAATAAACACCAAGTCCCACCCGAGACACCGGGTGACGACATCTCACATCACAGCAAGTACAGAAATGTGCATCTTACGGTTCTTGTAAGAATGAGTTTCTACTCATCTACGTTTCTTATGCCCCCTGTGACTGATACCATCCTACGTCTCAGAAGGCAAAACATGCAGGGGAAAGAACTTGACCTGCCAAAGTTACTCTGCAAACTACCCAGCTGCATCTAATGAGCATTTTCTTCAAAGGCAAAAACATCTTACATCTGTGTACTACTTTTACCTAATATTAATAGTATTTTGGGGCGCCTTGGCGGCTCAGTCGGTTAAGCTGTCTGACTTTGGCTCAGGTTATGATCTCACTGTTCATGAGGTCGAGCTCCGTGTGGGGCTCTGTGCTGACAGCTCATAAATAAACATAAAAAAAAAAAAATAGTATTGCCCTCCCAGGCTGAGTCTCGCCATGCCTCCGTCTTGGGAGGAAACTTGAGGCACCTTCACAGAGGGTTGGGGTTGGTCTAATGCATCAGAGCTATGGTGATTCTTAAGAGACACAGACACCCTTCCACCTCACCTTTCCTGCCACAGGGCCTCGGGATGGGGTGAACGGCTCACTACTCCAGGGAGGAGGAAGGACTGGCACCAGGAATGACTAAGAGGGCTCAGTTTGATTGACTGGTAGAGACTACCCTGAGCAGTGTGGAGGCATAGGCTGGGACGCCACCCCCTGACCTGGACAGAGTGCTGTGATTGATTAGTAATGCCTGTGTGCTTTCCCAGATCAGGTAATGGAGAGTCAGGGCTGAAAGGCACAGGCCCTTTCTGGCAATGATCCCCGGCCACCCATTGCCAAGCTGTCAGCAGAGCAACACCAAAGACTCTGCCCACAGAGAAAGACTGATCCAGGTCTCCCTTCTTCTTCAACCCCCAAAGCAGTTTTTGAGCCTGACACTGAGGTCAGAGCATATACTCACCAGCAACAAGGCTTCCAGCTGGTTAATGTAGATCTCTTCGCTGGCCAGGAACCCCGAGAGAACCAGCTTCCTCATCTCCAGGCCTTTCCCTGCTTCCACCTGTATGAGAGCAAACCGAGAGCCAACAGGTCAGGAGAAAGGAGGCTAACATCCCGAGGGACCTGTTTTCTTGCCTTTTTCCTCCTCTTTAACACTTTTATAGAGAATAAAAACCCAAGTAGATTTACTATAGAAAATTTGGAAAAAATAGAATAAAAAAGGAAAAACAATCACCCATTTTCCTGCCGCTAACATCTTCCTTTCTCTCCCACATTTCCTTATCGGACATCCACCCATCCACCTATCCAGTCTTGGAGTAGTGAGCAAAAGAACAAAGGAGGTGGCCTCGTATGTAAGGGGCAGTTTGATGGGGGAATACAGACAGTTGACAAGGGAAATCAGAGCCATGACTGAGGCAGCGCATGATCACATGGGAGGACCCAACAGGGGCCAGAGGAGGCTCCTGGAAGAGTATAAACTGAGAAGAGGGGTAGAGAGAATGAGACGGAAGTGGCCATGGGAGCCCCATGTTGTGGCCTTCTAGCTACACCTCTGACTATATCTTCCTGTCCCCAAGGGCTCAACCCCACAATAGAAGGTGCTGCACCCCCCAGCATTTCCTGACCACCTCACAGTGCAAGGCACATATCCTAACTAGCCTCCTCCCCACTCCAGAACTCCTCCTCCATAGTGATCGTGCCCCATTTAGCCTTGAACATCCGTCTTGCTAATCTCTTACAAGGACTCTGTTCCACCCCTCCCTTTCTGCTGCGGGCTTTGGCTCTGCCACCCGGATTCTTCTAACTGACCTCTGCCTCTCTCTCCTCCCTTCACACCACACACCAGAGCCAGGTTAACCTTCATGAGAACACTGCCTTACCCCTGATGCTTGTCAAGGGCTTAATATCAATACTGTAAAACCTTGCTAGTTGCAACAACATGTATGGATCTAGAGAGTACAATGCAAAGTGAAATGTGTCAGAGAAAGAAATACCGTATGATTTCACTCATACGTGGGATTTAAGAAACAAATGAACAAAGAAAAAAACAAGACAAACAAAAAACCAAAATCTCAACCACAGAGAACTGGTGGTTGCCAGAGGGGAGGTGGGTGGAGAGATGGGTGAAATGGATGAAGGGGATCAAGAGTACCCTTTTTCTGAGAAGCACTGAGCAATGTATAGAATTGTTGAATGCTATAGTGTACACGTGAAACTAATGTAACACTGTATGTTAACTATACTGGAATTAAAAATAAATAAATAGGGGCACCTGGGTGGCTCAGAAGGTTAAGCGTTTGACTTCAGCTCAGGCCATGATCTCGCAGTTTGTGAGTTTGAGCCCCACGTGGGGCTCTGTGCTGACAACTCAGAGCCTGGAGCCTGCTTCGGATTCTGTGTCTCCCCCTCTCTCTGCCCCTCCCCTGCTCATGCTCTGTCCCTCTCGATAGTAAGTAAACGTTAAAATTTTTAAAAATAATAATAAATAACATTAAAAAATATCAACAGCGCAAAATGCGATTATTTGGGGATTCAATTAGGTCATTTGTTCATTTATTTATTCGTCCAGCAAATATTTACTGAACACCCACCAGACTCTGAAGATCCAACAGGAAGCAAACATACAATAATCCCTGCTCTTATGTGGTTTATACTCTAGAGGAGAGAAAGACATTAAAACGAACAAACAAGTAAATATAAATCTATAACTATACACTGTGATATGGGGTCCAGCTTGTTCTTCACTTAAACACCTTCCCTGGCTCCTAGTGCCTCTCCTTACCCTGCGAACCTGCCCCACAGCTGTCAGATCTCTTTGTCTGCCCAACATGCCTGGAGTGTTCTGGCCTCTGAACTTTGGTTCCTGCTGCCCAGGATGCCTTCTTCCACTCTGGCTCTGCTCTTGTCCCAATCCCAGCTCTCTTTGGAGTCACAGCTGAAGTCTCTGGGCTGCAGCATCAGCTCTCACATCAGTGTCTGGGGGACCGACTCTCCCACCTGACGTGTGAGCTCTCGTTAACTGCCCAGTGACTCTGTAGGGCCTTGGAAACACTGTCATCACACTCTTCTTGCACATCCCTGAAGCCCAGCACCACAACGATACCCCTAACACGTGGGCATCCGACATTTATTAAGCCTTGTAAGTTCCTTCCGCTTGCCATTTAGCCCTCAAATACCTCACTGAGGTCGGTACTATATTTTTCCATTATGCAACCATCTGCATAGCAGGCAGGACTTGGAAGAGGAAAGGGACTAGCCCAGGGTCACACAGCCAGGGAGTGGCAGAGCTGGGATTCCCTCCCAGTCCTTGAGTACCAAATTCCAGGCTCCTCCACTGCTTTAATGATTTCCTCACTCTCCTTTTCTTTTTCAAGCATCAGATGCTTCCCTGGAATCTCAGACAGAACCCTCTCTGGGCATCAAATGCACACTCCTAGTACATGCTGGGAGAGTCTATGAAGCTACCAGAAATTTCTGAAGTCTGGAGAAGAGTGGCCTTCTCCCAGTTGCACAACCTGTCCCCAGCATGTTCCCACAGCCTTCCCCAGGTGAGGGCCTGAATCCTTGGCCTTCTGTCAACAACCCAGTTATCAGATCTGGGCCAGAAGCTGCTGCCCCCAGAGTCTCTGACCCTGTGATAGAAAAACAATGTCCTGCCAAAGATGTCCACATCCCACCCCCCCAAACCTATAAATACGTCATCTTATATGGAAAAAGGGATTTTGCAGGTATGATTAAGCTAAGGATTTTTAGGCGAGATGACGACACTGGATTATCCCAGTAATCACAAAGGTCTACGAGGGGGAGGCAAGAGAATCAGCGTCAGAAAAGGCAATGTGAGCAGAGAAGGGGAGCAGGAAGAGGGAAAGAAAATGTCTACAAGACTGGAGGATGCTACACTGTCAGGATGTGGCCATGAGCTAAGGAATACAGGGGGCCTCTCTAGAAGCTGGAAAAGGCATGGGAATGGATTCTCTCACCAGAAGCTTCCAGAAGGAATGCAGCCCTGCTGACCCTTTTAGACTTGTGTGTGAGAGAATACATTTGTGTTGGGCTAAACCACTAACGGTGTGGTAATTTGTTTCGGCAGCATTAGGAAACCAGCATGGACGTCAAGCTTTCGGGAGGGACAATAGTTATTTATTGATGGCTTCACAAGTACCAGGCACAGTTCTAAGAACTTTCCAGGGATTAACTCACTACAATCCCACGATCTGGAAGGGGTTGTCATTACCCCCACACCCAAAGGCACCGGGTGGAAACTGCCAGCTGCTTGGAACTCTTGGCATTTCAGGCAGGCAGCACACCCTTCAAGGAGCAAGGTCTGAACCTAGAGCAAGGCCACGACCCCGGCCCCTCATGGTCAGATTGCGGGCAGCCTCCCTGCACATTGCACAAACCCTGCTGCTCCCCAAGCCTGACAAATGGGAGCTCGCCTTCCCTCCTGCTCCCTGCCAACCAAAGATTCACCTGAGGGCCCGGCAAACATCTAAAGGAAGTCACTCGGAGCACATTTGGAGCTTAACAGCAGAGCTGGTTGGACTAGGACCGGGTGAAGACCTGGTGACGGCAGCTGCTGCCATGTTTTCATCCGCCTTGGCGTGAGTACAGAACCCTGGGCCAGTCCCTGTGACAGCCCCTCTCAGCAAGACCCTCTTCTCAAGAGACTTCCGCCTCAGAGCCCAATCATGAAAGAGCTCCCCCAAAAGTCAGTAGTCAGCCCCAAGAGTTGCATTCTGGGCCACACTGACCTGACGTTTTGGCTGCCATAGGGGTAAAGGTGGCCGAGAGCCGAAGGATGTGAAATTAGGTTGTGCACATGTTACCAACAAGACGCCTGTTCTCAGTTACCACCAAAAGCCTCTTCCTTTTTTTTTTTTTCCTGCTTTCCTCAGACCCCCGTGTTCCTGGCTTAGAATCATCTGGAAACTCACAATTGTTTCTTCGATCCTTGCGGGGCTAGTCTCGTCTCACAAATCACCAGGGCTGGACATTCATTCATTCTGCACTATGTGCCAGCCACTGGGAATACAAATTCAAAGGTGAGAGAGACGGTCTCTGCCCCCAAAGAGCCCTCCAGGAGTGGTGCCCACATGCCCAGAATCCCCAGGGCCAGTTCTCTGAAGAGCTCAGGGTCCCCTCAGCATGGGCCATTCTGCTTGCCAGTCGTCCAGCACAGGGAAGCTGCCTTCTGAGTGACGATGTCTCCACTTCCTCCCCAAGCAGAGCTTCAGAAACGTAGCCACCGCGGGCTGGTTCATTCCCAGCAGTTTACACAGTTTGGGGGCTTGAGGCCCCCAAATGCAAGAGGTCAAGTCCCTCTGGTAAGGACAGTACCTACAAGGTAGGTTTAGCCAGCTCTGGCCCGGTCTTCTAAAGCGTTTAGAGGCTAAATAAAGGTTTGGGTCTGGGCCAAACCAAGATACGATCTGTCCAGGAACTTTGACCTCCTCCAAGAAAATAGTGAGGACTGAACAGGCAGAGCCACCTGCCATCCAGAGCCCTAGGCCAAATGGCTCTGCACACAGCAATATTCAGTTCATGGGCCACCTCACCTTCTGAGGAGCACCCAGCAGGATCTGCTCAGAGTAGATGCCACTGGGTCTAGAGCCTGTGCCCATGCCAAGCAGCAGCCTTAGGACAGCTGGCCCCTCTCTGAGCTGAGACAGCTGCAGGGATGCCCAGCCATTCTCTCTTCTTCCTTAGAGCTAGGCACTGGGGAGGTCCCCTTCAGCCATTTCCTTAGCGGAATTTAGAGAGGGGGGACAAAGCCCACTCCCCTGGAAGGTGGATCCCTGTATCCCAGGTTCTCCGCTGTCTGAGGCTTTAGGCAGGCCCAGCAGTGTTTCTGAAGGCCAGGTGTTCATAGCCCACCTTTGCACTTTGGTCATACATACCACCTGCACTCCTGTTTACCTAATATTATTCTTCACAACTGACTTCTTAAAAGTACAGCCTTATCTCAAGCATTATCTTTGAAATCCTAAGATGTCCAGTCATATTTCCCCTAAGATACATTAAAATATAAACCTGACCACTAACATGCAAAAAATACATCTAGGTGCCACCTAAAATCACATCTCAAATCATCCGAAGTGTAGCCCACACTTCGGGAAACACCCCAGCGGGGGGCACAGGCATGGCCATCGCTGCCTGTAGGGGCCCAAAACACTGGGGCAGGTGAAATCAATGTGGGTGTTTCTGACTATCCATTAAAAACTGGCACGGAACAACACCTGATAGGTTAATCTGCATTACAAAAACATTTTTATTCCTGACAAATGAGTTCCTTTAAATAGCAGCTTTTAGATAGCAAGGCACTATCAGCCCTACGTACCTTTAAATAGAACCGTACGAAAGAGTTTTGGAAAGCACACAACACTTTACGGCCAGGAGGTGATGCTGCTATCAGTATTAACATTATTATTAGTTTATAGGGAATTAACTCCTCAAAGGGAAGTCCGGGTTGAAAAACACAGCAAGCTCCAGCCCCAGCTCCGGAGGAAACCACTGCCCTAATCACCTCTGTCCCCCAGGAAGATGAAGCAGCTCGGAAATTACACTGAAAACACGATTGATTTATAGGACTGGCATTTGGACACATGCTCAGGAACACAACCACTGTTTAAGGGGAAGTACTCCTGGAGTAAAGTGATAGCAAAGAGCGAACTGCCTTGGATTCCCACCTGCTGCCGAGAAAGGTCTATCATGCCAGACTGCCAAGACCGTCCACAGCCCAGGCCAGGAGCATACCCTCCAGAAACGCCCCTTGACCACACATGTGCACACACACACAGGCTCACACGCATGTGCACACACATGCACGAAGTCCAGCTCTGACCCCGACAGAAGTGGTGTCTCCTCCTCTGAATTTCGTACCCTTTTATTGGAACCCCGAGTACTTTCTCATTCTATCCCTATTATCTGTGCGCTTGCCCCCTTGCCCTGAACTGTGAACTCTTTGTGAGAAAGGATCATGCCGTGTTAATCTTGTCTCCTCCCCAGTGCCAGGCAGGATGCTTTGACTAGAACACAACCTGACAGCGTTTGTTGAATGACTCAAAGAGGTTTCTCCCCACTTCTCTGCAGCCACCCTGCCTGTCTTCTCCCTCTATAGCTGACCAACCCTGATAGAGAATGAGGGTATCCTAGAGGTGTTCGGGATGAGACAGGGGGCCTGGAATTCCCCAACACTCAGGAAAGGCCTCTTCCCCCCTTGCTGAGACAAGTCCAGGAAAACTGAGGCAGCAAAGAAGAGGGGAAGACCACATCTAGGTGCTCACAGGGATCTGGAAAGACCGGGCTTTTTAGGTGTGATGTGTGCCTGGGCCCCCTTAGCATCTGTGTGCGGCCTCCGGGGAACACCTCTGAGTAGAACAAGGCAGGGAACATGGTACACCCTTTGCAGGCCCCATGGAGCCTCGCTGTCTCCACAAAGTCACTGAGCACCAGTCATGTCCCCAGCTTTGTGCAGTGTTCAGCAGTGAATACAACATGGCCCTTGCCCTTGAGGAAAATAGGGTAGAATCAAGGAGGCAGATGCCTAGAGTGCTGAGCAGAATAAAATACAGTCTAAGACTGAGGTAAAAGCCAGAGCCTAGAATAAGGGTGGATCCATAAGGCAGCATATGAACAGGACCCCATCTGCACTGGGGAGGGGTTCTCAGAGAAGGCCTATTAGGGACTCCCCATATCTCCCAACCCACACACTACTTAGCTCCCGGCCGGTGCTCTTGGTTCATTACCAGACTTTTCCCCATCCTGTTCCTAGTGGGGAGGTTGCTCAGACCCTAAGTGCAAAGGCTTCTGCGGGCCTAGTTAAGTCACATCTTAACCCCCAGTGCTCTGAGCTAGCACCAGATGAGGGAACCAGGGGTGGGATGCTAGCCGCTGCCCGCCTCCCATTACTGCTCCTCTCTGCTCTGCACCCAGGCCAACGGCTACGGCTCCACGCAGACGCCACACATCAGCCATCTCCTGTGGGTCTGTAGTCTGTTTTTACCTCCATTAGCTCCTCCTTAGAACCACACTGTAGTGCGGGCGTGGCAAGGGCTGTGATCCCCATCTTACAGGAGGGACAAAGAGGCCCAGAGAGGCTCAGGGGCAGCCTCCTGCCCACGGCAATGCTCCGTGCACCACACCCTCCGGGGTGCAGACAGGCCCGGTGGGGAGTGGGGCATGGATGGTTGGTCACTCTGTTAGGCAGCCTGGCTTGCAGCCTGCAAACTCCCTGCTGTACGTTCCCACTGGCCCTCTCTCCCAGACACAGAACACAGAGGAGGCGAGCAAAAGGCTGAGGTCAGGGCTCTTCGAAGTGGGCCTAGGTGAAAGAAAGGAAGAATGAACGGTGCAGTGTGGATGCCTCACCATGCCTCAGGCAGCACCGGTGTGGCTGCGAGGGGCACCCCTGGCCCTGGGGAGGAGGCGAAGAAAGGAAATGGGATTGATGCACAGCCCCCTCCTGCTCTACCTTCAAGGCAACTCCTACGACAGGACAGGCGCATTGCTGGGGAGAACGTTCACAGCCCCAGAGTGAGTGGGCTGGGGCCCAGCAGATGCTTCTTGACTACGCCCACCTTGGGAAAAGTGCCTACCCACCTGGCTCCTGCCTCAGAACCAGCTGTTATCACCCCCTTTTCAGCTGATCCAATTCTTTTCCTTCAAGGAAGCTCAGTGACCTCTGGCTCTCCCTCTCTCCCAATGCTCTCTTGCTTGCCCTAGCCCAGACTCACAAAGTCTCCTTGCTAGGAGGCCAGTGGCCCCTGTGGCCCGAACTTCCTAAGTGCACTTATCCTACTGTTGCCATGGAAACAATGAATTACGACCTCCTGGTTTCAACTCAGCCAGCTCCTCTGGGGCAGCAGGCTCACACCACTGCCGTGCCCACCAGGTGACTCATGTCACTGCCAGAGAAAGCCCCCAGCACAGCTGGCCTGCTGGGGAAAGCCAGCAGCCACTGCCACTGTGGACAACTGGTCCAGGGGGAGGAGGCAGGCACTGCACCTCTCCCCCAGGAACAGCTGCCAGAGAGCTCGGCCCCTCACAACCCCTCGCAGGCATGCGCCAGCCCCTCTCGGCCGGAGTGCGGTGCTTCCACC